>NC_056669.1:30151465-30461293 GCF_018350195.1 Panthera tigris
CTTCCAGGAATGAGGCAAGCCACAGTCTGGAGCAGTGGGGTTAGGAGGGGATGTAGATAGCCAGAGCCAACAGAGCAATGGTAATGTGCCAAACACCCCAGCTCTCCCCCCTTTTCTGTATCTGTTCCTTGAGTCCTACAGAAGACTTTATCCTGACACAGAATGTTATGTGTCCTGGGTCCCTACAGAGTATTTCTCAGCTCCTCCCCTGCTGTGTGAAATGCCATATGCAGCCTCCTTAGTGAACAGAGGGTCAAATTTGGAAACGAGTGAATCTGAGCTCAGGGCCTCTGTGCTACCTGTGTACCAGATTATTGTCCTGAACCCATCATCATACACCCTCATCTCAAGACCTAACTTGCCTCCTCTCTAGCAGGAGAGACTGGTCTACTTCAGCCTATCTCAAATTCAACCAATTGCCATAATCACCTGTGATGCTTGTCTACACGCAGGTTCCCAGGCACTACAGGAAATTCTCACTCAGTCCATCTCAGGTATCACCTCATGATCTGTATGGTTAACATGGGCCCAGGGTTAATCACAATGTTGGAACCACTGGGTCTCTGAGATGCCATCTGCCCCCAGTGTTCTCTGACCCTCTGCTTTGGTGCAACAGCCTAGAAGGAATGAAGAAGGCAAAGAAGCCCTGTTTCTGTTGTAAAGGCCCCCTGAGCATTTTGCCATTACTTTTGCCAAGCAGAGTTAATTGATTACTGTCTGCCTTTAAGCATGTGCCCAGTATTGGAGCTAGCTGCCCACTCATCTCTCTCTTACAGTCTGTGAGCAATTCGAGGGCAGAGGACACGTCTTATTTATGTGTCTATTCACAGCACCTAGCACAGTGTCTGGCATGGAGTAGGTGCACAACTGAATTTGAATGATGATGACCTTAGTTCTGTAGGTCAGTGTTCTTCCTGTTCTTTCAACCTCCTGCTGTGACCCAGGAAACACTTGAATTAGGGTCAGAATTGGCAAGCCAAGTATCTACAATTTCAATCTTGGGAAGGCACCCTGGTATCACCAAATACAGCATGGCCCTTAGAGGCTTAATTGCCTTCTCCCCTCCCCTCACAACCTTGGCCCAGCCTGGACGTCTGGGATGGGGTCAGGTTGGACAATCCAGGGGGCTCTGCAGGTTCTGATTCAGCCCACCATTCTGAGGCTTGTCTTGGAAAGAAAACTGGCATCCTCCCAGAAGAGAGCTGTGTTGTGGCCCCTCAGCCATGGGCCTCTGCTCTATAGCCTGCTTGTCTTTTTTTAGCTCAGCCTAGCCCTGCACCCTCCTCTCCAGCCAGCACTCCTCCTGAGAGAGGAGTGTGTTTAAGATTCCCTGCACGGGGTGTAAGAGGTGATTCCAAGCATCTTGCTGCAGAGTGAACTAATCCTACCAGGTTAATTCTCCCCTCAGTTCATTCCATCTTATTAGAGCCGGCAGGCACCCCGCAATGCTTCATTACCTGTGCCACTCTAAGGCAAGGCTCTTTTAATGAGCTGAACAATGTGGGGAGCCCCATGCCAAGCACCCCAGATGGATGTATTTATCCTGAAAAGAGGGAGGCCCTGAACCCCCCCAAACCTGTCCACGGGACAAAGCTGTTAAGAAGAGGAATGGATCCCACCCTCTGCCCACCTAATCCAACTGTAGCCTCAGTCATCACACCCTGTTTTCTAACAGAGAAAGTGCCATTTCCTCCCAGAAGTCTCATTGCTGGTGCCTTCTAAATTAGCCCAGGAAAGAAGGAAAGAAATGGAGTTTTGCCTTGGCAAGCAGAGAGAGAGGGCATCTGTGTGAGTGTGCTTGCTGACCCCTGGGTGTGGGCTGCAGGCAGATGAAGGAGTGGCTGCAGGGCCAGGATGGGGAGGCAGCTCCAGTGCTCTGTTTTCATCCTTAAGTAGCTCTGGCCTTCCCAGTGAGCCAGCTGTCTGTGTGAAGGAGATCTCTGCTAATTAATCAAGTCCTCTCCACCACGGTGAGTGAGGGCTCCCACCGGAAGATAAAATAATGCTGCAGCTAGCAGAGGAAGGCCCACTTGGCACAGCGGGCCAGTATGAGGCAGGGAATCCATCAGAAGGGTGCAATAATTTCACCATCATGTTATGCCTCTATTTCCAGTAACCTGGGATGCTAGCACACCCTTGCTTACTTACACTCTCTTGCTTTGTCTGACCTGCATCTTATGCCCCCCATCTCTCTGCTGTTTGGCTCCCTACTCTTGCTGGATGGCATTTAATTTGGTACATTCCCTGTGCTGGGCTTCATGAGCCCATCTCTGTGCACATTTCTGCCTTCTACTACATATTTCAATTTTCATTGTCCAAAGTGCAGAGAGAAAAAAGAAAGTGGCCAAAGTGAGATTCTGTGTGTGCTTGGGGGGGGGGGGCAGCTCCTCCAGGAAAAGGTCCTTTGCATACATTGCATACAGGAAAATCTCAGAGAGTGAGTGGACAGAGAGAAGAGAATAGCTCACTGAATACTCTATGTTTTCCAGAATAAAAGGGTCATGGACAGAACAGCCCCTGTGAGGCAAGTAACTTTGCAGAAGGAAACCAAAGTAAAAGTATTCCTGTAAAACAAAACAAATGGTCTCTGGGCACCTGCCAGGAAATCAAAAAGAGTACAGGCTTATCTCAGAAATATTGTGGGTTCTGTCCCAGACCACTGCAATAAAGTGAATATCACAATAAAGCAAGTCAGATGAATTTTTTGGTTTCCCAGTGCATATAAAAGTTATGTTTACACCATGGTCTATTAAGTGTGCTCTAGCATTATGTCTACAGAAAAAATGTATGTACCTTAATTAAAAGATGCTTTGCTGCTAAAAATGCTAACCATCATCTGAGCTTTAAGTGAGTCATAATCACTGATCAAAGACCACCATAAAAATATAATAATAAAAATTTGAAATATTGCAAGAACTACCAAAATGTTACACAGAGATACAAAGAGAGAAAATGCTATTGAAAAAAAGGCTCTGATAGACTTGCTCGATGCAGGGTTGCCACAAACCAAAAACACACTATCTGCAAACTCAATAAAGTGAAGCTCAATAAAACGAGGTATGCCTGTAATGAGCTTCTAAAACTGTTTTACAGTATCTACTGGTTCCCCATCCCTTCACTCTACCACCACACCCCAATTTCTACATAAGTTCTTTTTAAAAAAAAAAAATTATTTATTTTTGAGAGAGAGAGAGAGAGAGAGAGAGCATGTGCACACAAGCAGGGAAAGGGCAGAAAGAGAAGGAGACAGGAAATCCCAAGCAACTTCTCTGCTGTCAGGTGAGAGCCTGATGTGGGGCTCAAACCCACGAACCAAGAGATCACGACCTGAGCCAAAACCAAGAATCTGACACCCAACCAACCTAGCTACCCAGGTGCCCCCTACATAGGTTCTAGTCTCACTGTCCTTTGGCTACCACCGAAGATGCCTAGACAGCATGTGTACCAGAATAGGGCCAGTTTCCAGGCAAGCTGTAGAACTTCTCAGTACCTCAGTTTCTCTTTCTATAAAAAAAGATAGTCTGATAATGTCCCCATCTACATCAAGAGAATTGAGAGGGTAGTAGTCTTTTGATGTGAAAGTACTTTGAACTAGCTGGGTGTAGAACACTATTCCAACAAAGGAGTTTAGTGGTTTTGCTGCTTTTAGGAAGAACAAGTGTGAAGGGTTTTGGTGGAGGAAGTATTTGGAATCATAGAATTTGAACTTGTACAGCTTCCACCAAGAGGGAACCACTGAAATCCCTGTCCAGTTCACCATCAGCCCAAATACTGTTCTTCAACCCTCTCCATCACCCACAGCCATGTCCATGCTACTCACAACTTGTGCCTTCTCCTGGCTCAGGACAATGCTACTTAAGACATCAGATTCTCTTCTCTGTCACCTCCTGGCCTCCGCTCCAGGTTCCATATGAGAAGGGGTGGTTTAATGGAAAGGCCATATAGGCAATGCATTATTATATTAACTTCTATAAAAAACAACCCCTGCAAAGCTTAAAGAATCCTGGTCAGCATCTGTGCTGCACATGGGCCCATGTGAGGTTCCTGCTGGCATGAGAAATGGCCTAGGCAGAGGGCAAGGAGCAGTTCTTTGAGTCATCAAATCACAAGACATTGGAGCCGGATGGGGTTTCAGGCCATTCCCGTAACTGGCTCAAATCCACCTACAACACAGCAGAGACATGGTCATCCAAACTCCCAGTGGAACTCCTCTGATGTGGGAGACCTCACTTCTCCACAAAGTGTTCTACTCCATGACTGTTATTTGTCAGAAAAATATGCTCAAACCTGCTTCACTTTAAGTATTATCTCAACCATCCCCATCCATTCATTCATTCATTCACTCAGCAAATATGTGCATATCACCTACCGTGTGCCAGATATTGGTCTACAATGTCAGAGATGCCATGGTGAACAGGACTTGCTGATTCTGTCTTCGCAGAATGCTCAGTCCTGAAGAGACACACACCAGCAAAGAGACACCCACATTCTAGTGCTGCAACAGAAAATGTACAGGGACCTTTGGGGACAAATATGAGAGACACCAGCCAAGATATTCTTGTGGATTATGGAGATGCAGATCAGGAAAGGCTTTCTGGGAGGAACAACATGTAAGCAGAAACGTGATCTAAAGAGTTAGCAGGTCAAAGGAGGAATAGAGGGTAAGAATGAGGTGGGAGGGGAGTCAGGACAAGAACTGGGCCTGCGGACATGTGGCCAGCTGTAGAGACGACCAAAACATGAATTAAGGTGGTGATGGCCAGGGTGGGTAGAGACATCCCATGAGCAGTAGAGCCCTTAGAACCAGCTCCCAAGTTTTGTTTGTGGCCTGGGTCCTAAGTCTCTTCACTCTCCTACCTCAGTTGCAGCCTCTCTACACATCCATAACCTTTCACTTGCCACAGCTCTGACCCAGGGCCTCATACCACCTCTTATCAGACTCCTTGGGCTACTCCTCAGTTCTGCTTTGATGGCATCTCCATGCCATTTGCTCTTCTCTGTCAGATCACAGTTCTCAGTGGCCCCAAGGCCCCTAAACATCTGTCCCCAGGGCCAGCCTGTAGGCAATTCTCAAGCCCATCAGAAGTAGGTCAAGAAGTTTGTCCCATTGGCCCTGGTCTTCCCAGTGGGATGCACGGAGACTAGGTCCAGCTCTTCCCCGGGAGCTTCTGAGGTGTTTCAAAGCCGGTCTCATGACTGCCCTCCAGGCTCCTTTTCTCCAAATGAAGCACCTCTGTCCCCTCATTTCATGTTTTTTTTTTAATTTTTTAAATGTTTTTATTTATTTTTGAGACACAGAGAGACAGAGCATGAGCAAGGGAGGGGCAGAGAGAGAGGAAGACACAGAATCCAATGCAGGCTCCAGGCTCTGAGTTGTCAGCACAGAGCCTGATGTGGGGCTCGAACTCATTGGACTGTGAGATCATGACCTGAGCCGAAGTCGGACACTCAACCGACAGAACCACACAGGCGCCCCTTATATTATGTCCCTTCATTTCAAATTACCCCTTCTCTGTGATGGTTATTAGATTTCAAATGAAAACTATCATTTTTTTATAAGCAAAATGTCATCTAGCTACATAGTGAAATATTATTCAGCCATAAAAGGTATTGAAACATTGACTCATGTTACAATGTGGAGGACCCCTGAAAACATTGTGCTGAGAGAAAGAAGCCAGACACAGAAGGCCACATACTGTATGACTTCATTTATATGGAATACTTGAGCCAGGTAAATTCACAGATACAGAAGATAGATTAGTGGTCACCAGGTACTGCAAGGAGCAGGGAATGGGGAGTGACTGCCAATGAGTGTGGGTTTCAGTTTAGGGTGATGGAAATGTTCTGCAACTAGACTGTGCTGATGGTTGCACAACACTGAAAATGTACTTCATGCTACTGAATTTAATATGGTTAAATTGTATGCTATGTGTACTTCATGGCAATAAGAAAAAAACCCTATCATTTGTATAATTCTCTGTACCTTATAAGGCATTTTCATATAAGGTACAGTATACCACCTACTTCTCCCCTTCTGCCTGGTTATCATTCCCTTTTTACAAATGAGGGAGATGAAACACTGCCTGCCTTGGGGTCCCAAGCAGGACCTAGGGATAAGGCCCCGATCTTCTCACCCAGTGTCCACAATCTCACCACTGCACATCCATACTGAGGCCAAGACCTGGACTGCTTGGTCAGCACAGGAGGAGCAAAGTTACTGACATACCTTTAACAAAGGTTAAAGAAAGTGGGGTTAACAGTGTGATGTGCTGGTAAAGAATTACCCACCTTGCAAAGGAGGTATACAAGCAAGAAATCTGGAATGGGAAGGGAGACAAACTTGAGAAGTAGAACAAAAGGAAAAAAAATACCATGTTGTCTCGCCCCCGTATTGACGCTCAGCCTTGAGCCTATGGAGGGGACAGTTTCCTTCCTATAGTGGGGAACACCCTGCTAGAAAAGACAGGAATAGAAGAGCAGGTGGTTGAGGGAGGGGAAGGAAGTGATTATCCAGGACTTGGGGAAAGACATTCAGGAACAGATAGGAAGAATAAGGAAACATGTGGAAAGCAGGGGAAGTTATAACATGGGAGGGAGGGCAGGCGAAGGAGGAGATGCATGTCAAGGGAAGTGGCAGCACTAAAGCCCTGCAGATGCACAGGCTGGAAAAGGAAATGACACAGGAACAAATTTCCCTTTTCCCCAAATCTCCTAGGATGGGGGGAGGGGCTGCATTGTATGGAACTGGGAGCTCACTCTGAGGGTCATTTGTGATCTGACTGGCAAATAGCTCCTGAGAGCAGCCAGAACAGAGGCATATGATGAGATGGAGAGAGAATAACAGAGCCAAGGACGGGTTGATGACTGGGCTGGACAGAGGTCATGAATCATGGGGAGCCATTGAGGGCTAGAATGGAGCACAGTTGCTCAGAAGCCACCCCACACTCAGCCCTGGGAGTGTGGCCAGGTCTATGCCCTTCAAGGACACACAGAGCAGGTTCTCCTGGGCCTGTCGTGGAATAAAAGTGACATGGAGGTCTCAAGTCTCAAGAGTCACATTATCAATCTCTGCATAATATGACAAAATAATCAGCTAAGTACTTGCAAGTGTTATCTGATTTATTCTTTATAAGAACAGGTCAGAGCGCCAAGGCATAGAATGCATAAAGAGATTTGCTCATGCACACACAGCTAAAGCATAGAGATTTGAACCGAGTTCAGTAATATCAGGATCCCTGCCCTGCCCTGCCCTCACCATGGTTTGACTTGAGGTCTTTCGGTAAAAGGCAAGGAAAGCGGGGGTGAACTACAGGCAAGCTTATGCTCACAGACCTTGGGGGCCTAAGCAGAAGACCTGAAGGCACAGGGCTGGGAGTACGTGTCACTGTAGCTGTGGGAGGTAGGAGCCAAGGAGAGCATTTGCCTACCACTTGCAAGCACAGTCACATGCACCCACAGTCACAAAAGGCAACACAGAAGCCAGCTGTCTGAGCACACTCTCTCTAGGGCAACCACTTGGAACTGCCAGATTGTCCATTTCCTCTTTAGCTGGGGAGACCTGTGTTCAGGGAGGGGCCTTTTCCATAGCTGTGGTCTGACCTCAGTCTAAGGATACCTGTCTCTTTAGGAGACCTGCCCCACAGGTCCCATCTCACAGATGGGGAAATGGCTGCAGAGAGGCCACCTAAGATACCCAAGGCCACACAGCTGATAAAAACAGAAAGAATACTTAGATCTAAGGCAGTGTGACTCTTTCATCCATGCTGCCAGCAATTCTTTCACCAAATTATTCTTGAACACTCATCCTTGACAAATGTCTTCCCAAGAATCAGACACAAACCAAGACCACTGTGCACAGCCCACAAGCCTGAGCTCTCTGTTGGGCTGTGAGCAGTGGTGTTGGTGAAGGTCCACCAGCAAGTCTGCCACCTCTAATTCACAGCCAAATTCTCCAGTTCCCTGGGGCAGCATGATGTTTTGAAAACCAGCTTATGAAAGAAGCCACCCAACAGGAACCACTCACGTCTCTACTCCAAACTTAGGTTCTGTGTGGGTTTGGAACCATAAGCTGTAGTTCAAAATTCTAAGTCACAGATTTTGATACAGAATGCAATGCCAATTGTCCAGATTTTTTTTAATTTCAGATAGCCTCCCTAACACAGCGAAGATGTCTGTGTCAGGGATGTCTTTCTGCCATGTTGCAGAAAGTACCATCCTCAATCCTAGAACATCTCCTTCTATATATCTATATCTATATCTATATCTATATCTATATCTATATCTATATCATCTATATCTATATCGATATCCATCTATATGTGTATATATATGTATATATATATGTGTATATATATATATATATATATATACATATATATATACACACACACACACACATCAAGAAGGCATTCAACCACTTTGTGTCTCACTTTTTCCACCTGTAAAATGATGAGAAGAACCAGGTATGCATCACACAACTCCTGCTCTGCTGATCTATATATGTGTAGTCCCTTTCAAGGCATTCAACCTCCCAGGGCCTATGTCCCCAACCATAAAATGGAGAAAATAACCATCATATGTTTTTTTGACTTTTGTGTCTGTCCAGCATTCATCCTCCCTTATTCTAGAAACATTATCTTCACTTTCCTTTGGGATCTGATGGGCCAATTCCTTCCACGAGTTACAGGGCTTGTCTTGTGACTCAGGTCTGACCAGTCAATATATTCCATCCCTCTGGCCACAGTGACCCATTCAGAAAAAGGACACATGCATCTCCATGGAGCTCAGTTCCAGGATGTTTGTTGGAAATTCTGGGAAGAAGGGGTCCTTTCTCTGATGGATTTGTTGGGATCGTTTGTAGTAAGGATGTCTGGGGCCACCCTAAGGAAAGAACTCATGTGAGAGTGAAACTAACATAGAGAAACCCAGAGTCATGATAGACAAGGAAAGAGACAGAGGAAGAATGAAAAGGAAGAGAAAGACAGACCATGTCCCAGTGACAATGTTTGAGTCCCTGGAACCAGCTGGAAGCCAGTCCTAACTCCTCCACTTTTTGTTTACATAAATGAGTCAAATTGGATTTTTAATGCTAAAATAGAAATGATCCCTATGTAATGGGTTTGCTGTGAGGCTTGGTTAAGATAATATAAGTGAAGCACTTAGCCCAATGCCCAGCATATAGTAAGCTCTCAATAAATAATGATAGCTGTTATGGGCAGCAAATGAGATGATGGATGTAAAAACACTCAGAAAGGCGTAAAGTGTTATATAAAAGTAAGGTACCTATTATATGCTTTCCTGTTCTCCAATGATCTATACCTCCCATTGCGGCTTTATCGCCCACTCTCTCATTCTCTAAATATTTCATGTGCCCAATTAGACTGTGAGAATCTCATGCTACGTACGGACTAAGGTTCATATTCTGTTTTAGCCATCATAGAATATAATGTGGTTGTCATCACAGCTTAGTAAGGGGGTTGACATCAAAGACTTTTGTTCCCGGACACCTGGCTTCAAATACTGTCTCTGCCTCTTACTTGCTGGGTAATGACAGGGAGCTGATTTCACCCCTCCGGGTCCCAGTTTTCTAGGATGTAAAGTGGGGCCAATGTTAGTACCTACCTCATTTAGTTGTTACAAAGATTAGATTTATTAATAGTTGTAAAGCATGTGAAACAGTGCCTGGCCCATAGTGAGCCATGTGAATGTGTCTAAGTAAACACTTCCCGATTATTTTATTATTGTAATTCAAAAGCATTTACTGAACACTCAAAGGATATACAACATTTTCCTTAATACTGTAATGAAGACAGGTCCCTTCCTTTAAAATAATAACAGCTATCATTTTTAAGGACATACCCTCTTCCTTCATTTTTATTTCTCATGTTCTAATCATGTACTTTAAAGCTACAAGGAGCCAAAAGAGACTTCTCACTTTGCAGATGAGAAAAGAGAGTCCAGAAAGGCTACATAATTTAACCAATTTGGCACAGCTTGCTAGAAACAGAGTGAGGAGGAGAACCCAGGTCCCCCAACTCCAGGCCCATCATGCCCGCCTCACTACACCACACTGCCTAAAGACATGGTACATAGCATATGGCCAAAATGCATACACACAAACAACTGCAGATGCACAGAGATTTCTTCCATCCTTTAACAAATATTTATTTAACATTGAAATATGTGCAACTGCCAAGAAATTAGGGAAATGGACTATGGTGAAGCAGAACCACTCCTCACCCTCTTTTCTTACAAAACAGATAGTGTAGCTACCTTTCTCATTCATTTGGCAAATATTTAAGCATTGATGATTTCTCAATCACTGCTGATAGATACAGTATCAACATAAAGAAGATAGTCCTTATCCCCACAGAGCTCAAAAAATCATGAGTTTGGCTGCACTATAAGTGCTCAGTGTTGTTCATTGAATCAATGAATGAATAATTAAATTGCCAACAAATGAATGCATAGATGGATGATGGATGGATGGGTGGATAGATGGACAATTGGATGGGTGGATGGGCAGATGGATTGATGGACTGGCTTTTCAAAACCCCACATGTCCTTGAGCTTTGTGCATAGGACATTGCACAGTTGTCTTCCTTTGATGTTCCCCAAAAGGATTTGACATGTAGCCTGAAAGATGAAATCAGGAACTGCAACATTCTAATTTTATGGATAAGAAAAGTAGCACTCAGAAATATGGATGTCTATGAGTTCAATTCTCTGACCACCTTTACAAACATAGCCATCCAGCAGCATAAGATTCCTAGTCCTGGAATGGGATCACATCCTAGGAAAGTTCAATTTCATCCCCAGATCCCCTCCTTGACACAGAGGAGCCATGCTTCAAGAAGACCACCTGTAGATTGTGCTTATTCAGGACAGTTGAGCAGGTCTTTGTCCCATCAGGACAGAGTAAATCCTGCCTAAGGACTCACAGACCATCAGATGGGTCTGAGAGCACCAATTTGTAAGGCTGCTACTAAAGTCCATCTGCTTGCAACCGGGTTTTTTTTCTCTTCCTGTGATTACTGCTCAGTTGTTCTTGAGGAAAAACTTCTGTGGTTCCTATCCCACTACTGGTTGTTTTCTCCTATTTGTTTTCCCCCTAATGCTAGTCAAACCATAGCCAGGCAGGTATGCTGTGGCTCAGCAGTATGTGGCTCTGATTTCCTCTTTCTTTCCAGTTGCACCTTGTCCATTTGCTAGTCCTACCCCTCTCTGGCCCAGTTGTATTTTTTGTTGTGTCTTGCCCACTTAGTATGTTGACTCAGGAAGCATCTATTTTAACCCCAAAGTACTGGGCCCTCTCTCCTAATTTCCTAGACTATATTGAAACCATAACACTTCTGGCACCCATGCTTGGGCATACCACTAAAGCAGACCTTCACTGCTTTTGGAAAGTATATTAGTCTTTTTGATTTTCAATGTAATCATCTCATGAGCAAAAGAAATCCAAACTCACCACAATAAGTAAGTACTGTCAAACTGGAGGCAGAGCATCCATGCCTTGAAATTTTATTGCAAACCACAAGGCTAGTGTAGGATTCCTGAATGCAATTTAACTGCTGGAAGGCAATGAAATTCCTTATACCTTCCCTGTGAAAGCAAAACATCAAATGACACAGGTTAAGAAATGCAAACCTAGCCACCTGCTGTGCTCTTCAAATATTTCTAACGATTTTTCTGATGCTTTGAACTGATTTAACCCAAAGTGCATTTGGCCCCTAAACAGTTATTCCTTTGATTTTTAAACTGGGATGTAATTTAATTCAGAGGCCCAGCTCTTCTATACTTCTGAGTACAAGGCTGGAAACCATAAACCTCTGAATCTAGTGGTACTTTTTTGCTTAGGGCAAAAAATTATGGTTTATTTCTGTCCAAAGAACATGACCTTAGGGAGGAAAATGAGCAAAACTGCAAAGCCCCAGGAACAAAAAGAAATTAGGCTGAACCTGAGGAAACCAGGTGTGGAATATGGAGATATTTGACTTCCGAGCAAGAAATGTGTCCTAATCTAAACCCCTGGTCTTGCCTTCTTCAAGACATTCCTGTTCTCGGAAGTGATGGGTAGCCTTGGGGTTACTGAGAACAGTGACAAAAACTGACAGCCATTAAAAGACAATTTAAAAATTAGCCTATCCTCCTGCACTTCTTTTAATCTCTGAGCCAGAAGATGAGCCACAACAACCAGGTTTGAGGTGCACCACATCTCACAAGGTGGCACAACAAAATAATCATCTCTCCATGGGCAAGGTGGGCAGAGGCCAGGCAGGGAAACACATCTTGAAATGAATGGAAGCAAATACTGGAAAAGGAAGGGGATGCCAACTTGAATCTGTAATGTCCAGCCTCTGATGTGATCATCATTTAACTCCATTTATTTATATTGAAGAGCTACCGTGTTTGTTCTCAAAGTGAGAGCTTCCCTACAACCACATTCAGAACCATTTGCTGAGCCTGTGTCCTTAAATGTTCACAGTATTTTTATCGAACATTAGGAAAGCCCTTGGTAATTTGCAGCAATTTAGTATGCTTGCTTTGCTTTTAGAAAATCCACAGCAATTCAATAAACACCCAGTCACTGTGGCTGTTAACACACACACAATATCTCTCCACAGCTGCCTGCCAGCTGTCACTCCAGGAAAGTGAGCCATCAGAGCCTCCCCACTGCCTCCCCTTTCTCTGTGACCCTCACTCCATCCTTTCTTCTATCCAAAGTGAAGATCAGCCCCAGAAAACCTTATCCCCACAGCTGTCATTCCCCTCCTCTCTGGGGTATTGAGAAACCCAGGGCACACTGATGAGTGGGGTAGTCCCATTGTGTACCCCAACTTGGCCTCATTTGGTGGTTAGGGGACATCTGTTGCATTGTCAGGGTTGAGCAAGACCCGAGAAGAAGGATCCACCTCTCCATCTGCTCTCTTTAGCATATGCTGCTTTGGACTTGCCGAGCCTCATCCCAGATGCACACACACAAAGGCAGTAATCTGGACTCTACCACCAAAGCCTGTTTCTTCTGCTAGTTCCTAAGTTTAATTACTAGTCTTTTAATTTCCTAATAACCTTGTCTTTACCTATTTTTCCCACTTTCTCTGAAGTTCTGAGGGCAACCATGGAGATTCTCCCTAAAGAAATGTTCTAATCGTCACTCATTACCAAAGAATGTTCTTGTAAAAACTAGCCAGTAAGACCCACAGGTATTGTGCTGTCCATGAGATCACAGTTTTGGTAGAGACATTCTGCTTTTTGGGCCAAGACCACATCTTTTAGGCCTTATCCCCATGTCCTTAGCATAAGACCTGACATGCGATAAATATTTAGTAAATATATATTGACTTTAATAAAGGAAATAATTCATTATGAAGCACCATTGTCTACTTTGACAGCAGGGAAAAAAAAAGTCTCAGTGACTTTGCATCTTGTCCCTTCAATGAAACTAAACCTAATACCTTCCTGGAAATCTCAGCAGCTTTTAAGATCTCTGAATTCAGTAAAACTCAGTGTTATCTCCAAATAAAACTAAAAGTTGACATCCCCATGTGATGCCATGTGCCCCCCAGCAATCACTCCAGTCAGTAATTATAATGTAACAGTATTTACTCACCTACAGCCACCAGGTCACTAAAAACAGGTTTCTACCAATGGCAGCCATATAGGCACATCCACATTGCAGCTTCTACCATGTTCTCCCCTCTGACAACCTTCCTACAATGACCGAGGCCTGTGCAAATCTGGAGGATCCCCCACCCATCTCTAGCACTCCTTGAGCACAGAGGCAATTGCTTGTCCTCACACACCATGCAAAGCCATGTCTCTGCTTTCTTGCACCAGTGCTCTCTAGCACTAAGGCTGAGGAGCACCTTCTAATGGGACCATCGCCTCCCACGGGGCATGGTGTGAACCACAAAGGCCAATTCAGGGGCCCCACCCTACCATCTTCTCCAGCCCAGGCCTTCTGGGCTGGAAACCCTCACAGCCACAAATAGCTGTCAGCAAAGAACCAGCTACTTTTTGAGCTGTGTCATGTTTTGGGTTCAATGCGCTACTTCCCAGCTGCAAATACACATTATGATTGATGCCTGTGAGGTATGCCAATGTCCCAGATGGCCCCCACCCCCAACACCATCCTCCAAAAGCACAGCCTCCCCAACGGCTGCCCGTTCTCACAGCCTCCAATGAGCAGTGTGCCAAGAAAGGGATGGGACAAGAATTTTAAATGGCACTTCCTATATCCATGGCCTAAATCAGAAGTCCCTAAAATGGGATGTTTGATAAATTCATCCAAAAATCACAGCCAACCAGGAGTGGGGTGAGAACAAATCCTTCACATACATACATATATAGATCTAAAGAGCCAGGTTATTTATTTTTGCAAGGTTGATCAATCATTTGTTTCCCTAAAGAATGCCAGACCTTTAACTACTCATCTAATTATGTCTGTGCAACCACATTGCTGTTACCCTTGCACTTAATATTTTATCCACACAGCTCCCTGGCAGAATCGTGGCTGCTTGTCCAATAGGACTCCTATTTGCTTTGAGGAATCATTGTGCCCACTCCCATCACACTCAACTCCCCCCTCCCCAAATTTAAAAGGAATTTCTTTTAAAGAAGAGAAATGGAATAATAACTGTTTATTTCTTTCCTTCTCACTTCAAATATGAGATTTACTTTCAAAAACCCCATTAAGAGTTTGATGTGTTTGCTGAAAAACGGCTGCTGAGTTAAAAAGCACCAGCAAATTACATTGGCCTGCAGCTTCCAGTAGCTGTAAGGCTTCAAGATAAGGCCGAGTTCTTGTCTCAGCTGCAGTGGTGTGGTTTGAATTGATACCAGCCCAAACAGCAATTACCTTTTCACATGTTGGGTGGCAGGAGGGATTCCATTATTTGTCAGTCTCCATGATAATGATAAACAGGTGTTAAGTGCCAGCAGGTAAGCTAGACATGGTACCAGATACAGAAACAAGGACACTGCCCGCAAGTTGCTTCAGCCAAGAAGAGACAAGGCAATGAATCTGCCATGGGTTTGGACTCCAGCCTCATCACAGATCTGGCTTCTATTTGGCAGCCAGTTATTTCCTACAATGTCATGGTAGAGCCTCATTCATGAGCTATTACTGATTATTTGGTCTAAACTAAAGCCTACCTTTATGTTGATCTATGAAAAAAAAATTGATGGAGAGAGGTATTCTGTGCAAATAAATGGCATAGATAAGAGGGGAAAGAATTGTACTACCATGGGAGAACCAACCTGATTTAAATACTGAACAGACACTCATGTAATTACCAGTAATGTCATAATTCTATGAGTCAAGTGGAATCGTTAGACACTGTGCGTTCAAGTCCAGAAGCAAATGATCTCTGTTCACATTTGAGCTGGAAAGGGCATTTTAGATCTGACATGGTCATTCTACATATGTGGAAATTGAGCCTGAGAGAGTAAAAAGACTTTCCCAGGAAGTCTGAGTGTATCCACGATGCTCATTACCAGTGTTTAACCTCCCAATCAGAGGAATAAAGGAAACTGAGTATTTGGAAGCCAGTCTGGGATAGATCTGATAAACGCATAGACACACACACACGCACACACACCCTTATTTCCACACCAACTGCACCTTTTTCCTAGACTTAAGCAGGTATTTCCAGCTGTGAGCATAATCACCTATCTGCCCTAGACACACTCGTAAACTAATTAAATAATCTGGTTTAGGAAAAAACTACAGGATGGAAATCCACTACACTACCTGTGAAAGTGTATAGTGTGGATTCTGAGGGACTCAGTATAAAATGAAGGCATAGAGACCTAGAAAGTGTAACCAATAACAGTGACAATGGGAAACCATCCCAGCACCGGTGGCCAGAACCTGGCCAGACATCTTGACCATCACCATTCCACCTTGATCTCTCCCCTGGACTTCAGAGATAACCCTGCACTGGTCTCTCTGCTTCAACTCTTACCCACAACCTTATTCCCCTTCTAATTCATTCTTGATACAGGAGTCAGAACTTTTCAAACATAAATCAGATCTTGTCATTCTTCAGCTTAAAGTCTTCCAGTGGCTTCCTGTTGTACTTGGAAAAAGTCTTTACCTGGCACCTAGGGCTCTTCATGATCTTGCCAGGCTCACCAACAACCTTGTTTCCCTGTGCCCTCCTTGCTCCATTCCTTTGCCCAGTTCCTTAAGCAACCCCAGGAACATTGTGTCACAGGGCCTTGCCACTGGATCTTTCTTCCGTAGGAACACTCTTCCAAAAACATATCTCTGACCACCCTTTTATCCTTTGTCACACTACCCTTGTTTCATTTTCCTTTACATCACACATCACTTTGAATTACCTTAATTTACTTCTATGTTTATTATCTGTTTCCCCATCAAATCTTTCTGGTGGTCTATGGACTGGCAGGGAGAGAATACATATGTACAGTGGAGTCAGGTTAAGTTTCAAATTCCACCTTCTCAGAGAAGAAAATGTCACCCAGAGTGGGGGAAAATGAGGGGTCCTGCAGTTTTCAATGACATGCTTCATGCAGGTATGGAGAGTTCCACACTCCATACTCCCAAGCTGAGAGGCTCAGTGCTTGCTGTTCTCCAATCCTTTACACTCAGAGTTCTCCCACCATTCAAGATGCACTTGCAGTGCAAGGAATCATTTACAAAGCCAAGATCTCCTGATCCTTCAGACAGGCTCATTTTTGGCAGGACCATGTATGCACTGGGGTATGGAGAAGAGACTCAGCACCCATATGTTTCTATCTCCAATTTCTTGACATCTAGAAAATGCATTTTCCTCACCTCCTCCACCTGAAAGGTAAGCTCCAGAAGAGACAAGGAATCTGTCTAAGTGGTTATTCCCAGTATCTCCAAAAGAATCTCCCTAAATGAGGGTCATGTGTTAAATAGGTGTGCAGGCAATTCTCACTAAATGAGTTGAAAATTGGTAAAGACACTCACAAATGAAGTCCACTAAATCAGGCAATTCATTCTGGCCTTCCCTCTAGTTAGGTTAATTTAGTAAGATTTATAATAAGTGGCTCCTCTCATCCTCTAAGTAAACCCCATAATAACTCCTAATTCTCTGACAGATTTATTTTGTTCCTGAAGTCACCACATATTTGCAGGAACTCCAAAATAATTGAGGAATTGGGGGTGGGGAGTAAAGGGGGATGAGAATTTAATGAGGTCCAGTGGCAATTAGCTCACAGAAATACATCTAAAACAGAACCACCCAGGGGTGCTGGATGTCAGCTGTGCACTTGACTCCATGTTTCCTAGTAGCCAAAGTGAATATTATGCATCCAAACACCACCAGCCTGCCCCTTGTTCCCAATAAACCCTGTAGTGCCTTCCAGGGTCAGCACCCATCTGCCCTGCATGTGGGTAGGTATCAGTATCTATATTTCTCTTAGCCAGCAATCATAATACACTTCTTTCTCTTTCAAAAATGGGAAGGGACTTACTATTTTCTCAATTATCTTTTCTCTTTACCTAAAGCCCTCAGTTTCAAGCCTATTGTCTTTTACATGTTTTTGGAGATTCCTCTAAATCTTTGGTTACATGCCACACAGAATAAAGCAGTCAATGATTTCCACTTGTTTGTTTCAATCTGTTTTTAATAGCAAGACTAACTTCCTTACCAAAGATTAAGGCCTAAACTAGTTTCTGAACTTTTGTTTTATCTTTTATTTAAATTTTAATTAGTTAACATACAGTGCAATATTGGTTTCAGGAATAGAATTCAGTGACTCATCACTTACATCTGAACTTTTAAAACAGAATTTTTTTAATGAATAGGTCCACTCATTTATTCTGTCAGTCATTCATTTGCCATGATGCGCTGTGTAGTTGCAAAGTGGTTTTCCTTGGACCTACTATTGGTGAGTATGTAAGCCACATAGATGGGACAGAGGCACACTGGGAGCTGAGAAACAGCAAGGACTCACATTGGAGCAGCACGGATATTAAATACGGACTATGAGTCCCAGCCTAATTGCAAAGTGATGGCCCCGTTAAGTAGGCCCAGGGTCTGAAACAGGACTCAGTGCAATCTTGAAATCATGTAATTTTTCGCCTCAATAAGCATGCAAATGTATTAGGGGGAGAAAAGAAGAAAGGGGTCTTGATTCAAAGACTTCTGAAAATGACAAGGATGAATGATAAAGGGGCTTAGATTACAGACACAATGAGTTGGCACCCACCCCCCACCCCCCTTGCTCAGCACCTTGAAGAGGGTAAGACCTCCAGTGCAGGAAATCTTGTGCCTAGCCTAAGAAAGTCAATCATGCCTGGAGATTCAGGATTCAGTGGGGAGAAAGCCATTCATGATCCTCCTGCTGCACTAAGCACTGCTCTGAGGCAGATGGAGGGGCTGCCAGTTGAGTGGCAATGAGGAAAGAGAAAAGGGAACATAGGCCAGACCCCTGCCTTAAAGGAAGCATGATAGAGAAGATGAAGCTTAAGAGCTGAGCCCACACAGATGTGCATCGCCCATGTCTCATCATCTCAGAGAACAAGCAGGGTGCATTTTCATCTTGGAATTTTTCTGAGCCATGGGCATTCTCTAGATAATTCAGACATGTCCTAACCATACAATTAGAAGAGCCAGTGATCTTAAAGGAACCAGTCTAAACCAGAATGGGAAAAATATTTGAAGAATTTTCTGACCATGTCATTGGGGTTAGAAAAGACAAAAATCAGAGTACTTCTCTACTTTTCTGGAACATGCCATTTGGATCCATGGAAGGATGGGGAGCTGCTCGTGTTTCTCACCAGCATCTGCCCCAATCCTCACATACTCCTGATGAGCCAGAAAGTGCCTTCTGTACGTGGGCTGCCCCATCTGAAAAAGCAGCATGCTGAACCTCGGGATGAAATCACGAAGCTTCGGGACTGGAGCCTGCACAGGGTGGTGTCCATAGAACTTATTCCCTTAATTCCTGGAAACCAATTCTTGCATAACTCCAGGAAATGGAAAATGTAATCTCTGGATCTTCACCCTAACATAAATAAGGAAAACATACATTCTTAGGACTAAAATGACAAGTGTACAATGGTACACCCTCTAGAATCCTGTAGGAAGTAGAGTCCCCAGTTTCAATATGGGAAGGAAAAGCAACAAAGGGTGATGTCCAATGCAAGAAGGTATCTTCTCCATTCTGGAAATATTATTTCCCTGTTTTTCAGGAGTTAAGACTTTGGTGACAACACACTCATCAAGAATTTAGATTATAGGAAAGGGGAAAAGCAGCATATTCCCAAGAAAGAGCAAGCCTCTTCTCCTTCCTATATTCTTTAATTCCAAAGTAATCCCATTTTAATTACATTTATAAATTTAAAATGGTTAACATAGGACCATATTAGACACTCACACCCACCTTAAAGCTGCACTTTAATTTCCAACTCAATTGCACATATAAATTTGAAAACTGAATCCTAGGCAGACGAGAACAATTTCACAGCCTCCCTCACATGCGCTGCTTTGAAAACCACATTGCACTTTTAATACCTTCAATTGCATGTATAAATTTTTTAAAAGTTAATGCCACACTGTAGAGAAGAGCTTTAATTGAGTGCTAACGAGCTGCCAGATCAGCTTCCAGCCAGCCCCATTACACAGCAGGGAGCCACACAGGGGTCCCCAGGATAGGGAACTAAATGCATCTAAATAAACCACATGCACCAGCCACCTTCCCATGCAGTCCACACTGGCACTAAGCCCTGGATTTTAGATCCTTGCCCCTAAGTTTGGTCTCTTCTCTGAAATGAAATTGAGCCAGGCACACTCTAGAGCACATCAGCCCCCACAGGGGAGAGCAGCCCTGGGGCAATTGGAATTTGAGGCTGTTCTGTTGAAAGTGACTGTGGCACTTGTAGCTCTTTAAGGCCCTGGAACATAAGGGCCAGAGATAACCTAAGAAGTCTCCGAGGCTTACTACCCTACTTTATAAATGAAAAAATCAGAAATATATATCAAGGTCACACAGTGAGTTAGTCATCAGAATGAGAACTTGATCTCATTTTCTCAACTTGTAATCCACTGCTACACCAAGGCATTTTTAAATTTTGGATTTCATTTTAACAGAAGAATACACACACATTATTTTAAAACACAAAAAATCCTATGATGTAAATGGGCAGCTCTCTGCCTCACCCTCCTCATTGCTGATCCCCACTCTTCAGAGGCATCCATGTCAACCCCCGGAGGCCTCCATTCCTGAGCTCCAAGCTTCTGGAAACTGCTGCACAGTTCTCATCCACTTCTGGAAATTCCTGTCCAACAGTTTCCTGAACCCTGGATCTTCATCCAAAGATATAATTCTATCTTTCAAGCTGCTGTTGACAAGACCAGCCCCACTCTGACCCCTCCCATGCAGCCCACCATCCCTTCTACAGTTGCTCACTTCTCAGTAAGTCTGTAGGAGCTTCTCCTTATCACTAGTATTTGAACATTGACAGTGATAGGGTAGGAGTTTTCCCATTCATTGTATTGGGCACTTGGTTAGTCCTTCCAATATGGAATCTCATTGCCTTCAGTAATGGTATATTCCAGGAAATATTTCTTTGAAAAATATCTTCTCTCTATGTAACTCCCATTAATTAAAGGATGGGCTTTCCAGATTGATCCACTTGTTTTTTTTTTCTATATCTGACCTACTGGATATTTTGTACTGCTTCATTAACTTTATCTTCAAAATCCTCCACTAAATTTTAAAATTCCTTTTACCATATATTTAGTTGTTAAGGGCAATCCCTTCTTTTTTGATTGTTCCTTTCCATAGCACCCTGTTCTTTCAGGGATACAAACATTTTATTCTGAGATCAATTAGAGGACATTTTAAAAGTTTTCTTCTGCTCCCTGCATTGTCTTTTTTCTCCTGGTTCATTTTTTAAAACAGTGTTTGCATTGGTCTCCATTTTTCATATTAGAGCCTTTTGTTAAGTGCCTGGTGCTCCTTGGCTCTCATGTAAGAGGAAAATACTAAAAAGCTAAATGGAGATTTTGTGTGCATGAGCTGAACTTGTATAATAACCCTCAGGGCTATGCACAGATCTTTTGGTACTCCTCCTTCTGGGCCCATGGTAGGACTTCTGGTCTTTGAAG
Organism: Panthera tigris; assembly: GCF_018350195.1. Lineage (NCBI taxonomy): Eukaryota > Metazoa > Chordata > Mammalia > Carnivora > Felidae > Panthera > Panthera tigris. The sequence continues at coordinate 30,172,573 of NC_056669.1, forward strand.
TTAGCTGTGGCCACATGACTTATATTGACCAATCACATATGAGCAGAATGGTATGTCCCTCTACCAGGGCTGACAGCAGAACTCCAGATGGTGGCTGCAACAGCTTTTGTCTTGAAATGAGGATGACTCAGAGAAGAACCCCTAAGCAATCCACAAGAAACAGTTAATGTGAATAAGAAATAAACTTTGTTAATATAAGCCACTGAGATTCTAGAACTGCTTGTTACTATAGTATAACCTATACTATCCTGAAAGTACAGAAATGGACACATGGAGCTGCCACATCAAATACCTAGAATATGTGGCATCAGCTCGGTGGTGTGTCAGTGGGCAACAAGAAAATTTATCGGGGGTTAGAGGAATAGTGACCCACATTAGACAATGGGAACCATTTGGCAAAACTTTCACTGGAGATATCTGGAGAAACAGAAAATAACTATGATGTTTAATTTTATGCACAACCTGACTGGGCCACAAAGTGCCAGATACTTGGTTAAATGCTATCTGGGTGTGTCTGTGAGGGTGTTTCTGGATGAGATTCACATTTGAATCAGTAGACTGAATGAAGCAGATTGCATTCCCTAAAGTGGGTAGGCCTCATCCAATCTGTTGAAGCCCTGAATAGAACAAAAGACTGAATAAGAAAGAATTCTCTCTCTGGGCTTGACTGTATTAGAGCTGGGACATAGGTCTTCTGTCTTCAGACTTGGATTTGGACTAGAACTTACATCATTGTCTCTCTTGATTCCCAGGTCTCCAGTCTCCCTTTCTAGATGATAGCTAGATAGATGAGAGAGAGAGAGAGAGAGAGAGAGAGAGAGAGAGATGTTATATAGAGATATATATTATATATAGATACATACAGTTAGAGATGAGAGAGAGAGAGAGAGAGAGACCCTATTGTTTTGGTTTCCTTGGTGAATCCTAATACAATAATCTCGTGAACTTGCAGTGCTAGAGCAGGGTAGCAGGACTGTGCATTTGTTGATGTTGGTTACATTTTGCATAAAGATAAATACAAAAGATTGTAATGAGTTTAGAAAAGAACTGTGAGTAACCAAGTAGGAATGCAGAACAACCAAGTCAATAATTTGGGGACTTTTATGGTTGGAAGAGGTAGCTGCTTCTCACACTCAAACAGTAATAGAAAAACCTGAGAAGAAACATAAGAAGAAAACATTTTAAAGGATGATTATAAATCAACCTTAAAGTAAGACCCACAAAAGCATGTCCTCCAACCCAGTGCTAAAACTCCTGAATGGACAAAGATACTCATTTAAAAATAAAGATACAGCTTTGAGGAAATCCTTCCAAATGAAAGTATGGCTTAAGGAAGAAGCTAGAGCTGTGGCTCTCTCACCAAAGCCTGATCAGATTTTTTCAAGGATCTGCAATTAGATTAGAAAGAGACATGAGAGCAAGTGAACGAATAAATATAGCACATTGAAAAAGTTTTTCTGTGTGTGGATATTCCCCTCATGGAGAGGACTATAATGAAATAAATAAGCTAACTATGTTTTGGAGAGCTTTATATTGTCAAAAGAACTATCAGCCTGGGGGCGCCTGGGTGGCTCAGTCAGTTAAGCGGCCGACTTCGGCTCGGGTCATGATCTCGCGGTCCGTGAGTTCGAGCCCCGCGTCGGGCTCTGTGCTGACAGCTCAGAGCCTGGAGCCTGTTTCAGATACTGTGTCTCCCTCTCTCTGACCCTCCCCCATTCATGCTCTGTCTCTCTCTGTATCAAAAATAAATAAACATTAAAAAAAATTAAAAAAAAAAAGAACTATCAGCCTGGACTGAGACTCTTCAAAACTTAAAATGACCCCTGAGCTTCCTTGAGCTTCCATTATCTATGAGTATGAATTAGTATAAAAGTCTGCTCACTTCCAAAGGAAAGCATATTCCCCAAAATCCACCTCAAATGAGACAATGGAGGTCAATAAAAAAGAAAAGACATGGAAAAAGGCAGAGCAAGGAACCACAGAACACAATGGGCAAGGAACAAGTACAGGAAAATGAATCAAGGTATAATCAAGGAGCATCTTCCCCTCTTAGACCAGGGGACTCTAAATATGACTGCCCGGTGGGATTCACCATTGCATGACTCCTCTCGTTTCCGTTTCTAAATAAGAGTGTTTGTTGGAGTTATTCTGTCCTGTTCCATAAGTATATATTGGGTAGGTGGAGGGGAGGTAACAACTTGTTTATTTTGTTACTTGGCTTGTTGTTTGGGGTTACATATATGTTTACTTCCTGGATCACCAGACTGCTAAGAGCCACTCATGGACGAGAGGTAGAGACTCCTGAGCATCATCCCTTGAAGAGACTAGTAACATGTACTTCTGTTTTAGAGGTTGAGCTTTATGAGACAGTAGAGAGATCTACCTCCAGGAGAGATAAGTATACTTTGCATGTGGGAAGAAGAGTACATAGAATATTTAGGGACCAGATGGGAAGACTGTTGTCCAAGTTATTCACAAATATTCTGGTTCTTCTCCTTCCAGGCACATGGTAAAGTTTCACTCCCTCACCAGCTATAAAGTTAGACAGGCCTATGGCTTGCTCTGGCCAATGAAAAGTGTGTGGGTATGGTATGTGTCACTTCCATAGGGAACTTTAGGGATCAGTGCAGAATCCACAACACTATTTCCTTTTGCCATGATGATGGCCAACATGCCTGATAATAGCTGTTCCACTGAGTGCCAGGATAAGGACAACTCAGAGCAGAATTACTGACCAACCAATGATACAGATGTAACTCAAGTGGGCTTAACTTTGATTAGGCTGTGCTCAATATCTGAAAATCTTGTATTAAATGCCCATCAGTTTCCCCAAAAAGGAATCATCCAGTGTCCTGCTAGGAGGAATAGTTGACTGATTCAGGAGGAAGATGAAAGAAGGGGATTGAAAGCCTTGCTGTTTAGTATGCAAACTTTCACTTAGCCCTGCTTTATTTTCCAAATAATGTCTCACCTTGTCCTCCATGCATACCTCCCAATTTCTGTTGGATGGGAGCAATCACACAGCAACATACGTTGAGGGAGTTAATATGGGTCTACTGTTTTTTAGCAATTTGACATTTTCTCAGCCATAGAGGCAACTAGGGCATCCAAATTCAAGGCCCAAGACTTTCCAATGTGGTGTTGTTTGCTTGACACACCCACATGCACACAAACAGGCACGCATGGGCTTAAGTTTTAACATATCCATTTTAAGGCAGTTTCTTTTTTCCTTTTGTCTGCTTTCTAGCTCCGAATACATATAATCATCTCTCACATGCTATGGTCTCTTTTTTTAATCTCTTTGTACTCATTGATGTTTCTTATTTATTTTTTTATTTTTTATTTTTTGCTACCACTTTAGTGAACTTTGAAGGCAGAGTCAAGATGAAATCATATGTTCATATCACCAGGTGTAACCAAATATTCTCCACCAGTCACTTAAAATTCACAGCATTCCTTGCTTCCATGAGGGAATGAGGCTTATTTATCAGTCAATATTTATTTAGAAGTATTGACTGAGAAATTCACATACCATATGGAAGTTACCATCATAGGAACAAAAAAAGAGCTAATTTTATTATTCTTATTCTTATTCTTATTCTTATTTAGAGCTCCCTCTCTCATCCTGTATTTTTTCTCTCTTTTTCCTGAGTTCATAAGAGTGTAGGAATTATGTATCACCCACCGTTGTAGCTCCAGAACCATCTTAATGATGATTAATTAATAATCAATAAGTGTTTGTATAATATCTATGACATAGCTCCACCCTCAAAAAGAATAGGTATGTTAGCAGACACACAGATACAGATAATAAATACAAAGTGTAAAATTTGAAGGGATTAAATACAAATGAAGTCAAGCAGATTTTTTTAAATAAAGTTTTTCAAAACAAAAACCAAGGCTTGGCAAGATTAAGCAAATTGTCCAGCATCACAAAGTACTATAATTACTGTCTTCATATATATATATATATATATATATATATATATATATATGATCTAAAAGAGTTTAACAAAGCTAGACCCCAGTTAGCTAATGGCAAAAAAAAAGATTTTTATACCCAGGTGGTACCTACTCTAACAAAGCACTTCTTAGAGCTCAAGATTGATTTTGACTAAAGAGTTTTATGAGAGGAGATGGGGTTTCAACAGCAACCTGAGTGATCAGGAGAGTGTGTCAACATTCCCAAAGCAACACTTGGAGAGGATTCTCAATATTAAGTAAACCCAGGGGAATTCATTTATGTTTGAAGGAATTATGAGCCTTCATAGAACCATGGAAGTCACTCTGCCCACGAACCCCTGCTGTAGACCCTTCTCCTAAATTCCCAAAAACATGATAAAAGTGAAGTCCTTGTGTCCTCAGGGGGATCAGGAAAATGTTAATGATCTAATCTGAGGCATTCGTGTCATTTATGGAGTGCCCTCTCTGGATCATCATTTCCACACACTTGACTCATTAAGTGTGACCCTCCTGACAATCCCACTAAACAAATGGAGAGCCTGAGACTTGCTCAAGGTCAAACATTCCAAATTCCAACCCAGACATTTGACCCCAGTTCCATTGCTTCTCTCACTAGTGTGTTCTGCCTCCGTGTACTTCATTTGAAATTATGGTATCTGCTTTCCCTAGCATCATTTTCTCTTCCATGGTCCCCCTTCCCTCACCCTACTAGGGCAAGTACCAAGGAATCATGAGATAGCTGAAAGGTGGGAAGAGAAAGAACCAGAAGCAGTGTAGTTCCTGAATGGCTGAAATATGCTTAAACTTAGGGTGTGTGGGTGGCTCAGTCAGTGAGCATTAGACTCAGGATTCAATTCTTCATCATACTGGACATGGGGCCTGCTTAAGATTCTCTCTCTCCCTCTCCCTTTGCCCCTCTCCCACTCGCTTGCACTCATGTGCAGTCTCTCTCCCAAAAAGAAAAAAATGAAACATGCTTAACTTTAAAGTCGAACTCTAAGCAAAGTCAAAACAACCAATCAGATCAGATAGATGCTCTGACAACTATCAGGGGCCCCTTGAGGATGCCTCTTGTTTAAAATAAAAGAGGGAAATACCTGGGGGACAGCAGAGCTCCATTTAGATGCTTATAGATGAGAGAGTGGGAAATTAAGGAGATGATGGACAGAGAGAAGGGAAGAAAGTTGGGAACCCTACTCTGCAGAGGAGAAAGGGCCACACTGGGCTTGCCAAGATAATTCCCTGGAGAGCATCAGAGGGTTTGCACAGAGGCTGGCCCATGAACTCCCACTCAGATGGTTCCAGTATGAGGACAGGAAGCAGCCTTTAGACCCTGTCTGATCTCACAGATGCGAGTAGGAGGGCTGAGTCAGAGAAGCTGGTAAGGAGCCGCAGTGCAATGAAATCATACAATCTTCAAATCAGGTTGAAAATCTCCACTCCAGTGGACTGATTACCAAGACTTTGATGGCTCATGTACTAGTTTTTAAAGTCCTGAGAGTTCAGGCTCCCACTTCTAATCCTGGTTGGAATTAGCCGTTGAAGGCAGATGTGTGAATCAGACAGGGAAATCAAAGCAAACTTGTACAAAATGAGAAATCAGGGAAGTAGGAGGCAAAAATGTAGCTCTGGAGATGTCCTCTCCAGAGCATCACCCTATCTCTCTGCTGTGACTTAGAGGTTCTTGCAGTTTAACCCTTTTCCCTCAATTTTTCTTATTTATTGTTTGTTTGCTTGCTTGCTTATTTACTTTATTGATGTGTAATTAACACTGTGTTATAATAATTTCAGGTGCACCATATAATGATTCAACAATTCTATACATTTCTCAGTGCTCATCAAGATAAGTGCCCTCCTTAATCCCCTTTCTCTATTTCACCCAACCCACGACTCACTTCCCCTCTGGCAACCACCAATTTTTTTCTCTGGATTTAAGAGTCTGCTTTTTTGTTTGTTTGTTTGTTTGCCCCTTTTTTATGTTTGTTCATTTGTTTTCTTTCTTCAATTCCATATATCAGTGAAATTATATGGTATTGTCTTTCTATGACATGTTTCCTTTTGCATTATACCTCCTAGGCCTATCCATGTTGTTTCAACTGGCAAGATCTCATTCTTGTTTACTGATGAGCAATGCTCCATTGTATATATACCACATCTTCTTTATCCATTCTATCCATGGACACTTAGGTTGCTTCCATATCTTATCTATTAAAAATAGTGCTGCAATAAACATAGGATGTGCAGTTCCATATTTTAAAGGCCTCTAACCAAATGACTGGCCAAAATTGTTTTTAGAGTGTCTTTAACATCCTGGTTGTTCTAAATCAATGGGTGAGGTCAGATAATTTCAGTCAATGCAAGTAAGGATTAAAGACATAAGATAAAACCAAAAGGAGAACCTTTTATAGATGGAATGAGAGCCAATGGATTAAGACCATTAAATAACATTTACTGGATATTTACTCTATTCCAGACAGCAGTGTAAGATGCTTTATAAACATTATCCTATTTAATCCCCATGAGAACACTCTCAAGAAGGTATTCACAGATGAGAAAACTGAGGCTCAGAGTAGTTCAGTGGCTAAGCAAGATAACAATTGTAGCAAAACTAGCATTTTGAGCCCAGTTTTCTCTGATTCCAAATCTTATCTCCCCTACACCATGTTCTACAACTCCAAATCACATCTATGGCAAGCAAGCTACTTCATCTTACTGTCTCCTATGATAAGAGTTTAAACTGGAACAAGTCCTAAAACACAGTATCCCCAGGATGCTACTACATGTCAAACCTTTTTGCTATTTCATAGCTATAAATTAGCATAGGCAAAGGGTTGGGCAGGGAGGTCTCTCTCTCTCTACCACCATAGGAACAAGAAAAAAGTAGAAGCTAATTTTTTATTTAAATTTAGGAGTCTCTCTCTCTCTGTCTCTGTCTCTCTCTCCCTCTCTTTCCCTCTCTCTCTGTCCCTTCTCTACTCCCTTCTTCTCTCATATGGTGGGTGAAATCACTCAGTTTTTGCCAACTCATTTCCCCCACCCCCATCCCTAGCTCCAACAGTCTCTCTTGCCTTCTGATCTTCAGCAATGTATTCATGTATTCATTTAAAAGTTCTGTCTGTGCTGAAGCCGGTGCTGCTTGTAATTGCTGGCGGCCAAAAGCTGTTCTGTTTTTTCTGGCTGAGTGTACCAGGCAATCATCAGCTGTAATTATTTCGAGTCTTGTTACAGATGGAATTTCGAGGTTTTCAGTCTTAAACAGAATTCATTATTCAAATGTCTCCAGAGCTGACAGCAAGGGGCAGGGGGCGAGCCTCCTGTGAGCCCAGGAAACTACAGAAGGTTCAGGAGAAGAGGGCTGGCCAGGTCTCCGACACCGTGGTGACTTAATGTGTCTTTTATCCCCAAATCTGGAAGCTTGAGCCCCCAGGTGCTCATGCCATTATCTCACTTTTGGGACTCAAGTTCAGTCCTGTTAACTTTTCAATTCCTTTACCTCAGACTTTCCCTGGGACACAAATGTGACCTTACACATCTCCCTTCTCCAAATCAAAAAATCAACCATGGTAGGCACATCTTTAGCACCACAAAATGCAATCATTGAGTCTCAATTTCTCATAACCTTTGGTGAATTAATAGTGAGTTTCTTGGGAACAGAGCTCTTCTAAGAAACAGGGCAATTTCAAAGCTGTGAGGGAGAGAAGTTCTCATGATATCAACTCCATTGGTACCAGGCTACAGTCCAGCTTTAGAAACTTATATTAGTGGGTCTCCTGCTTCCTGAGAGTTTCATGAGCTGGTAGGTTAGGTGCTCCTGCAACTGCTCAAGTAGTCCCCCAGCCCTAGTGGGAAGGAGCCTCTAGAGAGGAGGACTGACAGGTGGAAAGACCAAAGTTACAACTCTTAGGACATCTTTGAGGACCAGATTTGCATGGAGAGCAACTGTAAGGCCAAGCTATAGAGGAGAACTTGGGGACAACAGTTATTGAGTGACTGAGCCATTCGTCATAATGGCTTTGTCAGCACATCCCTCCACCCCTACTCCAAAATTATGGGGAACAGCATGCTCACAATCTCTCCCCATCTCCTATCCCAGAGGGAAGGGCCAAGTGCCCAGTGAGGATCCAAATGAGAAGAAACCCAGTGCTCTTGCAGAGGATTACATCTCTGGCTCAAAAGGTAACTGCAGCCCAGATGCTTCTTCCACTGCTCTCGGCAATTTCAAACTTATCTTCAGTCTGCTGTTGAGCTGCTGCTGTGTCTCTTGCCATTTTGTCTTCAATCTGAATTGTGGGATGTAGTTTCTCACTCATATAATTACAGGACTCTCTCTCCCCCACTCTCTCAAACACGCACACATGCACGCACGCACTCACACATGCACACACACACACACACACACACATACACACACAATCTCCTTTCCCATCCTTCTCTCCCAGGCCCCTCTTTCTTACTCCATTTCTCTCAGTTCCCCTTTCTCTTTCCTGCTTTTCTTACCCTCTCTGACTCATGTTCTTCCTTTCTCCCACCAATTTTCTTGCTTATTCTAATTTTTCCACACTGCCTCACACTCCTTATCCTCCCTTCCACACACACATATCCACACCCTTTTGCCTGGTTATGTCCCTCCCTCTCAGATAAAAAAACCCTCACACAGAGTCCTGAGAGTGGCACTCCCTGACTGAGAACTTCAGAGTGGCAGGCATGATGGGACTGAGACAGGAGGAAGAAACAGCAGGGAGCTGCAGGAACAGATGGCAAGTCATCTCTGGCTGCACAGAAGCAGAGGCAGCCCGCACCCCCAACTCACCACCCAGAGGTACCAGCCCATCACACTCCATTCCTTTGGTGGCTCCAATATGCCACCACAACAATGCTCCACCTATTCCACCTGGCACGTATTCATGAGGGTCCTACTATGCACTTAGGTTTGCCAGGTGAGCAAACAGGCAAAAAAAGTAGTGAAGAGGTCAGAGTCTCCTCCAAGTGGCCGATCTACAGCCTACATGGGAAATCTACAATTACACAGACTGCTGCCTGGTAGCTTTATGTTCTGTGTACTTCAACCAAGGAACAAGGCCCATGGAAGCCTCATATCTCAGTTCTAAGTAAAACTGGGAGACTAGAGCTTGTGACATTCTGTGTTCAACTCTTGTTTTATTGTGTGAACAGTAAGTAAGGAACATTTGACAGAAGTCACCTATGAAAGTAGTTCTATGATCATCAATGAGGAAGGGAACTAATTAATATCTATGATAATTTTCTGTATCAAGTGTGATGATAAGAACATTGCACATATGATCTATGTAATCTTTACAGCAACACTGGTATATAAATATCCCCCATTTAACCCATGAAGAAATGGAGTCTGAACTTACTATATGACTTGCTGGTAAGTGATGGAGCAGAAGTTGACCTTACTTAGATCTTACTGACGCCAAAATCTGGACTACTAGATGAATCTAGACTACTGGATAGATATATGCCAATTCATCTCTGCACCCAACACCAACATACTGCCTGGCCTTGGGAAGGACTTTATAAATGGGACTAAAAGTCTGCTATACAATATGGCTTGGTTCCTGCTCATAAAAGGGATATAGTTGTGGTAGCAAATACATGAAATAACTGAGCACTTGTGCAGGAACCTGTACAATTGGATCCCATTGTAAATAATCTACACCACAGAGATCATAGAATTCAGTGGTCAGACTGGTCAACAAGGCTTCATGGTGAGAAAGGAAAATTGCTGAGCCCTGAATGTGTGTAGGTGAAAGAAGAAGCAACAAATGCGCTAGCAGGGGAAGCAGCAAGAGCCGGTGTTGACTGGGAATAGTGCTGTGTATACTGCAGAGAGTGAACCCACACATAGTCGAGAAGATGGACCACACACTGGGAAAAGTAGCAGGCACAATGCTGCAGACATCTGGGGCAACCCAGTACGAGAGCTCCAGGCCAGTGATAGAGATGGCATTTATTGAGAAGCAGCAAGGACTGATCCTAAGTAGAGTAATACCATATGACAATAAACTTATTTTCAGGAAGATTAAATGGGTAGTGGGTAGACAGATTAACAGGAAAGAGAATTGTCAAAAGACAATTATAATCATCCAGGTATGAAGTAATGAGAGATGAAACTGACATGGTAGAAGTAGAAGTAAAAATAAGGTAATGGATACAAAACAAGCATTAGAAAACAACAGGTCCTGAAGACTTTAAGTGATGGAGCGAGAGGAGAAAGTCAAGAAAAATATGACTTTGGACAGTAAGGCAAATAAGGAGAGTTGCTAATGGAGTGAGGTATCAGAGAGAATATGACTGATGGACAGGACAGCTGGGAATTCAGACATTGATTCGCCTAGAGTATGTTGAACACTTCACCTGCCACAAAGGATTGTACTCGGCATCAAGAGAAAACATATACATATGAAAACAACCAGAACACAAACTACATATGGAATGGATGAACAAATGGAAGACGTGGTAGTGTCAACTCTATGCATAAATACTAGAATTGCATTCGTAAAGGGAGCAGAGTCAGGCTCAGTAACTTTTCATGCATTTAAGAGTAAAAGAATAAATTGAACAAATTTTGAGCAATGTTCTGTTCTCCTCTCCTTGTTTCTCTTAATGTCTCCCTCCCCCACCCCACTTCTTCATTTCCCTCCACCCAACCTCAACCCTGCTTCTATTCCTTTCTCTGCCTCACTCATGAATTTTCATGCTCACACCACCAGGAAATCTGACAGCAGGCCTCAATGACCTTTGATGGGCTCTATTTCTTTCTATTCCTACCACACCCAATGTTCACAGTATTTTTTTTTATCTAGTTGAGTAGCAATTCTGAGTTGGGTGCTGCATACAGATGTTTCTCCTTTTTGAGCCTTAGGAAGACTGAAAAAGGGAGGAGGGCCAGAGGGTAGACGCACATAGTGAATATCACTAAATCAGGCACAGGTTAGTGAGCTTTTCTCATATCTGCCTCAGGAATCCTGACAAGTCAAATCCACACTGAGACCTGGGCAGGTTGGAGGCCCTGGGGAAGAAGCAGCCAGCATCTGGAGAGGCACCCAAGGGAAGTGGCAACATCAGGCCAAGTTTCAGCAAGCAGTCAGACCGAAAAATCCAAGACAAAGAACAGGGGGATTGGAAGACGAGTGACTGCCAGTGATTGAGAAATCAGAGCTGCCCATACTGGAAGCCCAGAGAAGGTGGGTGTTAGGGTTAAGGTTACTGGAAGTTTGTCCAGTAAGAGCAAAGCCTCATTACCAGACTGGGGGGCCAGAACAGTGCTCCAGTGAAGAATGGCAAAAGGAAATAGAACCACCCTTCTAAGAAGGGCCAAAGGGAGTGATAAACAATTATTTCCACGTTATATTGAACCCCTCTCTTATGACAATTCCAGACTCTATACTATATCAACTAACCCTGAATATCAACAATAACAATATCACCATGAAGTAATATTATTATCCTCACCTTGCAAAAGAAAACAAAAACAAAAACAAAAACAAAAAACAAGACTCAGCAAGGCTATCATTTTGCCTGAATCACACATAGCAAGGCAAAAATTGAGACTCCAACCCAGGTCTATCTAATCTCAAGAATAGGAGTTTTAAAGAAAGAGACAAAGCAGGAGAGAAACTATAGGAACTTGCTCCTAGAGATGGAAGTAATGCAAAAAGCCCAGATGAGAATTCAGAGTGGCTCCAGACCAAACCCAGTGCCTCTGATTAGCAAGATCTGAAATCTCACCTGCTTGAGAGAAGGGCTCAACTTGGGTTCTGGGGATTCACCTGGGACTGCACCAGATGCCAGACTGACCAGGGTGGGGGTGAAGAAGAAACCCTGAGCTTGATTTTATTTGCCCAATATTTTGGAACTATTTCAAAGCCACTTCTGGAGCTGTAGTTTTCCAAGTCCTGCCTACAAACTGTGGTCTTAAGCGTTCATCAGCTCAAGTGATTCATTAACCTCTTTGGACTTCCAGTGAAATAGGATTAAACACAGCTATTGAAAGTCTCCTCCAGCAATACGGTCCTATGATAGAAGGGTCCACAGTTTGACCTAGACTACAAAAGAAGATGAATCGGGGAGTGGCTCTAAAAGAGCAAAGAGCAAAGGAGAAAAAAGGAGCCCTCCTCAGGGAAATTTCACAGCCCCAGCTGAATGATACTGGAGGCGGCTTTCCCACCCTTTGGCTTCCTACTAGCTCCCTGAGATGCCCCCTGAAAAAGCATGGGTAGTCTACTATGTCTTTTCTTTCCAGTGTGGAGATGCCATCAAATCCTCTAGAATGCTTCCATCTTTGGTATTCCGTGATCCATGAAATCTGTAAGATGCATCTGTAAGATGTTGGCCTATGATTCCCGTTCAAAAGTGTCCCTATGATGTGTCTTGGACTATATGAGTGAGTGAGGGAGTGAGTGAGAGGCAAGTGGGTAAGTGACAGAAATACTAGATCTGAATCCCTAAGAGTTCTATAATTCAAAAAGGTAAGCAAACTAGATGTGGTGAGCATTGCATAACATACAGAATTGTCAAATCACTATGTTGTATACCTAAAACTAAAATAACATGGCATGTCAACTATACTTCAATAAGTTTTTTTAAAGTAAGCAGACCACATCTTCACCTTTCTTTCCTCATGTAGTTAAAAAAAAAAAAAACAGCAACTGGGTCTGGCAGAATCCTTGCCACTTAGTAACACTGACTTTGTCATATATATATATATATATATATATATATATATATATATATATATATGTTTATCTTTTAAAAAAACGATTTTAAGCCCTGAAGGAATGTAATTAAAATATTATAATTATTTGTGTTGGAATATTTGCTTTTATCAGCCCCTGTTAAAAATATATGCAAATGTGGAGAGGTTTTAGCATCCTAGTGAGCCTTCTGCCTCCTACTAGGCCCAACATATTCACTCTATGGAAATGTGTTGGTTGGATTCCTTTAAAAATTATTATTTGGTTTTAAAGTTTTTTTTTCCCCACTTCTCTCTAAAACTGGCAAAATAATTAATTAGTTGCAGAGCGTTTTTGTCTTTGTGTGTTTTCCTTCCTTTCTAGCCCAGATTGGCAAATCAATAGGAAAGAGTGTGACAGAATAAGAAATGCAAAGAAGCATCATTCTCATTCTCGGATGAACTGCCAGATATTTTGAGATCCCTAGGGCTGGCTAAAGGGGCTAGGCCCAGATTTTCATACTATCTTGGATTAATTTTTAATCGTTTCTCCAAAATCATCAAAGCACTTCATAATATTTTATTTACTCTAAAAATATCCCAGGAAGACAGCCAAAGAACCGGAACTGTAAAGGAGGGAGCTGAGGTTCAGAGACTTCAAACCTGCCTTAGGGTCCCACCACCAGGTCAGGACCTACACGCGACTTGGACAGTTGCATCCCTGGGATCGCTGATGGAAGCTGCTGCCCCATCTCAGCAATCAAAAATAAAGTGGTCCCGTGTTTCTGCCTGAAGCTTCTCTTTATATTATTGGAATCCCCTCTTCTCTCAGATCTGATCATCTTCTTTGGTTGAAAACAACCAAATGGACATTTGTTAAGTTTAAGAGAAAAAGAAGTGCTTATCGGAAGGATACTGACATTGGTGCATAAAGTAAGCCTTGGGGAAAGCCAGGAAGCTGCATGAGGACTGGGGGCATTTCTCAGGTATGGTCCCTAGATAGGTCCACTCTGACCGTCTTTGCCCCTCATCTTCCCCTTGTCTAAAGCATATTATTTATTGTCTGTAACTTGACCTGGCTTGGGTTACGAGTTTAGCCCAGTATTCAGGAAACCAGAACGCTCTGACTGGCAGCCCCACTGAAGCCTATGTTATAGAGAAGAGACAGTTCCCCAAAGGAGGGGTTAGTGAGTGTTATAACTACAAGGAGTGGGGAAAGGATACTGGTCAGATGACCACTGTACTTCTAGTCGTGAATGAAACGTCTTGCCCAAGACCACATCACTATGAGAAACCCAGCTCTCCTCTCTCCTGTTCCATTATTCCTCACCCAGTTACACTAGAGGCAACACTGTAAGTCAGTTTCGACAAACCTTATTCCCAGAGACAATGATCTCTGGGATTCTTTCCTGGCTAATGGCATATCAAAGGAGATGATAAGGCATAGAAGGGAATGAGGCATAAAGAAAGGGCATAAGCAAGCTTTTCATATATTCAGATTTTCTATGTCTCACTTTTCCAAATATCATCTCATTTCTGTCAGTTGCTAGTTCTGCGAGGTCTTCATTATTTCTAATTGTCCACATTGCTTTGTTTTCCTTGCCGGGAACAGATTTGCCAAGTGTACGCACAGTCCCAGGCATTCACAGTGGAGAGTCAGCATTAATTTTCTCTTCTCATTTATTAGTGGGTCAATTTTTCTCTCTTGAAACTCTTTTTCCCTTTAATATAATTTCAACTACAAAAAGACTGCCTAAGTCTCCTTGGGCAGTTTTTCTAGCACTGTGGGAGCAAGGCCTTTCTTCTATTGTGATCTTATCTTTTTGCTCCCAGCTTCCTTCTGCTAAGGAAATACTTTCAGTGTCTGCTGGCCTGCACATTTCAAAGAAGGACATGCTCCTCTGCTTGGCTACTTCACCCTAAGTCATCTTTTACAGGGTGAGGCTAAAGGGATCATATTCCTGATTTCTTTCTTCATCAAAAAGGAATGGAAATCTGTGCTTACAAAAACAAAAAAAGTTCTTCAGAAGGCCTCAGCTTTGCCTCCATAGATACAATTTCCCTCTCCCTGATGTTTTTCAATCATTTTCTATAATTTCTAAAGTATCGCTTTAGTGAGTGAAGCCCAAGTGTTCCCTGAAGACTGGATTTCATGGCCCAAGCCTCTCTCCTTGTCTGCTCAACAACTGTTGTTTAGTGTTTGCATAGAACCATGAAAAAGTATGGTTACTGAATTTGTAAATGACTGATGGCAAAGAGACACGAAGAAACTGTGCATGATAAAATTAGTGACTGACCAGCTGAAATTACAAGCAAAACTTAATCATATTACAATGTAATAGATTTAAAAAGATGAAGTACATTTTGTGGGTCCAAAAGAGAGAGAGAAAGAAAGAGAAAAAGAAATTCACTGTGTAGGATAAGAAATACGTGCCTTTGAAGCAGCTCATGGGAGGAAGACTTAGGCAATAGCATATTATAAGCTGACTATGAGTAAACAGAATTGATCAGTTATCTATTGCTGTGTAAAAAACCATCCTCAGCTCCAGCAGCACTTTTTGCAGAAATTGACAAGCAGATTATAAAATATACATGGAAATGCAAAACATCTAGAAAATCTAAAACAATATTTTTAAGAAATAACAAATTTGGAGCTCTCACACTTTCAGATTTCAAAACTCACTATAAAGCTACAGTTATCAAGCCACATAGGAAAGAAATAGAGATCAATGGAACAGAATTCAACAGAAATAAACTTCATGTTTATAACCAACTGATTTTGACAATGGTGCCAAAGAAAATCACTAGGGAAGGGATAGTCTGTTTAACAAATGGTACTGGGACTGAATGTGAAAGAAATAACCTTTAACCTTCACCTCGTACCATACAAAAACAAACAAACAAATAACTCAAAACAAATTGCTCCACATCACATGCATAGGAATAGTCTTTTTCTACATGATCCAATGGGGGAGAATTAAGAAACTCTGGATGGAAAATACAGGGAGAAAAGACCAAGACATAAGACAAGGAAGAATTTTCCATCATATAAGGAAATGCTGACCTAAGATAATTCAAGAATAAGCAGAATACACCTTTGACAATGGTAGGAGTTAATAAAACTTCATATTCAGAACTAATTAATTGTATTGTTGAAAGTTCTTTAAACACTTGCTGCTCTTTTTTCCACTTGACCTAGCAATCATAAATGTATGTAGGAATCACTATGAAGGTAGACTTAGCTATTTCTTCCCAGAGCTCTATCAATTGCTATATCTTAGATTTTGAAGCATTTTTCTTAAATGCATATACATTTAGTACTGCCGTATCCTTCTGGTAAATTGAACATTGTTTTATTATGTATTGATCTTCTCCATCCCTAAAAAAATGCTTTAATCTATTTTATCTAATATTAAGAGAGCCATACTAACTTTATTTTGCCTGATCTGTCTTCTTACAACTTTCACTTTGTATCTTTGCATGTTACCTCAGATATGGGCAACTTCCAGTTGAGGTCACAATTTGTTCCTGAACAGTCAGCATCTTAAGTGAAAACTTAATCAGGAGCTTAATCTGTTTTATTTCATTTTTTCCAATAACCCACTACACATCAATCAAAACCACGGACCTATTTTCTAACACACAAATGAATACAGTAAAATACATATATATCAGTAACAAATTTGTTAGATCACAATATATTTAAAATATCCATTCTCAATCACCAAAAAAATCAATATGGTTGTTAGCAAAAGTTTCCTCATTTGCAGGAATATCTCCTCCATTCAATCATTTCTCATACTCATTTTGCTTCCCTTTCCACAATTTTTTCAACTTTCCTACGGACTTGTTTTACAACATTAAGCTAAGTATGAAAGGCAGTGTAAAAACATGTTCAGAACAAGTGTACAATTGCAGAGAACTGCTCAGCTGAGAACGATTCTGAGAGCTTCTCAGCAAAATCCAAGATGAACATCCTCCTTGCTAACACTTGTCAAGACTTTCAAAATCTCTACATGATCTCACCAATTGTATTTATAACATAACTTGTTATTTTTCCTGAAATCGTTTTGCCAAAAATTGAATTGAATTTGGTCGGTATAAATATAATTTTCCCCATTAAAACATTGGATGAAAAATGTTGTGCTAGGAAGTATATGTTCTGTAAAGTTTGGCTAGTAAAAAGAACTTTCTACCAAGAAAATCTGAACCAGAGAAATTTCTGCAATTTTGTGTATATCTGGATATTTCCTAACCCATCCTATCATTATTTGTCTTGTAAATAGCAAGTTTAGTTTGTTTATATTTATTGTGGTAATGATATATTTGAACTGTTCCTAATATATAATTTACTTTTGAAGTTTATCTCCTCTTTTGAAATCTATTCTTACTTTTAAAAAATACTATTGTTTCCCCTAATGAAACAGGAATTTTGGCTCACTCTTAGGTTTTTTGATCTCCTTCTCAACACCCATCATATTTATATTACTCTAGACTTTTAGTTCTGGATCATCATTAATAAATTTCCTTTCTTTAAAGGACAGTATGATTAGTTTTGTTTGTCTTTTTGTTTGTTTTTACTTTTACATCTTTTACATTGGTAAAATATTCTGGATTATTCTCTCCTACTGTTTAAGTATTTCATCCAAACAGTTTTCAGTGTGGATTTTTGTGTGACAAAGCCTTGTATTTCTGAGAATATTTTTATCATACTTCCATATTTGAATACCAACTTAGCTTAATATATTCTAGAATAAAGTATTATTTCAAAACTTTAAAAATACTATTTGAAACTTCTGGTTTCCTCTCAGGAAGTAGAGATTGGGAAAGAATGAAAATCCCAACCCTACAACAACATTTAAAAAAGGCGGGGGGGGGGGGGCACAAACAGCAAGTTCATGATTTTTTTCTGAACCAGCTGGAGCATTAAGGTCACAGGGCAACCAACAAGTCCAAAATCTAGAGAAATGAACCAATAGGAGAGGAGATGCAAGAACTGGTTTACCTTGACAACAGCACCCAGACACCAGTAAGGAGAATTCAGCTAGGGGTGTTGGCAAAGTGATGGAGGATGAAAAAGCACTACTGATAGATGTTTATGCCTGTAGGTGGCACAGGAACTGGGGGAGGCCACACACTATAATAGTTTGTTTTTTTTTTTTCTTTCTACTGGGTGCTCACAGAAAAGATTGGGAGATTTATGAGTCTCCTTGTGGTGCAGACTTAAAGAAGGGGAAGAACAGACTCTGCAGGAGGGGTAAAAACTCTACTGTTAACTTTTATTCTCTATCTCCTTTCTGGAACAAAAGCCCTAACAGGTGAGGGAAAGGCAACAAACACTGTCACCCTTAGGGCACTAGTGAAGACCCACTGCAGCTGAGAAACATAACAGGGGGAAAAAATCCTTTTATCCCTAGATGAAGGGAATCATGCTGCGGAAGGAGATCAGCATGGAAAAAGCCACATACCCGGGAAGATGGCGGCATAGGAGGACGCTGGGCTCACCGCGTGTCCTGCTGATCACTTAGATTCCACCTACACCTGCCTAAATAACCCAGAAAACCGCCAGAGGATTAGCAGAACGGAGTCTCTGGAGCCAAGCGCAGACGAGAGGCCTACCGAAGAGGGTAGGAAGGGCGGCGAGGCGATGCGCGCTCCACGGACTGGCGGGAGGGAGCCGGGGCAGAGGGGCGGCTCGCCGGCCAAGCAGAGCCCCCGAGTCTGGCTGGCAAAAGCGGAGGGGCCTGACGGAGTGCGTTCCGACAGCAAGCGCGACTTAGCGTCTGGGAGGTCATAACTTAACAGCTCTGCTCAGAGAGTGGGAAGGCTGGAGGACAAAGGGAGGGAGAGCTGCTGAGCCCCCGGATGACAGAGCTCAGTTTGGTGGGGAACAAAGGCGCTTGCCAGTGCCATCTCCTCCGCCCACCCCCCAGCCAAAATCCCAAAGGGAACCAGTTCCTGCCAGGGAACTTGCTCGCTCCGTGCAAACACCCAACTCTGTGCTTCTGCGGAGCCAAACCTCCGGCAGCAGATCTGACTCCCTCCCGCTGCCACAGGGCCCCTCCTGAAGTGGATCACCTAAGGAGAAGCGAGCTAAGCCTGCCCCTCCTGCCCCCATGCACCTTGCCTACCCCCCCCCCCCCAGGTAATACGCCAGATTCCCAGCACCACAAGCCTGGCAGTGTGCAAGTAGCCCAGACGGGCCATGCCACCCCACAGTGAATCCCACCCCTAGGAAAGGGGAAGAGAAGGCACACACCAGTCTGACTGTGGCCCCAGCAGTGGGCTGGGGGCAGACATCAGGTCGGACTGCGGCCCCGCCCACCAACTCCAGTTATACACCACAGCACAGGGGAAGTGCCCTGTAGGTCCTCACCACTCCAGGGACTATCCAAAATGACCAAACAGAAGAATTCCCCTCAGAAGAATCTCCAGGAAATAACAACAGCTAATGAACTGATCAAAAAGGATTTAAATAATATAACAGAAAGTGAATTTAGAATAATAGTCATAAAATTAATTGTTGGGCTTGAAAACAGTATAGAAGACAGCAGAGAATCTCTTGCCACAGAGGTCAAGGGACTAAGGAACAGTCACGAGGAGCTGAAAGCGCTTTAAACGAAATGCAAAACAAAATGGAAACCACGACGGCTCGGATTGAAGAGGCAGAGGAGAGAATAGGTGAACTAGAAGATTAAGTTATGGAAAAAGAGGAAGCTGAGAGAAAGAGAGATAAAAAAAATCCAGGAGTATGAGGGGAAAATTAGAGAACTAAGTGATACACTAAAGAGAAATAATATACGCATAATTGGTATCCCAGAGGAGGAAGAGAGAGGGAAAGGTGCTGAAGGGGTACTTGAAGAAATTATAGCTGAGAACTTCCCTGAACTGGGGAAGGAAAGAGGCATTGAAATCCAAGAGGCACAGAGAACTCCCTTCAGACGTAACTTGAATCCATCTTCTGCACGACATATCATAGTGAAACTGGCTAAATACAAGGATAAAGAGAAAATTCTGAAAGCAGCAAGGGATAAACGTGCCCTCACATATAAAGGGAGACCTATAAGACTCATGACTGATCTCTCTTTTGAAACTTGGCAGGCCAGAAAGGAGTGGCACGATTACTTCAGTGTGCTAAACAGAAAGAATATGCAGCCAAGAATCCTTTATCCAGCAAGTCTGTCATTTAGAATAGAAGGAGAGATAAAGGTCTTCCCAAACAAACAAAAACTGAAGGAATTTGTCACCACTAAACCAGCCCTACAAGAGATCCTAAGGGGGATCCTGTGAGACAAAGTACCAGAGACATCACCACAAGCATAAAACATACAGACATCACAATGACTCTAAACCCGTATCTTTCTATAATAACACTGAATGTAAATGGATTAAATGCGCCAACCAAAAGACATAGGGTATCAGAATGGATAAAAAAACAAGACCCATCTATTTGCTGTCTACAAGAGACTCATTTTAGATCTGAGGACACCTTCAGATTGAGAGTGAGGGGATGGAGAACTATTTATCATGCCACTGGAAGCCAAAAGAAAGCTGGAGTAGCTATACTTATATGAGACAAACTAGACTTTAAATTAAAGGCTGTAACAAGAGATGAAGAAGGGCATTATATAATAATCACAGGGTCTATCCATCAGGAATAGCTAACAATTATAAATGTCTATGCGCCAAATACCGGAGCCCCCAGATATATAAAACAATTACTCACAAACATAAGCAACCTTATTGATAAGAATGTGGTCATTGCAGGGGACTTTAACAGTCCACTTACAGAAATGGATAGATCATCTAGACACACAGTCAATAAAGAAACAAGGGCCCTGAATGATACATTGGATCAGATGGACTTGACAGACATATTTAGAACTCTGCATCCCAAAGCAACAGAATATACTTTCTTCTCGAGTGCACATGGAACATTCTCCAAGACAGATCATATACTGGGTCACAAAACAGCCCTTCATAAGTTTACAAGAATTGAAATTATACCATGCATACTTTCAGACCACAATGCTACGAAGCTTGAAATCAACCACAGGAAAAAGTCTGGAAAACCTCCAAAAGCATGGAGGTTAAAGAACACCCTACTAAAGAATGAGTGGGTCAACCAGGCAATTAGAGAAGAAATTGAAAAATATATGGAAAGAAACAAAAATGAAAATACAACAACCCAAACGCTTTGGGATGCAGCAAAGGCGGTCCTGAGAGGAAAATACATTGCAATCCAGGCCTATCTCAAGAAACAAGAAAAATCCCAAATACAAAATCTAACAGCACACCTAAAGGAACTAGAAGCAGAACAGCAAAGGCAGCCTAAACCCAGCAGAAGAAGAGAAATAATAAAGATCAGAGCAGAAATAAACAATATAGAATCTAAAAAAACTGTAGAGCAGATCAACGAAACCAAGAGTTGGTTTTTTGAAAAAATAAACAAAATTGACAAACCTCTAGTCAGGCTTCTCAAAAAGAAAAGGGAGATGACCCAAATAGATAAAATCATGAATGAAAATGGAATTATTACAACCAATCCCTCAGAGATACAAACAATTATCAGGGAATACTATGAAAAATTATATGTCAACAAACTGGACAACCTGGAAGAAATGACAAATTCCTAAACACCCACACTCTTCCAAAACTCAATCAGGAGAAAATAGAAAGCTTGAACAGACCCATAACCAGTGAAGAAATTGAATCGGTTATCAAAAATCTCCCAACAAATAAGAGTCCAGGACCAGATGGCTTCCCAGGGGAGTTCTACTAGACGTTTAAAGCAGAGATAATACCTATCCTTCTCAAGCTATTCCAAGAAATAGAAAGGGAAGGAAAACTTACAGACTCATTCTATGAAGCCAGTATTACTTTGATTCCTAAACCAGACAGAGACCCAGTAAAAAAAGAGAACTACAGGCCAATATCCCTGATGAATATGGATGCAAAAATTCTCAATAAGATACTAGCAAATCGAATTCAACGGCATATAAAAAGAATTATTCACCATGATCAAGTGGGATTCATTCCTGGGATGCAGGGCTGGTTCAACATTCGCAAATCGATCAACGTGATACATCACATTAACAAAAAAAAAGAGAAGAACCATATGATCCTGTCAATCGATGCAGAAAAGGCCTTTGACAAAATCCAGCACCCTTTCTTAATAAAAACCCTTGAGAAAGTCAGGATAGAAGGAACATACTTAAAGATCATAAAAGCCATTTATGAAAAGCCCACAGCTAACATCATCCTCAACGGGGAAAAACTGAGAGCTTTTTCCCTGAGATTAGGAACACGACGGGGATGCCCACTCTCACCGCTGTTGTTTAACATAGTGCTGGAAGTTCTAGCATCAGCAATCAGACAACAAAGGGAAATCAAAGGCATCAAAATTGGCAAAGAGGAAGTCAAGCTTTCGCTTTTTGCAGATGACATGATATTATACATGGAAAATCCGATAGACTCCACCAAAAGTCTGCTAGAACTGATACATGAATTCAGCAAAGTTGCAGGATACAAAATCAATGTACAGAAATCAGTTGCATTCTTATACACTAACAATGAAGCAACAGAAAGACAAATAAAGAAACTGATCCCATTCACAATTGCACCAAGAAGCATAAAATACCTAGGACTAAATCTAACCAAAGATGTAAAAGATCTGTATGCTGAAAGCTACAGAAAGCTTATGAAGGTAATTGAAGAAGATATAAAGAAATGGAAAGACATTCCCTGCTCATGGATTGGAAGAATAAATATTGTCAAAATGTCAATACTACCCAAAGCTATCTACACATTCAATGCAATCCCAATCAAAATTGCACCAGCATTCTTCTCGAAACTAGAACAAGCAATCCTAAAATTCGTATGGAACCACAAAAGGCCCCGAATAGCCAAAGTAATTTTGAAGAAGAAGACCAAAGCAGGAGGCATCACAATCTCAGACTTTAGCCTCTACTACAAAGCTGTCATCATCAAGACACCATGGTATTGGCACAAAAACAGACACATAGACCAATGGGATAAAATAGAAACCCAGAACTAGACCCACAAACGTATGGCCAACTCACCTTTGACAAAGCAGGAAAGAACATCCAATGGAAAAAAGACAGTCTCTTTAACAAATGGTGCTGGGAGAACTGGACAGCAACATGCAGAAGGTTGAAACTAGACCACTTTCTCACACCATTCACAAAAATAAACTCAAAATGGATAAAGGACCTGAATGTGAGACAGGAAACCATCAAAACCCTAGAGGAGAAAGCAGGAAAAGACCTCTCTGACCTCAGCCGTAGCAATCTCTTACTCGACACATCCCCAAAGGCAAGGGAATTAAAAGCAAAAGTGAATTACTGGGACCTTATGAAGATAAAAAGCTTCTGCCCAGCAAAGGAAACAACCAAGAAAACTAAAAGGCAACCAACGGAATGGGAAAAGATATTTGCAAATGACATATCGGACAAAGGGCTAGTATCCAAAATCTATAAAGAGCTCACCAAACTCTACACCCAAAAAACAAATAACCCAGTGAAGAAACGGGCAGAAAACATGAATAGACACTTCTCTAAAGAAGACATCCGGATGGCCAACAGGCACATGAAAAGATGTTCAACGTCGCTCCTCATCAGGGAAATACAAATCAAAACCACACTCAGATATCACCTCATGCCAGTCAGAGTGGCCAAAATGAAGAAATCAGGAGACAATAGATGCTGGAGAGGATGTGGTGAAACGGGAACCCTCTTGAACTGTTGGTGGGAATGCAAATTGGTGCAGCTGCTCTGGAAAGCAGTGTGGAGGTTCCTCAGAAAATTAAAAATAGACCTACCCTATGACACAGCAATAGCACTGCTAGGAATTTATCCAAGGCATACAGGAGTACTGATGCATAGGGGCACTTGTACCCCAATGTTTATAGCAGCACTCTCAACGATAGCCAAATTATGGAAAGAGCCTAAATGTCCATCAACTGATGAATGGATAAAGAAATTGTGGTTTATATACACAATGGAGTACTACGTGGCAATGAGAAAGAATGAAATATGGCCTTTTGTAGCAACGTGGATGGAACTGGAGAGTGTGATGCTAAGTGAAATAAGCCTTACAGAGAAAGACAGATACCATATGGTTTCACTCTTATGCGATCCTGAGAAACTTAACAGAAACCCAAGGGGGAGGGGAAGGAAAAAAAAAAAAGAGGTTAGAGTGGGAGAGAGCCAAAGCATAAGAGAATGTTAAAAACTGAGAACAAACTGAGGGTTGATGGGGGGTGGGAGGGAGGGGAGGGTGGGTGATGGGTATTGAAGAGGGCACCTTTTGGGATGAGCACTGGGTGTTGTATGGAAACCAATTTGACAATAAATTTCATATATTAAAAAAAAAAAGCCACATACCCAAAGATGGAAGCTTAGAACAAAAAAGAATGACCCCTACTCCTATATATTTATGGCTAGGCTAACAAGCATGGAGTGGTAAGTAAATTGCAAGATACATATCTTTTCTCAGGTGCAAAGCACAGTGAAGACCTCAAGCCAGAAGATGGATCATATACTGGAAAATATTCTCTGTCCAACCAGCCCCTACCCTAAACACAAGGTATTGTTTAATCATAGCAGTAACAAATCTGAAATCCAGTTCACCTCCTAATTAGATTAACTCAAGCTCCTGTACTAAAGTCCTAGCAGAAGGAAAGATATGTCTTTTTTATTTCAGGCACAAAAAAATAGTTACCTCAGTCTCTACTGTCTTACACAAGATGTATATCTTTCTATGAAAAGTTACAAAGCACCCAACAAGGCAAGTAAAACCAACACAGCCCCAAGAGAAAAAGTGATCATCAGAACCAAAATCAAATATGACACATGTTGAAACTATATGAAAGTGAATTTGAAATAAGTATAATTAATATGTTAATGGAAAAAGTAAAGCAAAGGCAATATTTTGTGGGTAAAATCAGCAGAAATTAAGTTATAAGAAATAAAATTGAAATGCTAGAAGTGAAAGCACAATAACAATGGTTAAAAATGCCTTCAACTTGTTTATAAATGACACAAGAAGCTGAAGAATCAAAGAATTTGACGATCTCAAGAAATTACTCAAACTAAAGCATAAGGAAAGGAAAAGAAAGGAAAGGAAAGGAGGAAGAAATTGAACAGAGAGTCCAAGAGTTTAGGAACAAATCAAATAGTCTAACAAACAGGCAAGTCAATACCAGAAGGAAAAGTGAGAACAGAGCAGAAGAAATATTTAAAGAAATAATTGTCAAAAATGTAGAAGATTAATGACAGATACCAAAACACAGATCTAAGAAGCTCAGAGATTTCCAAGCAGAATACAGTAAAACCTTGCATTACAAGTAACTTGTTCTGCCAGTCTTCTGCAAGACAAGCAAACATTTCTAATAAATTTTAACTTGATAAATGAGTGATGTCTTGCAATATGAGTAGTATGTGATGACAAATGTCACATGATCACAACTGGGCCAATGGTTCTTGAAATTTGCTTTGATATATGAGTGCTTTGGATTATAAGCATGTTTCCAGAATTAATTATGCTCACAAACCAATTTGGTATTTTTGTACATACCAAAGCAAACAAACAAGAAACATACCTATCATAGAACAATCAAACTGCTGAAAACAAAAGACAAAGAGAAAACCTTGCACCAGCATTCTTCTCGAAACTAGAACAAGCAATCCTAAAATTTGTATGGAACCACAAAAGGCTCCAAATAGCCAAAGTAATTTTGAAGAAGACCAAAGCAGGAGGCATCACAACCTCAGACTTTAGCCTCTACTACAAAGCTGTCATCATCAAGACAGCATGGTATTGGCACAAAAACAGACACAGAGACCAATGGAATAGAATAGAAACACCAGAACTAGACCCACAAAAGTATGGCCAACTGATCTTTGACAAAGCAGGAAAGAATATCCAATGGAAAAAAGACAGTGTCTTTAACAAACGGTGCTGGGAGAACTGGACAGCAACAGGCAGAAGATTGAAACTAGACCACTTTCTTACACCATTTACAAAAACAAACACAAAATGGATAAAGGACCTGAATGTGAGACAGGAAACCATCAAAACCCTAGAGGAGAAAGCAGGAAAAAAACCTCTCTGACCTCAGCCGTAGCAATTTCTTACTTGACACATCCCCAAAGGCAAGGGAATTAAAAGCAAAAATGAACTATTGGGACCTCATGAAGATAAAAAGCTTCTGCACTGCAAAGGAAACAGTCAACAAAACTAAAAGGCAACCAACGGACTGGGAAAAGATATGTGCAAGTGACATATTGGACAAAGGGCTAGTATCCAAAATCTATAAAGAGCTCACCAAACTCCACACCCAAAAAACAAATAACCCAGTGAAGTAATGGGCAGGAAACATGAATAGACACGTCTCTAAAGAAGACATCCAGATGACCAACAGGCACATGAAAAGATGCTCAATGTCGCCTCTTATCAGCAAAATAAAAATCAAAACCACACTCAGATACCACCTCATGCCAGTCAGAGTGGCTAAAATGAACAAATCAGGAGGCTATAGATGCTGGAGAGGATGTGGAGAATCAGAAACTCTCTTGCACTGTTGGTGGGAATGCAAACTGGTGCAGCCCCTCTGGAAAACAGTGTGGAGGTTCCTCAGAAAATTAAAAATAGATCTACCCTATGACCCAGCAATAGCACTGCTAGGAATTTACTCAAGGGATACAGGAATGCTGATGCATAGGGGCACTTGTACTCCAATGTTTATAGCAGAGCTTTCAACGATAGCCAAATTATGGAAAGAGCCTAAATGTCCATCAACTGATGAATGGATAAAGAAATTGTGGTTTATATTCACAATGGAATACTATGCGGCAATGAGAAAGAATGAAATATGGCCTTTTGTAGCAATGTGGATGTAACTGGAGAGTGTTAATGTAAGTGAAATAAGTCATACAGAGAAAGACAGATACCATATGGTTTCACTCTTATGTGGATCCTGAGAAACTTAACAGAAACCCATGGGGGAGGGGAAGAAAAAAAAGAGGTTAGAGAGGGAGGGAGCCAAAACATAAGAGACTCTTAACTGAGAACAAACTGAGGGTTGATGGGGGTGGGACGGAGGGGAGGGTGGGTGATGGGCATTGAGGAGGGCACCTGTTGGGATGAGCACTGGGTGTTGTATGGAAACCAATTTGACAATAAATTTCATATTAAAAAAAAAAAAGAAAACATTGAAATCAGCCAGACAAAAAAGACGCCTTACATATAAAGGAACAAGGACAATAATTAAATTATAATTTCTTCAAATATCATGAAAGCTAGAAAACAGTGAAGATTTTCAAAAGTGCTGAAGAAGTAAAACTTCTCAACCAGAATTCTATAACAAGTGAAAATATCTTTCAGAAATAAATGAGAAATAAAGTCTTTTTTCAGGCAAAAACTGAGAAAATTTGCTGCCAGCAGACCTACACTATAGAAAATATTGAAGAAAATTTTTCGGAAGAAAGTTTATGATATGAGACAGAAACTGGAATCTACACAAAGAAATAAAGAGCACTGGAAAAGGAATAAGTGAAGGTAAAATATAATTAAGTTTTTCCTTATTTTTATTTATTCTAAAAGATCACTGACGGTCCAAAGCAAAAGTAATATCAATGTACTGAGTGCTTATAACATATGTAAAAGTAAAATATATAACAACAATCAATAACACAAAGAATGGTAAGGAGATATTGAGAATATATGATTGAAAGGTTCTCACATTACACACAAAGAGGTATAATTTTATTTGGAGGTAGACTCTGATTAATTAAATTTGTATATATTAAACCCTTGGGCAATTGTTAAGGAAAATTTTTCAGAGGTATAAATAAATCAATAGAGAACACAAATGGAATAAAAATTGTCCAATTAACCCATGAATACAGAAGAAGAGAAAAAATGAAAGACAGATGGAACAAATAGAAAACTGCTAGCAAGGTCATAAAATTAAATCCAAATATATCAATAATCACATTCATTCACATTATATGTGAATGGCATAACATAACAGTTAATAAACAAAAATTATCAGATAGGATTAATTAAAATGGCAAGGCCCAACAATAGGCTGTCTACAGGAAACTTACATTAAATGTGGAAATAAAAGTATGAGACTTCTGCTTCCAGGAAGCTGAGTTTGTAAATGTACTTTTCCCTCTTATTCCCACTAAAGCCTGGAAATTATATCTAAATCCAACATTAGAAAACCCTGAAAGTTGAAGAGAAAAGGGCAGACCAGCTTTGTATCTTAGGACCTAAAGAATAGCACTGTGCTAAGTTCCCTGTATTCTCCTTTTGCTTTGTATATCCCAGACTTGGAGATGAAGGAGTCATCAACCCAGAAACACCAACAAATATGGACAAAATAAGCCCCCCCAAAAGCCTACTCTCGCTACTCAAAGGACCAGGAAAGGTCAGTCTAGCAAGACAGAATACTTTTTGACAACAACCGCTCTATTCCAGACAAACATTACAGAAAAGGCTATGACTGTGCCCATACCCATGCCAAGCAAAAGTCAAATAGGGAACCCAGACTTCCGCCCTCACCATGCTGTACAAAGGCACTTCAATACTCCTGCTGAGCTAGTGTCAGGAAAGTCCAAGTAGGGGGTCAGGACTTGACCCCCACCAGCCAGTAAAGAAAACTCCCAACAAACACAGCACCAGGGAAGACCAACTGGGATGTTTGAACATCCACTCTAACTCATCAGTAACAAGGGTTCCCCTACCATTTTCAATGCACTAATGTCAGACGATACCTAATAGAAAGTCAGGAACTTTCACTACTACCCAGTAGTAAGAAGACCACATTACTGAGGAGTCTGTGAGACCACATGGGGAGCCAGAACTGCTGCTCCACCCATCAATAATGAATCACTCCTGCTTTGGGTGTCAATGGAAGTTAAGTGGGCAACATGGACTTCTGTTTCCACTTGGTGGTAATAAAGTGGCAACTCCCTTTTTCCCTTTTGGACATCTCGTAAAATTCAATACCACAACCAGGATACTGACATTGATACAGTGTCATTTAAAGCCAGCTAAAACAGATTAAAATAAGATACAGAGTCTCTTAGCATAAGATGAAAATATCCAAGTTTCAATTGAGAATCATTAATCATACCAAGAACCAGTAAAACCTCAAATTGAATTTTAAAAAATGATCAATAGATCCTGAGATCGCAGAGATGTTTGAATTATCTAGTAGAGATTTAAAAGAAGCCATAATGAAAAATGATTCCACAAATAATTACAAAACTGATGAAACAAATTAAAAAATGTAAAGCTTCATCAAAGAAACAGAGGATATGAAGAAGAACCAAATGAAAAATTTAGAAATGAAAAATAAAATAACTTGCAGGAAAATATTCAATGACTAGGCTAAAAAGAAGAATACAAAAGATAGAGAAAAAAAGTGACCTGGAACATAGAACAATATAAGTTATCTAACATAAATGAAAAAGATAAAACAGACTGAAGGGGGAAAAATAAAAGTAGACATAGTCTCAGTGATCTATGGAACTATAGTAAGAAATCTAACATGTGTATTATTGGAATCCCAGAAAGAGATGGAAAAAAAAAAAAGTAGGACTGAGAAATGAATAAATTTGCTTTGCAAAAGATTCTACTAATAGGATAAAAGATAAGGTGCAGACTGGCAGAAAATATTTGCAAACCATGTATTTAACAAAAGACTAGTATGTAGAATATATAAAGAACTCTCAAACTTCAATGGTGAAAAAAAAATCCAAGTTGAACATGAGCAAAACAAAAAGAGAATAGTGAAGAGATAATTCACTGAAGGGGATGTAGCAAATAAGCACACAAAAAGTTGTGTAGCATTATCAACCATCAAAGAAATCCAAATTAAAACCATAATGACTTATTACTACACACTATCAGAATGGGCAAAGTAAAAGAATAATGACAACACCAATTGTTTGTAAGGATGCAGAAAAAAAAGGAATCACCATATATTCATTGTTCATAGGCATGTAAAATAACACAGCCCCTCTGAAAAAGTTTGGCAGTTTCTTTAAAAAGTAAACATACAACTACCATATGACTCAGTATTTGTTCTCTAGGGCATTTCTCTCAGAAAAATAAAGACTTGTATTTGCACAAATACCTGCGCATGAATATTTTTTCATAATAGTCCCAAACTGGAAACACCCCAGATGCCCTTTGACAGTTGAATAAAGACTGGGGTACATCCATATCAGAGAATGCTATGCAACAATAAAAAGAAACAAATTATTACTACAAACAATTTGTATGGATCTAAAAGGGACTATGCTCAGAGAGAAAAAGTCAATCTCAAAATGTCACATCCTGTATTATTTTATTCATACATTTTTGAAATGACAAATATAGAAATGGAGAACCATTTCTCTTTTACCAGGGGTTAAAGAAGAAGTGGACACAGGAGGGAAGTGGGTG
This sequence comes from Panthera tigris, assembly GCF_018350195.1. Classification (NCBI taxonomy): domain Eukaryota; kingdom Metazoa; phylum Chordata; class Mammalia; order Carnivora; family Felidae; genus Panthera; species Panthera tigris. Next base: position 30,202,715 of record NC_056669.1, read on the forward strand.
TGGTTACATGAGGGACTTTTTAGTGATGGAACTGTTCTATATCTTGACTGTATCAATGTCATTATCCCAGTAATGATACTGAACTATATATAATTTTGCAAGATGTCATTAGCAGAAGACACTTGGAAAAGAGTACTTGGGACCTGTGTTATTTATTACAAACTGAATGTAAATTTATAATTACCTCAAAATTAAAATTTTAATTAAAATAAAACAATGCAGAAGTAACAACAAAATATGAAAATGATATACCATGTGAGTTGGGGGTCCTCAAGACCACCACATGTCTGGATATTTGCTAAGACTTATGGACTCAGCATACAGCTATACTCACAGCTAAGGTTTATTACAGTAGGTAATAAGAACACAGCATATCACAAAGGCTTCTGGATGTGCCCTCCCTCCCATGAACATTCTCTTCCCCCAGCAATGAAAATGCAGCAACATGTGTGCAATTTTTTTCTGCCCAGAGACACCCAATAGAGACCAAGCACTCAAGGTTTTAATTAGGGCTGGTCATGTAGGCACCCTCTGCTTTACTGTGTACCAAAATTCTAAACTTGCAGAAGGAAAGCAGGTGTGTGGCATAAACCATATTGCTTGTACAAACAGTCTAAATGCAGTGAGCCTCTTTTATTAGTGAGGCAGTGGTAGGAATACCTCCAAAATCCAAATTCCCAGATACCAACCAAGAGCCTTGCTCACACATGTTTCTAAGGATAGCAGCCTCAAGCCTACCATGTTAATTCCTTACTGCACACCATGAGAACACTAGTAGCCAAAAGAAAGATAGAATAGATGTTTTAATACCAGACAAAGTAAACTCACAAACAAAGAATATCATCAGGGATAAATAGGGACATGACATAATAATGAAGGGTTCAATTCTCAAAGAAGAAATAATTCTGTGTATGTAACCCACAAGAAAGCTTCTAAATATATGAAGTAAAAACTTATATAATTGAAACAGAAATAACCAAATCCACAATTATAGTTGGCATCCTCAACACTCGAAGTAATTAGCAAAACGAGTAGGCAGAAAACCACTAAGGATATAAAAATCCTGAACAACACTATGAACCAAAATTGACCAAATTGACACATGATCCACATTCTCCTTAAATTTACATGGAAAATTCACCAAAATGCATTATATTTTTGGACTTAAAACAATGCTTTAAAAAATTAAGAGAATAGATATTATACAGAGTATAGTCTTGGACCATAAAGGAATTAAACTAGAAATCAGTAACAAAAATATAATTGGAAAATACCCAAATATTTGGAAACTAAACAACATAGTACTAATAACGTATTATTCAAAGAGAAAATCTCAAGGGAAATTTTAAAATATTTTAAGCTGAATGAGAATGAAAATACCATGTATCATCATTTGCAAACAGCTAAAGCAGTGCTTAGATGGAAATGTATAGCATTAAATGCTAACATTAGACAAGAATAAAGATTTCCAATCAATAATCTAAAATTACATCTGAAAAAGGCAATATGAGACCCAAAGCAACAAGAAAGAAGGAAAAAATACCGTTCAGAGTAGAAATCAATGAAATTGAAAATGGAAAACAATAGGAAAAAAACGGATTTCAGAGAAAAATCAATAGAACTGATATATTTCTAGTCAGACTGACCAATGAAAAAATAGAAAAGACACAAATTGCTAATACTGGGTATGAAAGAGGGGCCATCACTGCTGCTCCTATAGCCATCAAGATGATAATGAGGGGGATATTCAGAACAACTTCGTACCAATAACTTCCACTTTCATCTTAGATGAAAGACATAAACTACCACAGCTCACTCAAGAAGGAATAGATAGCCAGAATAGCCCTATATCTATTAAGGAAATTAAATTTGTATGCAAAACCCTCCACAAAAACAAAACCCCAGGCCCATATGGTTTCACTGGCAAATTCCACCAAGCATTTAATAAATAATACAAGTTTCTGCACAACCTTTACCAGAAAATATAAGCAAACTCTTCCAAATGACAAAGCCAGCATTACCTTAGTAATATTAAACCAGAAAAATACATTACAAAAGTTTAATGTCAATAGAATCCAACTAATTAATGTTCATTATATGGATTATATGGATTGTTTTTATATTTATTTTATTTTGGTGATGTATCTGAAAACTTTTTGCCTAACCCAAGGTATCTTATCTTTCCTTTAGAAGTTTAGTGATTTAGGGGTGCCTGGATGGTTCAGTTGGTTAAGCATCCCACTCTTGGTTTCAGCTCAGTTCACGGTCTTCGGTTTCATGGGTTCCAGCCCCACATCAGGCTTCAGCGCGGAGACTGCTTGGGATTTTCTGTCTCCCTCTCTCTCTACCCCTCCCCCACTCATGTTGCTTCTGTCTCTCTCAAAATAAATGAATCAATAAACAAAAAAGGTTTAGTGATTTACACAAAATGTCCAATAAAATGTACACTGCATTTCTGATTTGTTTCCAGAATACATAAATAACATTCAAAGCACATGGGAAAAAAATCCAAATTAAAAAAGACAAAAGATATGAACAGACACTTCATCAAGTGGATGTCAAATAAGCATATGAAAAGATGCTCAAAATCATTAGTCATTAGGGAAACCAAAATGAAAACCACGACAAGGTGCCATTATATATCTATTAGAATGCCCAAAATTATAAAGCTTACCCATACTATATGTTGGTGAGAATGTGGAGCCACTGGAACTCTCATACAATAATTACTTTGTCATAAAATTCTTCAATACTGGAGATGATGGATTAATATTTTGAAATTTTTTTTTTAATGTTTATTTCTTTACTTGAAAGGGGGGGGGGAGAGAGAAAGAGAGTGTGTGTGCGCGCGCGCGCATGCGCGCGCGCGCACACAACAGGGGAAGGGCAGAAAGAGGGAGACAGAGAATCCCAGGCAGGCTCTGCACTGGGGCTCAAACCCATAAACTGTGAAATCATGACCTGAGCTGAAATCAAGAGTTGCTCAACTGACTAAGCCACTCAGATGCCCCTAGCTTTTTATTTTAAAAGAACTTGAGGCTTTAGAAGAGTTACAAAGACAGAAAAGAAAGTTTCCTGTTCCCTTTACCCAGCTTTCCCTAAAGTTAAAATTTGCCTAAATGTGATAAAATTAACAAAATTAATAAATTAACAATGATACAATATTATTAAATATATAAATTATTTATGCATCACCAGTTCTTGGAGTAATGTCCATTTTGCTGCTGTTCTGGATCTGACCCAAGATCCCACATTGCATTTAGATGTCCTTCCTCTTTAGTTTCTTTCAGTCTGACAATCCTTTGGTCTTTCCTTGTCTTTTCATAACCATACACTTTAGGAGCATACTAGTCAGGCATTTTATAGAATTTCCTCGGTTTGGCTTTGTCTGATGTTTTCTAATAATTCAATTGGGGCTATAGGATTTGGGGAAGAATATCACAGAAGTGATGTGCTCTTTTTAATGCATCATGTATCAGTAGTAAATAATGTTGATACATTACTTGCTTACGGTGGTGTCTTCCAGGTGTTTTCCACTACAAAGTTATTCCATTTGTCATTAATAAGGTTTGGAGTTGTCCCTTATCTCTCCATTTTGGCACATGAGCTCTTTCATACAGCCATCCTCTGAAGTCATCCTTTTCTTTTTAATCCATTATCCCCCCCAAGAGTTTTTCTTTCCTGATTTTATTTCTTACATCCTTAGATTCTTCTGCACTGCTGTCTTTGTGGTGCCCCTACAGGCTGAAGTTTCACTCCTCTATTGCTTCTTCTATGTCTCTCAGCTTTTCTATTTCTTTGTTCTTATTACTTTCTTTCTCAGATATGTCCTAAGTCTGATATTCCAAATCACTAATTCATTCCTCAGCTATACCTTTCTTGCTCAATAACCCATCATTATCCACCTATTATGTATTTCATACCTAAATTTTTACTTTGACTATTTTATGTTTTCCTGTTCTTGTTTTATGTTTTCTCTTTTAGTATAGTTATTATTAGGCTCTTTTAAAACCTTGGTCCATATATTCTAATATTTGTGCTTCTGATAGAATCTGCAATACACTATTCTTTTTTTTTTTTTAATTTTTTTTTCAACATTTTTTATTTATTTTTGGGACAGAGAGAGACAGAGCATGAACGGGGGAGGGGCAGAGAGAGAGGGAGACACAGAATCGGAAACAGGCTCCAGGCTCCGAGCCATCAGTCCAGAGCCTGACGCGGGGCTCGAACTCACGGACCGCGAGATCGTGACCTGGCTGAAGTCGGACGCTTAACCGACTGTGCCACCCAGGCGCCCCTGCAATACACTATTCTTAATGCCATTTTCTTCAAGCTATATTTCTCAAAGACTCATTATTTTGACTAGTGACCTCCTTTTTCCCAGAGTTATTAGCTCTCTGCCAAACAATGAGTGTGGGCAAGCCAGAATCCCAGACAATATTAGCCTAATTAACCCAGATGAATGAGTCCCAGATTGGAGAAACTTAGGTACCAGTGAAAAATAGTCCACTACTCCCAAAACCAACCACCTAGGTCAAGTTTTATTTTCTGCCAACCAAAAGAAACATCAGTAAAGGGGGACACTCCTTATATAATAATTCACCATGGGGTAGGGGAGGGGAGTGGGGAAGGTTAGATGAAAAGAAGTAAGAAGCAACTGCCCCAAGTACAAGTCCCCACCTATTTTGTCAGTTCTTAATAAGCACAAAGCTTTTGTGCTGTACTAATTTATTCTTGAGAACACCTAGGCTAGAACTTGAGTTTCCATAAGTGTGGGACAGGTTCTGTATTTCCTGAAGCAATGATGGAAGAGAAGCAAAAGCAACCTCAAAAGGAGTTCTTATCTTCCCACTGCTGTGCTGGCTGTCCTGTAATCCCAAGAATTTCTCAGTTTTCTCTCTAACTTGCGATTTTCACTCTAGATCAAGTTTCTCAACGTCAGCACCACTGATATTTTGGGCCAAATAATTCTTTGTTGTGTTCAGCTGCCTTATACATTATGGTATCCCTGTAGCATAGCTGGCTTGTACTCACTATGAGTCAGTTCCATCTCCCCCACAGCTAAGACAATCAAAAATGTCTCCAGATATTGCCAAAGGTCCCTATGAGTGTGTGTGCGTGTGTGTGTATGTATGGTGGGGAATGGGGAGGGAGAATGATCCTTGGTTGAGAACCACTGCTTTTAAGTTCCTCAGGGTTTTGAAGGCATGAGTCTGCACTCATGCTAGTTTGTTGTCTTGGTAGGAACTGCTAAAGAACAATCTCTTCACCTGGTAGTTATTCAGTAGGTATTGCTTCTCTTCCTCCTGTGCCCATTCCCCTAAGGTAATGAGGTAAAAAAAAAATCAGGTCTTAAATCAGACCCACAATGATGCTAGGGACAACTAAGGGCATTAAATATAGGGGAGGTCATTGACCATAGCCTTTGAGGATGCACAGTCCTGCAGTACCTTGAGGACAGGGGCTTCTCTGCCAACAGATGGTGCAGGGTCCACTAGTCACTGCCAATCAGACTTCCCTGTCTCCTAAGACCCAGTGCAGTCATGGGAGCCGAGAAGTCCATACTGGACAGCTCACGGCATCAGCTGATGGGCTGTCTCACTTGGGCAATGCTTGGGCTTCAGCTCTCCTGCATTTAATTGGTATTAAAGATTTAAAAAGCAAATTACCAAAGCAATCACACAGAATCCACTTGTCTATATCTCGCTACGGCTCCCAAGCAGTTTGATATTTACTGTCAGCTGGCATTTAATTACTCAGCCAGATTTGGAGGCCATAATTGACAGAATGCTGAAGACTAATTCTTTAAAAGGACGCTTTTCCCATACAAGAACACTTGGGCTCAGAGGTGACGCTGTCTTCCTGTTCCAAAGATCAGGGAGACAGACATCAGAACAGATTGATTCCTTCTCCCTCACTCCTCCCTACTGTTCCCTAGTTGATTTAGGCCCTCATGCCTGCTGGAGCCAGTAGGGAAAAGCAGATGAGACACTGAGACATGAAACATTTCCCCTTTCTGGTTGCCAAATCCAACCTGGTCCTGATTCTATAGAAAACACCCATAACCAGGAGAAGGAGCAGGCCCTCAAGGATGAACTACACAGCCAGCCAAGAGAACCATATCTTTGCCCAGTACAAAGGCAAAAACCCCAAGTATTTGAGGAGCATCACAGTACCACTGACTATTTGGTTACATATTTCTGAAATGTCACTGCATGTTGTAAAATTCCCCACCTCACCCTTGCTGCCCACATGTCATACCAGTGCACGTTGTTTTAACTTCCTAATCCTGCATCAATTACCTCATGTACCACTTAATAATTTAGACATCTCAAACTAGACTGGGCTCAGCAGTATAAAATACTGGAAAGAGGGCAATGAAGTTTTAAGGAAATATGGAAAAAATAGTAACAGATCAGCTATTTCCCTTTCTTCTCGTTCAAGGTTGCTGTCCAATACAGCTCAGTGCTGAATTAAAAACACATAAATCTTAATACAAAGAAAGAAGCTGTTAGCACATTTATCCAAGCTTCTTCTTCTTCTTCTTCTTTTATTATTATAATTAATAATACCAAAACTCTAAAAGAGGTAAATTTTTCAAAAAGGAGAAATAAAATGTTTTTGAATATTCCTACTTTCAACTAATGGTTCATCAAGGTTAACCACCCATCTGAGTAAATGAGCTTTTGTTTTCCGGGATTTTTTTTTCCTTAAACATAGAGACTCAAGAAAAAAAAATACTGAAAAAAAGGAAAAGGCTGAGAAAAAAGGCTGACTTTGGAGGGATTGTTTCATTTTGAAATGTGTGCTCTCTACCATGAGTTTATCCTAGTCTCAGCTCCCACTGGGCACTCAAATCTCTGTCTTTCCTTTTCAACATTACAAAACTGTAGGTTCTGTTGCAGTCATATTTGAATCTGTGCAAGCTAAACTCTCCAGGCCTGGATGAAATAGCATGCTTAGGAATTTTATGAACCAGATTTTCATACAAATCCACCTAGCTTTCTGTGCAGAGAGACCAACTGGGGCTACTGTGGATGTCCCATTTAAAGAAGAGAGCTAGGGGGTCTGGGCTTCCACTGGCAGTGCACCTGAGCAGGATCACATGTGGCAGGTGCTCCAGTGCAACACCAGTCAGATGGATTAGGTACCTGGATTTGCTCCAACAACTGTGACTGCACACTCTCCAAGCCAAACCCCTGCCCTGATTTCTCTTCACACACCTTTTCTTTTTTTTTCTTTTTTTTTTAATGTTTATTTATTTTTGAGACAGAGAGAGACAGAGCATGAACAGGGGAGGGGCAGAGAGAGAGGGAGACACAGAATCTGAAACAGGCTCCAGGCTCTGAGCTGTCAGCAGAGAGCCCATCGCGGGGCTTGAACTCACGGACTGTGAGATCATGACCTGAGCCGAAGTCAGATGCTTAACCGACCAAGCCACCCAGGCGCTCCTTCACACATCTTTTCTCAAAGTGTTTTTCCCAGAAACTTCCATGGGCATGGCCTCCATTAAGATCTAGCAGTCCTAAAGGGAGTTTATATGTAACTGCCTGATTGCCTGTTTTAAGAAATTAATAACAGCAAATATCATCTATTCTTTCAAAATATCTTTGTGTTACTACATGATGTCTGCTCATACACAGGTTATGGCAAGCACCTCACTCCATTTTCACACATTGTGTTCACTCTGGGGCTTCCTAGCTTTGGGAAGTGAAGCTGTCACCCTCTTTTCTGACTCACACATCTGGAGGCAGTTTTAATTCTTGGTCCCAACCTACCAGACTGGCATGCTGACATTCAGGCCTCAAAAAGAATATATGCTTTAAAACACCACACACACACACACACACACACTAACGTTATTAATAAACATCCATCTAAAAATATAAGTACAAGAATTCTCATTTAAAAAAAAATAAAGCAAAAATACAATTCCAATCCCTATTCACATTTTGATGCATTTTCTTCTGATATTTTTTAAAATAAATTTTTGCATTAATGATTACAAATTTATTTTTGTGTTCTGCATTTTTACCTAAATTTTTTTACATTTCCCCATTGAAAAGTACTCAAAAGGTCCATTTTAAGTTGAAACATAATATTTCCATAGAATAAAGTCACCCTCATTTATTTAATCATTCTCCTATTGTTGGGCATGTAGGTAGTTCCATTTATTTCATTATAAAGAATAACTTGGAATGAACATCTTTAGACATAAATCTTTGACCTTATCATTGATTACATTCTCAAGTTTCTAAGAGTGGAATTATTGAGTCAAAGGATATGAAGGTATTTAAGCTCTTAAAATAAATTGCCAAATTTATATCCAGTAAGGTTGCTTCAATTATACTCCCAACAATATGTATTATCTTCACTTTTAAGTCTTTAATAATCAAATAGGCCCAAATTGATGTATAGTCAAAGTTATTGATCTGTTTCTTGGCAATCTTTTTTACCATCCCAAAGCTAAGAAAAACCATCCTCATTCAGAAGACAGAAAAATAGCCATATATATACTATTGGGTTTTTTTCAAGGGTTCATTCTCTTACATTAAACTCTAAAATTTATGTGAAATTAGTGAATGTAGAAGGAGAGCCTCTTTTTTGGAGGGTGGGGCCTCCATTCCCCATTCCTTCATGCTTCCATGGGGACAGTGCTCTTCCTCCTGCTCTTCTGCCCAAATCCTTACTGCATATGGTGACAATTCTGTTGGTGCATGTGGAAGAAGCTGAGCCCTTCCCCTTGTCCTCCTCCATTTTGCTCTCCCACTGAAAGCTTTAATTCTGGTCTGCTGCTCCACAAGAGCAGCCCTTGCCCTCCCCCAAAGACTTGCAGCATTTAGTGCTGCCAGGGACTCACCTGGGCAAATCTATCCAGTCCAAGTGCAAAGTGTAGGAAACCCTGTTTTCCAAAAGATCTAGACCTACATTCTCCACCCAGTATTTACCAGGGACCAGCATAACATACTAATTTCCACCTTTCTGATTGTATGTCCATCACTCAATTCATTTTGACTGTAGGCAGTGAGAGGAGTTTATTTATTAAACACCCTAGTTCCCAAAATGTTAATATGTTTTTTTAAATAACTAGTCAGTATTTCCAACTAAATAATAGCTCCTTTCCTCACCAATCCATGAGTCTTCCTTCATTTCATATTTTTAGATATTTATATATTTAAGTTGAAGCAATTTAGTCTAGTCTATGTTCTATTTATGATATCTATTTATTCTATTCTACATTTTAGATGTATATATTTATGATATCATACAGATTTATAATATGTTTGATTATTTGTGCTTTGAAAGATGAAATGGTAATATTATTCATTTGATTTGCCAGAGAGTAGCACATAGGATGGTGACTCCCAAACTTTACTGCATGTTAAAATCATCTGGGGAGCTTGTAAAAAATAATGCTACTAAGATTGTACTCTAAGTCATCAACGAAATTGAATGTCTGCAGGTGGAATTCAGGCATTCAGATATTCTTTAAAATGTCCACGTGATTCCAATGTGCAGCAAAATTTAGGAACTACTATCTTAGGAAGAAACATTGATGTACGGTCAGGAGACCAGGAACCAAAGGTTTTAATGCCAATTCCTTCACTGCCCCCTCAGTCTTCACTTGTGCCACATGGGTATATTAATACTTTACCACTGTTTCCCACACTTAAAATATCTTCCATTAACAAAATAATTCATTTTCAATAGTTTGCACCACCCAAAAAAGAAATACACTGAATTAACTTTAGTTATAAACTTTGCTAGACAGTGCAAAGTATATTGATACAGAACTGGTTCCTGTTTTCCCAGAAGATTATATGCTAGAACAGACAATGGAAATGGAAACCAATCATAAACATAGACTGCATCACAAAAGCATGATGTTTAAACCTACAAATTAAAAATAAACCACGAAATAATTACAGTATGCATTTATTTTACCAATCAAAGTATTGTGACAAGTTCAAGGAAAATTTCTTTTTGGTTTATGAAATTTGCAGTCTTCAAGTTGGTTCAGACTACTGGGGAAAAAAACTAGAATTTATATAGCAAATTTCTCTTAAGGAGTCATCTCCACCCCCAGCCCCAAATGTGCATCTACAGTTTTAGCTTTCTGTGTCTCTCATTACATCTCTGTGGACCAGAACCCCTGTAGCTTCCTCAGCACCCTGTTGTTGGAAGTGTCTGTGGGGGCAGAACTTCGGCATAATGCCCCAACACCCTCTGAGAGCCCCAGGAGCTTCTATTATCCTCCAGGGCTTCTGTGTCCAAAGAAAGATCCCCAATCTGGCCTCTTTCTCTGAATCTTGCCCACACTGGACTCTGTGCTGGTTGCAATTCACAGTCACTTCATTGTAGTTCAAAGAAACTTGCCCCCATGCTTCCAGTTCTGCCCTTCACATTGCCCTACACACCAACATCCTGCCCAGTGTTCAGCTCTGGGCTTGAGCTGTCCTTCTCCACATTCTCACCTGGATCCCCTTTCCCTGGCTCAGCATTTTCCTCTGCTCCTTGCATGCTATTAAGCAGAGGTACAGCTGAGCCAACCCCTCAAAGGGGACTGTAAACTGGCCTGTGACTGACCCCAGCAAGTCCTCCCTGTTTGGAGCTCATGTCACTCAATTATAGCTTTTTCTTTTGCACTTTTTTTGTACCTGTGTCAAATGAGACACTGTTGTCAGGATCTCTGGGTCCCCATTTTCTTTCCAACCAGTCCCCACCTAAGTATGGGAGCACCTCAGAGCTTTGTCCACATCTGTGTCCTGTGTTCATAGTCTGTTCCTGAGCTAGTTCGTTTACACTCATAGCATTTACAGTCACCCAATGACAAAGCTGTCAGTCTCCAGTATTCTCCAGAGCTTCAGGCCTGTATCTTTGCCAGAGACCTTCCCATTAGTGTTCTAAAGTCTTTATTTTCAAAGATTCCAAGGCCAAATGCTTTCACTTCCCCTGTTCCTCTGGTGACACCCTTGCCTCCTTTAATGACTCAACTTAGCTCCTTCAACCATGGCCAGAAGCAAGGTATTTTAGTAATAATAATAACAACAAGTGACAGTCCCATTTGTGGGGCACTTACTGTGGGGCCAGGCACCACACTGAGCTCTGTACATAAATCACAGCATTTAGTTCCTAGAGCCACCCTGCCAGGGAGGCAACACCACCTCCATTTTTACAGCATAGACAGGCTACAAACCTTGCTCCAGGCAACATGCAGACTAATATACAGTCTCCAAGTCCAGGTTGTGCCAGGTGCTGAGTTCCCATTACCCTCCCAGAACCCAATGAGGAGAGTGTGTGGGCACTGCAGACATCTCCCCAGTATTTATTACATTCTAGATGATTTAAGCCAGTGTGACACATCTCTCCCTTTGTGGTATTTAGTTCAGGGATGGGCATTCCCCCTAAAAAAGGTATGTTGAAATCCTAACTCCCAGGATCTCAGAATGTGATCTTATTTGAGATAGTAATCAAATTAAAATGAGGTCATTAAGGTAGACCTTTATCCAATATGACTGGTGTCATTATAAAGAAGGGAAATTTGGGCACAGAGACAGCACACAGGGAGAATCTGGTATGAAGATAGGAGGTAGGCTGCCAAGAGAGAAGGAACTACCAGAAGCTAGGAGAAAAGACTGGAAAGAATCTTTCCCTAGAGCCTTCCAAGGGACTGTGGCCTTGTCCATACCTTAATTTTGGACTTCTGAAGCCTCCTACTTTGTGGTCCTTTAGTACAGCGGTCCCAGGAAACTAATCCAGTTGTCCTTGGCCACTTTAGGATAATGACACAGGAGAAGAAAGCTATTCAGGAATTCTGAGAAGTCACTCCCCTTCTGCTGGTTGTGAAAGTTGATGCCAGCGACTATTAACTATTGCACAAGCATGAGGGAATCGCTACACAGTGGGCCAGAGTTCCTGGCCTCCTGCACCTGAGTCTGCCCCCATTTCAAACCTCCTGCCTTTGACAGGACCCTTTCTGCCCAGTGATGGCAGCAACATACCTAATGTCCCTATTTTTAGAGGACTTAGAGGTGAAGTATCCTGACCAGGGGCCCACAATGAATACATGGCAGAAGTAAGACTTGAGCTCAAGTCTATCTACACCCAGATTCAGTGCTCTCATGCACTATGCAATATTGATTTCTATTTCATAAAAGGGATATTTTGGCATCAAGGGCTGCTCAAGGCAGTAGATCGTTATTCTTAGCTCCTCACCTTACTTCCTTCAAATTTTAGCTCAATCTTCCCTTTGTTCCCTTGCCTCAATTCTAATGCAAATATGCTGTTCTCCTTAATCCTTGGTCCTTTCCTTCAGGCATAACACTGACCTTCTGGCCCCACTCCCCTTTGTCTTTTCCTTCCCCTGCCACTGGAGCCTTAGCCCAGGCTGAGCCACTTCCTCCTCCTCCACCAGGCTTGCCCTTTACCAGGCTGTCCCAAGAGAGAAAGAAGAAACTCCTTCTGCACCCCCAATGCACTATGGAGTTATTATGACACATTTGTTCCCATGCTAGATTGCAGTCACCTTGAGGACAGGGGTCATTATATCTTTGAATCTTTTAATCCTGATTTGGATTTCAGGCCACTTGAAAATCAAGTCAGTATCTCATCATTTTGCCAAATCACACATTACCTATTCATTTAGCAAATATTTGAGCCTCTACTGTATGTGAGGCACCATTTTTGACAGGATAACAAAGGTCCCTGTCCACACTGAGCTAACTGGAGAGAGACAGACAGACAGAGACAGAGACAGATACAGAATGAGAAAGAAAGAGAGAGAGAGAGAGAGAGAGGTGCACACCAGACTTATTTAAGGAAAAAGAAATGGTTCCATGTTTGGCACATGGAGTTGTAAAACATGAAACTAGAGAGAGTAAACATCAGGACCTGGGCTCCTTATAAGCCATGTTAATTGCCTGTTACATAACATGTATTTAAAACCCTTTCATATATTAAGTGTTACTCATTCACACTAAAATACATATGAATAGAGTTTCCTTTCACCACCAGAAGGGGAATTAGCAGCCCAAAAGATGCTGGGGCAGCAAAACAAGTGAAGGGACAGATGCCCCCTTTAAGTCAGGGCTCTTCTCCTTCCCCACCCCAATCCTTTGGCGGCAAGTTCTGCTATCTGGGAAAGAGATAAAAATCTGACTCTGCAAAAGCTGTTTCCTATCAGCTTTGCTGGGCTTGGCCCTGACCCTGCTGAGCTGTAGGGCATTGAGCTGTGTAAGAACCATGTTGGAAGTGACTCCTTTGATGTTTTCAAAGGTCGGAGCACATCTCTCCCCTTTTGGAGTGTCACTCAGCTGTAGGTAGAGAATGTTTCAGCTGCTGGGAGAGCCAATTAGAGCCAATTAGAGCCCAACTAACCTCTCCTGACACCGAAACTCCTTGTAGAACTTGCCTGTTTCTTGCAAAAATAGTGTGCATCTAGCCCTAACTCCGGTGTGGAGTGTGCCTGATGACAGAAACCATGGGTAGCTTAGTCCTCGTCCACTCTGGCTGCACATTATGATCACCTAGCAGATTTTAATTGCCAACACCAAAACCCCATGCCCAGAGAGCCCAACTCAGTTGGTCTGGGTTAGAGGTCCAGGCAACAGTATTGTTTAAAAGATCCCCAGCATTGAAAAACAGTATATCTGAATTCACCTGAAACAGCTGGCTCTCTGAAATCCAACTTCTGCATCTCCCACTATAGACACATTTTTCTGGATATGTTGGCACCTGCTTCTATTACCATCAGGTCCTTATTTCATATTTCTTTATTATCCACTCCAATTTTCATTAACTCTTTCAGATATGTTCCTAATATAATTGCATTTTCATTTGATTTCATGCTTTCTTAACCAAATATTGTAGATATCGTGAACAAAGCAAGTGGACAAACTAAACGCTTTTTTTTTTTTACTTTTTGCTCAAGATAGTTGAAAACTATTTCTTTTTATCTAGTTAATGGGAAACTGAGTCCATACCATCTAGATATAAATTGGCATCTTTTACAATTATAGGCTCATGCTTGCTATGACTGTGGATATGTTCTTTTGTTTATCCATAAACATATATCATTATTTCTCATACATACACAAACACAACACACACACACACACACACACACACACACAATCTTCCAAAGCACTAAGGCTTTAAAAAGCAGATATTCAATAAGAATTCTTGCAGGAAGAAATTAATGAATACACACATGGATGGATGCACAGAAGCTGAAATTAAAAGATAAAAACTTTATTCACATATATAGATATATGGATATATCACATATGTAAATACAACTTTATTTCCAGTTGGCATATTATAAGAGGACATCTGTTATAAATTTCAAAGTCTTTATTCAATCAATGTATGTAAATAACTGATATATGCATATAGCAGGATATGAGTTTTAATTTTTTAAATCATAGTGAACCACATTGATGCTTTTAATAATGATTAAATAAGCAAAACTTAATTATGTTATTATTACTAAATGGGTATTTCCAAGATGAAACATAAAATGTAAAGGGGCCTGATTAGAATCTATGATTAGAAAAAAAAAGTCACTTCCAGAACAAATCAAGTTCCAGATCATGAGAATAGTATCAAACATCACAGACAATTAAGTCCAAAAGTTTTCAAAGATTTTGATTTGGCTTGTAGCAGCAGTTTCTTTAAACAAAACCCTAAGAAGAAAACCACTATATATAACCAGAATATAACCGCCTCTTTGAAGTGTTGGGGTGGGGTCTCAGAGCAGGTGGCCCCAGCTTCCCTCCAATCTAGAGGAGCACAGTTTGGAAACCATTAATCCCTTTAAATGATTCTCTTTCTTGGCTACACTTAAGAATGACTTGGCAGGGTTCTTTAAAAAACATCAATTCTAACTACCCAAAGCAATCTACATATTCAATGCAATCCCTATCAAAGTAACACCAGCATTCTTCACAGAGCTAGAAAAAATAATCCTAAAATTTGTATGGAATCAGAAAAGACCCCGAATAGCCAAAGCAATCTTGAAAAAGAAAACCAAAGCAGGAGGCATCACAATCCCAGACTTCAAGCTATACTACAAAGCAGTAATCATCAAGACAGTATGATACTGGCACAAGAACAGACACTCAGATCAATGGAACACAATAGAGAACCCAGAAATGGACCCACAAATGTATGGCCAACTAACCTTTAACAAAGCAGGAAAGAATATCCAATGGAACCAAGACAGTCTCTTCAGCAAGTGGTGCTGGGAAAACTGGACAGCGACATGCAGAAGAATGAACCTGGAACACTTTCTTACACCATACACAAAAATAAACTCAAAATGGATGAAAGGCCTAAATGTAAGACAGGAAGCCATCAAAATCCTCGAGGAGAAAGCAGGTAAAAACCTCTTTGATTTTGCCCACAGCAACTCCTTATTCAACACATCTCTGGAGGCAAGGGAAACAAAAGCAAAAATGAACTACTGGGACCTCATCAAAATAAAAATCTTCTCCACAGTGAAGGAAACAATCAGCAAAACTAAAAGGCAACCAACAGAATGGGAGAAGATATTTGCAAATGACATATCAGATAAAGGGTTAGTATCCAAAATCGATAAAGAACTTATCAAATTCAACACCCAAAAAATAAATAATCCAGTGAAGAAATGAGCAAAAGACATGAATAGACACTTCTCCAAGGAAGACATCTAGATGGCCAACCAATACATGCTCTACATCACTCATCATCATGGAAATACAAATCAAAACCACAATGAGATACCACCTCACACCTGTCACAATGACTAACATTAACTCAGGCAACAACAGATGTTGGTGAGGATGTGGAGAAAGAGGATCTTTTTTGCATTGTTGGTGGGAATGCAAGCTGGTGCAGTCACTCCAGAAAACAGTATGGAGTTTCCTTTGTGGCACCTGGGTGGCTCAGTCAGTTGAGCATCTGACTTCTGCTCAGGTTATGATCTCATGGTTCATGAGTTCCAGCCCCACATTGGACTCTGTGCCGATGGCTTGGAGCCTGGAGCCTGCTTCGGATTCTGTGTCTCCCTCTCTCTCTGCCCTCTGCCGCTCACACTGACTCTCTCTCTCAAAAATAAATAAACATTAAAAAAAAAGAAAAGAAAACAGTATGGACGTTCCTCAAAGAAACTAAAAATAGAACTAACCTATGACAGAGCAATTGCACTACTAGGCATTTATCCACAAGATACAGGTGTGCTGTTTCGAAGGGACACGTGCACCCCCATGTTTATAGCAGCACTATCAACAATAGCCAAAGTATGGGAAGAGCCCAAATGTCCATCGATGGATGAATGGAAAAAGATGTGGTATATATATATATATATATATATATATATATATATATATGCATATAATGGAATATTACTTGGCAATCAAAAAGAATGAAATCTTGCCATTTGCAACTATGTGGAACTGGAGGGTATTATGTTAAGTGAAATTAGTCAGAGAAAGACAAAAATCATATGACTTCACTCATATGAGGACTTTAAGAGACAAAACAGATGGACATAAGGGAAGGGAAACAAAAATAATATAAAAACAGGGAGGGGGACAAAACAGAAGAGGCTCATAAATATGGAGAACAAACTGAGGGTTACTGGAGGGGTTGTGGGAGGGGGCATGGGCTAAATGGGTAAGGGGCATTAAGGAATCTTCTCCTGAAATCATTGTTGCACTATATACTAACTAATTTGGGTATAAATTTTAAAAGATAAAAAATAAAATTAAAAGAAAGAAAGGATCACACACACACACACACACACACACACACACCACACAAAACATCAATTCTAGACCCCACCCTGAGGTGGAGCACTGTATTTTGCAAAAGCTCTCCTGGTGATTCTAGTATGCAACAGGGTTAGGAACCACTGATCTAGTACAACTCCTTTAACATACAAACAAAACACTAAATCCCAGTGAGGTATGGTGACATGGCAAGACAATACAGCTCGTGGGAAGTCATGCCACCAAGACTAGAACCCAGTGATCCTAAATTCTATTCCGCCAATGGTACTATGCTCCCAGTAGACCCTCAGAAAATCTTGCTCTCTGAGGGGATTGATGGATGGCCTCCAGAAAAGTCTGTTATTACCACAACAGGGAGAAGGAGATTTTAGCATGATCTCCCAGTCACAGACATCCAAATTTGCCCACAAGATATATAGTCATGAGAAACAGCAATCAGTCATGGAAAGTTCTCACTAGGAAAAAAGACTGAAGGAAGAATGGTCAGCAAGCACAGCTCTAATGAGGTTGTCTCTCAGGAGAAAAAGAGGACACGTGATTGGCACAGCAAATAACCTTAATAATAACAACAGGTGAGATGGATTGTTCTACACATATTCTCATTTAGTCTTTACAACAAACCAATGAAGTTGATAACCATTTAGATGAGGAAACTTAAACACTTAGCTCCTAAAGAGCTGTGGTCATTTGCCCAAGGGTAGAGAGCTTTGCCTGGCTGAGCTAACAGATAAACATGGGTCTGTCCAATTCAAGTGCCTGAGTTTTCAACCAGTAGAGTATAAAATGAAAAACATAAAATTACTCACATGCCTCAATTTTAGGTGCTCTCAACTTGAACCCAAAGTCCTGAAAGGATATTCCCATCTTTCCTTCATAAAATGTTGAGTCTTAGGCCAAGTTATACACAGTTTCACACCCAGAAAGCCCATCTCCTGGCTAGAAAAACCTTTCAAGCCTCCTTGAACAAAGCTTTGCTATAAATGACTCACATTAGCTCTCTTTGTTTTGTGTATTTATTTCTCTACTATTTACTCTCATTATCCAGAAATCTATATTTTAACCCTAATTGTCTCCCTGAGGTAATGATTAAGGCATGACTCTGAGATTTGCATTGCAAACACCATGAGGCCTTCAACAGGAGCAGATGAATGCTGAATTTGGCATCTAACGGCATTTATTGCTTCATTTTCATGTCTTCCCAGTTTCATTTTGGGCCAATTTTTTAAATATTTTTTTCAAGTTCCAAAAGGTTGGGGGGGTGGTATTCAGGATCATGATTTCAGGCCTACATTGACTCTACCCACTAGATCAAAACTGAGCTTTTTCTTCTTAAGACCATATCTTTGAATAAAAAACCCATGGATCAGTGCCTTATGTACATTTTACTAATGAATATTTATAGGACCACCCACAGAGTGTACAATTTCATACAAGCTACTCTATTTAGACAATGGCTATTTGGGAAAACCAGAAAGGGCTTTAGAAAAAGGCATGCTGTAAGTGGGATGTATTTTTATCCCTCCCAAAGGGAGAAGTCTTCAATGGATATCTGCTCCTTTTGGTTTTGTTGTCTTAAAAGTTTTATTTATTTTAGAAATAGTTACAACCCAGCCAGGTAAATATATTGCCATAAATTCCATTTAACTTTTTCCCTCACTGGAATAGCCTCATAAAAGACAACAAAGACCTGCAGAAAATTCAGTGAGGGAATAAGATTGTCAATACAGCGTGTGTATTTGAAAATAGAACGGTACAATCAGGTACAAAGAAGAGTCTGCATTCAAGTTAATAAAAATCAATCTAGAAGAAAGCATACTGCATTCTTGTGTCTAAGTAATCTTATCTTTTAATAACAATAAAACTTTTCACTTTACAGGGCTCTTTCTTTAGAGTCTCTAAGAGTTTGCTGACCAAGAACTAGAAAGTGATTGATGGTGTACCCAGCTGCTAAGGGTCTGTTCTAAAATCCTCCAGCTTCCTTCCATCAGTAGATGACCTCTGCTATGCAGGAGGTTCCCCACTATTACCATTCCTCAACCTGCCAATCAATAATGCCGACAAGCAAGTGTTCCAACTATGATTTCGAGTATAATTAGAAGGAAATGGAAAATCATAGAAAGTTATTTGCATTGGGTAGCATTTTGTTGCACATAACAAAATGCACTTAATAAATGGTGGCTATATCATATGAATCTAGTGACTCTAAGTACCTAAATGAAAAATAATAAATCTGATTCCTTTTCATTGAGCTACCATATTTTCATGTCTTAGGAAGCCATTGATTGCATAACATACCATCAATTTAATAGCTTTCCAGGGGGAAAAGAAAAACTACTACCACATTGAATGTATGCATCAATTATAAGAAATATATTGATTTTATAAATGTTAAAGCATAGGAAAAAATGTGTCTTAAACGACAGAAAACACAGTGGAGCACCTGGGTGGCTCAGTTGGTTAAGCGTCCAACTCTTAATTTCAACTCAGGTCATGATCTTACAATTTGTAGGTTTGAGCCCCACATTGGGCCCTGGGCTGATGGTACAGAGCCTTCTTGGGATTCTGTCTCCCTCTCTCTGCCCCTCCCCTCCTCGCTCTCTTTCTCTGTCTCAAAATAAATAAATAAATAATATTTAAAAAAACAGAAAACACAGCAAACTTAATACTTCATTTTAAGAGCACTTTTATATTCATTATCTAATTTAATTTTACCACAATTTTGTAAGGTACTATGATTATTATTCCCATTTTATTGCTAAAAATCCAAGCCTCTAGGACATTAATTTGCTCAAAATTATACAGTTAGTAAACCAATACCATAACTCTTCAATTCTAAATTCCACACACTTTCCACTACTCCTGTTACCTTTCTGTCTTAAACTAGTAGAACTTTTTCTCACCTAAAACATTTTGACTGACGCCTAGTAAGAAATATAATGTTTGAAAAGACTGCTATAGTAGATTTTTCATAACTGCTCTTGACATTCTTTCATGTTTAGGTAAGACTGTCTTCATACCAACCTATAATCATCATGGGCTGTTGCGTTAACTAGAGAAACAGTTGTCCCAAAAGGACGCAGTACTCCAGGAGTAGATTTGTATCACTGACTGAAATTTCTAATAGGTCCTCATGTATCTTTGGTGGAGAGACACCTGCTTTTGCAGATTAAAACTTTCAATTGGCTACATAAATTACCCTTCGTCAATTATGAATCTTAACTTCTTTCTAAATTCTTGCCCTTATAAATGTACAGTGCCCATAAAGATTTATTAACTAGGTGTGCAATCAACTATCCTTCAGTGTTTTAGTGATCAGAGTAGAGGTTTGTAAATGGCTTTCTCCGTTAACTAGGTTGCTAGAAGTTGGTTCTGTTGTGGGAGTTTGGCTGTGCCTGGATATGAGCTCATGGAAGTGCATCAAATACAGAGTTGGAGGTAAATTTGCCTAATAAAGATATGTTCCCTGGTGGCAGTATTCGGGGCTTCTGTGTGGGATGTATAGCACTAGTGGGCATCTGCCATCCTCCAGCGCATGCAGTGGTGGCTGCAATGTTGTGTAAGCAGTGGAACATTAGTGTACAATACACTTAATGTCAATACAATTAGTGCCTCAACCCAGAAGAAAACTATCTCCAGGAGAGAAAAGGATGCCCTGTCTGCTTATACCCTGAGACCTGTAGTGAAAGCCCTCAAGCCTGACTCACTGATCAATGTTTCCCACCTTAAACAAAAGGCAACTATGTTCTGCAATCCATTCCTCCATCTCATTTGAAGGGATAAAAATAAGTGAGGACTGGGGTGCTTGGGTGGCTTAGCTCAGTCAGTTAAGCATCTGACTCTTTATTTGGGCTCAGGTCATCATCCCAGGGTCATCTTCCCAGGGTCATGGGAACGAGTCCCACAGCAGGCTTCACACTGAGCATGGAACCTGCTTATGATTCTCTCTCTCTCTCTCTCTCTCTCTCTCTCTCTCTCTCTCTCTCTCCCCTCTCCCCGCTCTGTCCTTCCCCCCTCCATCTACCCCTCTCCACCTCTCTGTCACTCTCCCCCATTCATGCTCTCTCTCTAAAAATAAAAGAGGGTGCCTGGGTGGCTTAGTGGGTAAAGCATCTAATTCTTGATTTTGGCTCAGATCATGATCTCACTGTTCATGGGATTGAGCACCACATCGGGCCCCGTGCTGACAGCGAGGAGTCTGCTTGGGATGCTGTCTCTCCCTCTCTCTGCCCCTCCCCCACTCATTCTCTCTCTCTCTCTCTCTCTCTCTCTCTCAGTAAATAAACTTCTAAAAAATGAAGAGTTTATATTTTTGTTCCAATAAATACCAACAAGTAAGTAGTACTATTTATCTATGGTTATTAGTGAATGATTCCTCCCAAAACTAATTTTAGCAGTGTTTATTTGAGAGTTTGAATTTGCTGTTAGCATTCAATGGCTGGCTTTGTACTTTGTACCTAATCTTCTTATTAAGTCACTTCTTACCATTTAGAGGAGACTTCTATGACTGAGTGAATAGCACAGCAAAGGCAAAGAGAATTAGAACCAAGAGAATGCCAGAGAGAGAGGAGCCAATCATAATTGTGGAATCTAGTGGAGATTCCCAAGGCAACACCAAACTGATTTCCCGTATGTAATAATCAGATCTTTTCAGAGACCAGGGGCCCTTTGAATGGCCTCAAGGGAAAACAGCACAAGCAGACAGCTTTTGAAACGAAAAAAAAAACAAAACTTGTTTTACTTCCTTTTTTAACATACTTTGGAAATAAAATGAGATACTTATAAAACAAATAAGAAAATTGAGTTGGTCATTTAAAAATGCCCTGACTATAAAAAAAATCCAGAGTGGTTACTTCAAGACAAACCCCCAAAACCATTTAGAGTGGGGATCCGTGGTGTTATTCTCAGCCTTATCCAGAGGCCAAGAAAGGCACAGATTACCTCAGCAGCCCCCGTTGCCTTAGGAGACTTGGATTTTACTCTTCCCACTGTGGTAGAAAGGGAACAGATGTCCCCTAGGCAATTTTTCTCCAAAGGACCTCAGAAAGTAACAGCTGCTACAGGCTTCAGCCATGCCTTCCAGGCGCTTCTGAAGATGAGGGAATTTCCTTCCTGCCTTCACCACCCTCCTAGATTCTCCACCCACAGAGCCGAGATTGCCTGGCCTGCTCCACCACAGAGCGTGAGGACAGATCTGATATACATAAATCAACATATTACTCATTTTCTAGCACTGCCTTTGACAGCTGTTACATGAGCACATTGTTAGAAACTGTCAAGCAGTGATACACAGTGCCTTTTACAACATATGTTGACTTTTATCTAATGTAGTTCCATAATTAGCCCTAGGGAAAGCAAATCCAGGCATCCACCTGGCTGTGTGATCTCAGTTAACCTTTGCTTTCTTCTGAGGAAAGTTGGCAGGGTGGTGGTGGAGATCTAGGTACCTGGGTCCCCAAGACTAAGAGAAAATCAGTAAGTGTGTGAGTTGAGTAGGGTAGGGCACACTTCTTACATCTCCCTGACCTCTACCCATTCTCCATGGAAAATATGTCTTCAGTCTGAGGCCAAGGGGTCTGGAGAGCTTCTCAAGTGGTTCAGGTCCCCCAGGCCTGGATGAGAATTGAAATTGTTACTGGAAAAATCACCCTGAAGCCTAGGCCATTCAACATTAAAGAATTTGAAAGAAAAAACTAAGCTTTGCTTCAAATGTTATCCTTGGTCCTCCTTTCAAAAAGGTATTTCTCTTTCAGAAAAAAAAGACAAAACTTAGAGCAATGAAAGCATATTTTCACTGAATTTCAAAATTCAGCAGGTAATTTAGCAAGGTCACTTAGCAAGGTGATATAATAGAATATATGCTTGTGGTAAGATAATCTAGACTGAAGTTCAAGCTCCTTCATTTACCAATAAAGGAGCCATGGGAAACCTTATACTTTGTCATGACTTCTGTTTTCCTCAGTTTCAAATGAAAATAAGGGCAGCAGGCACCACGTCAATGTCATTAATGCTCATTCAGCACCATGGACAGTGCCTAGATCAAGAAACAATTTAATGAATGAATTCATACACCTGGTATTCTAATAAAGACCAAAAGAGATGTAGAAACATTTTGAAGACAGAAAATCTGTGGCCAAATATGAGTTATCTGATTTAACTTTCTATGTCTGGTTTTGGGGGGCAAGTCAGAGATACAGCTCTAGTTATCTCAAAAGCAATGAACCACAAGAGATCTGAAGGAACCTGAAGGGCATGAATTGAACTTAAAGGCACAAGAATTTTCTAAATACTTATTTTAAATATTTGAAGACAACTAGAATTCCCCACATAGACATACTCCAAGTTGAAATTGCAGAAAAAAGATCTTCTCCAGTATCTCCATCTTGGTCCCATCCACTGCAGATCCTGTCTAAGCCACCCATGAGCCTTCTTCCTTCAATGAGCATCACCTCATGCACTGCAGTGTCAGAGCAAATGTGGGAATTCACAAACTGTATAAACAAGGTACTTGTTCTCAAGGAATGCATTCTACTAGTCTCTGGGTTACACCCTTAGAGATGCAATAAAGACAGAATGCTCTCCTTGACCTCAAGGAGTTAATGGCCCAATGGAAGAGAGAGTTCAACAAAGTGATGACATAGTAAGAGCTACACATAGAAGTACAGGGTAAAATAAAAAGGGCCAAAGACAGAATCCCATAGAACAAACATTTGCAGCATGGGTAAAGATGAGAATCCAAAGTAGAAAGAAAACTAGGAAATAAATGTCATAGAAACCAATAGAGAAGAGAATTTCAAGAATGATTCATTGCTTAGATCACCTGGGTGGCTGAGTCAGTTAAGCATCTGACTTTGGCTCAAGTCTTGATCCATAGTTCATGAGTTCAAGCTCTGCTTCAGACTCTATGCTGACAGCTCAGAGCCTGAAAGCTGCTTCAGATTTTCTTTCTTTCTCTCTCTCTCTTGCTGTCTCTCCCTCACCCACTCATGCTCTGTCTGTCTGTCTCTCTCTCTCAAAAATAAACATTAAAAAATGAAATTAAGGGGGGATACTGGGAAGATGGTGGCGTAGGAGGATGCTAGGCTCACCGCGCGTCCTGCTGATCACTTAGATTCCACCTACACCTGCCTAAATAACCCAAAAAACCGCCAGAAGACTAGCAGAACAGAGTCTCCAGAGCCAAGCACAGACGAGAGGCCCACAGAAGAGGGTAGGAAGGGCGGCGAGGCAGTGCACGCTACACGGACTCTCGGGAGGGAGCTGGGGCGGAAGGGCGGCCCGCCAGCCAAGCAGAGCCCCCAAGTCTGGCTTGCAAAAGCAGAGGGGCCAGACAGAGTGTGTTCTGACAGCAAGCAGGACTTAACATCTGGAAGGTTATAAGCTAACAGCTCTGCTCGGAGAATGGGAGGGCTGGAGGACAACGGGAGGGAGAGTTGCTGAGCCCCAGATGACAGAGCTCAAACTGGCAGGGAACAAAGGCGCTCGCCAGTGCCATCTCTCTGGCCCATCCCCCAGCCAAAATCCCAAAGGGAACCAGTTCCTGCCAGGGAACTTGCTTGCACTGCACAAACACCCAACGCTGTGCTTCTGCAGATCTATCCCTCCGGCGGGTCTGACTCCCTCACAGTGATGCAGGGCCCCTCCCAAAGTGGATCTCCAAAGGAAAAGCAAGCTGAGCCTGCCCCTCCCGCCCCTGTGCACCTTGCTGATCCACCCCAGCTAATATGCCAGATCTCCAGCACCACAAGTCTGGCAGTGTGCAAGTAGCCCAGACGGGCCACGCCACCCTACAGTGAATCTGGCCCCTAGGAGAGGGGAAGAGAAGGCACACATCAGTATTACTGTGGCCCCAGCGGTGGGCTGGGGGCAGACATCAGGTCTGACTGCGGCCCCGCCCACCAACACAAGGTATTCAAGACAGCACAGGGGAAGTGTCCCGCAGTCCCAGACCGCTCCAGGGACTATCCAAAATGACAAAACGCGCAAATTGGTGCAGACGCTCTGGAAAACAGTGTGGAGGTTCCTCAGAAAATTAAAAATAGGCCTACCCTATGACCCAGCAATAGCACTGCTAGGAATTTATCCAAGGCATACAGGAGTACTGATGCATAGGGGCACTTGTACCCCAATGTTTATAGCAGCACTCTCAACAATAGCCAAATTATGGAAAGAGCCAAAATGTCCATCAACTGATGAATGGATAAAAAAAATTGTGGTTTATATACACAATGGAATACTACGTGGCAATGAGAAAGAATGAAATACGGCCTTTGTAGCAACATGGATGGAACTGGAGAGTGTGATGCTAAGTGAAATAAGCCTTACAGAGAAAGACAGATACCATATGGTTTCACTCTTATGTGGATCCTGAGAAACTTTACAGAAACCCACGGGGGAGGGGAAGGAAAAAAAAAAAAGAGGTTAGAGTAGGAGAGATCCAAAGCATAAGAGACTCTTAAAAACTGAGAACAAACTGAGGGTTGATGGGGGGTGGGAGGGAGGGGAGGATGGGTGATGGGTATTGAGGAGGGCACCTTTTGGGATGAGCACTGGGTGTTGTATGGAAACCAATTTGACAATAAATTTCATATATTAAAAAATAAATAAATAAATAATAATCCAATTAAAAAAAAAAACAAAAAAAAATGACAAAACAGAAGAATTCCCCTCAAACAAACGTCCAGGAAATAACAATAGCTAATGAACTGATCAAAAAGGATTTAAACAATATAACAGAAAGTGAATTTAGAAAAATAGTCATAAAATTAATCGCTGGGCTTGAAAACAGTATAAAGGATAGCAGAGAATCTATTGCTACAGAGATCAAGGGACTGAGGAACAGCCAGGAGGAGCTAAAAAATGCTATAAATGAAATGCAAAATAAAATGGAGACAACTACGGCTCAGATTGAAGAGGCAGAGGAGAGAATAAGTGAACTAGAAGATAAAATTATGGAAAAAGAAGAAGCTGAGAAAAAGAGAGATAAAAAAATCCAGGAGTATGAGGGGAAAATTACAGAACTAAGTCATGCACTAAAGAAAAATAATCTACGCATAATTGGTATCCCAGAGGAGGAAGAGAGAGGGAAAGTTGCTGAAGGTGTACTTGAAGAAATAATAGCGGAGAACTTCCCTGATCAGGGAAAGGAAAAAGGCATTGAAATCCAAGAGGCACAGAGAATTCCCTTCAGACGTAACTTTAATCGATCTTCTGCACGACATATCATAGTGAAACTGGCAAAAAACAAGGATAAAGAGAAAATTCTGAAAGCAGCTAGAGATAAACATGCTCTAACATATAGGGAGACCTATAAGACTCGTGACTGATCTCTCTACTGAAACTTGGCACGCCAGAAAGGAATGGCAGGAGATCTTCAATGTGATGAACAGAAAAAATATGCAGCTGAGAATCCTTTATCCAGCAAGTCTGTCATTTAGAATAGAAGGAGAGATAAAGGCCTTCCCAAACAAACAAAAACTGAAGGAATTCATCAACACTAAACCAGCCCTACAAGAGATCCTAAGGGAGATCCTGTGAGACAAAGTACCAGAGACATCGCTACAGGCATGAAACCTACAGACATCACGATGACTCTAAACCCATATCTTTCTATAATAACACTGAAAGTAAATGGACTAAATGCACCAACCAAAAGACATAGGGTATCAGAATGCATAAAAAACCAAGACCCATCTATTTGCTGTCTACAAGAGACTCATTTTAGACCTGAGGACACCTTCAGATGAGAGTGAGGGGATGGAGAACTATTTATCATGCTACTGGAAGCCAAAAGAAAGCTGGAGTAGCCATAATTATATCACACAAACTAGACTTTAAATTAAAGGCTGTAACAAGAGATGAAGAGGGCATTATATAATAATTACAGGGTCTATCCATCAGGAAGAGCTAACAATTATAAATGTCTATGCACCGAATACGGGAGCCCCCAAATATATAAAACAATTACTCACAAACATAAGCAACCTTATTGATAAGAATGTGGTAATTGCAGGGGACTTTAACACTCCACTTACAGAAATGGATAGATCATCTAGACACACGGTCAATAAACAAGGGCCCTGAATGATACATTGGATCAGATGGACTTGACAGATATATTTAGAACTCTGCATCCCAAAGCAACAGAATATACTTTCTTCTCGAGTGCACATGGAACATTCTCCAAGATAGATCACATACTGGGTCACAAAACAGCCCTTCATAATTTTACAAGAATTGAAATTATACCATGCATACTTTCAGACCACAATGCTATGAAGCTTGAAATCAACCACAGGAAAAAGTCTGGAAAACCTCCAAAAGCATGGAGGTTAAAGAACACCCTACTAAAGAATGAGTGGGTCAACCAGGCAATTAGAGAAGAAATTAAAAAATATATGGAAACAAACAAAAATGAAAATACAATCCAAATGCTTTGGGATGCAGCGAAGGCAGTCCTGAGAGGAAAATACATTGCAATCCAGGCCTATCTCAAGAAACAAGAAAAATCCCAAATACAAAATCTAACAGCACACCTAAAGGAAATAGAAGCAGAACAGCAAAGACAGCCTAAACCCAGCAGAAGAAGAGAAATAATAAAAATCAGAGCAGAAATAAACAATATAGAATCTAAAAAAAAACTGTAGAGCAGATCAACGAAACCAAGATTTGGTTTTCTGAAAAAATAAACAAAATTGATAAACCTCTAGCCAGGCTTCTCAAAAAGAAAAGGGAGATGACCCAAATAGATAAAATCATGAATGAAAATGGAATTATTACAACCAATCCCTCAGAGATACAAGCAATTATCAGGGAATACTATGAAAAATTATATGCCAACAAACTGGACAACCTGGAAGCAATGGACAAATTCCTAAAAACCACAAGCTTCCAAAACTCAATCAGGAGGAAATAAAGAGCTTGAACAGACCCATAACCAGCAAAGAAATTGAATCAGTCATCAAAAATCTCCCAACAAATAAGAGTCCAGGACCAGATGGCTTCCTAGGGGAGTTCTACCAGACGTTTAAAGCAGAGATAATACCTATCCTTCTCAAGCTGTTCCAAAAAATAGAAAGGGAAGGAAAACTTCCAGACTCATTCTATGAAGCCAGTGTTACTTTGATTCCTAAACCAGACAGAGACCCAGCAAAAAAAGAGAACTACAGGCCAATATCCCTGATGAATATGGATGCAAAAATTCTCAATAAGATACTAGCAAATCGAATTCAACAGCATATAAAAAGAATTATTCACCATGATCAAGTGGGATTCATTCCTGGGATACAGGGCTGGTTCAACATTTGCAAATCAATCAACATGATACATCACATTAATAAAAGAAAAGATAAGAACCATATGATCCTGTCAATCGATGCAGAAAAGGCATTTGACAAAATTCAGCAAACTTTCTTAATAAATACCCTCGAGAGAGTCGGGATAGAAAGAACATACTTAAGGATCATAAAAGCCATTTATGAAAAGCCCACAGCTAACATCATCCTCAACGGGGAAAAACTGAGAGCTTTTCCCTGAGATCAGGAACACGACAGGGATGTCCACTCTCACCGCTGTTGTTTAACATAGTGTTGGAAGTTCTAGCATCAGCAATCAGACAACAAAAGGAAATCAAAGGCATCAAAATTGGCAAAGAGGAAGTCAAGCTTTCGCTTTTTGCAGATGACATGATATTATACATGGAAAATCCGATAGACTCCACCAAAAGTCTGCTAGAACTGATACATGAATTTAGCAAAGTTGCAGGATACAAAATCAATGTACAGAAATCAGTTGCATTCTTATACACTAATAATGAAGCAACATAAAGACAAGTAAAGAAACTGATCCCATTCACAATTGCACCAAGAAGCATAAAATACCTAGGAATAAATCTAACCAAAGATGTAAAAGATCTGTATGCTGAAAGCTACAGAAAGCTTATGAAGGTAATTGAAGAAGATATAAAGAAATGGAAAAACATTCTGTGCTCATGGATTGGAAGAATAAATATTGTCAAAATTTCAATACTACCCAAAGCTATCTACACATTCAATGCAATCCCAATCAAAGTTGCACCAGCATTCCTCTCAAAACTAGAACAAGCAATCCTAAAATTCATATGGAACCACAAAAGGCCCCGAATAGCCAAAGTAATTTTGAAGAAGAAGACCAAAGCAGGAGGCATCACAATCTCAGACTTTAGCCTCTACGACAAAGCTATCATCATCAAGACAGCATGGTATTGGCACAAAAACAGACACATAGACCAATGGAATAGAATAGAAACCCCAGAACTAGACCCACAAAAGTATGGCCAACTCATCTTTGACAAAGCAAGAAAGAACATCCAATGGAAAAAAGACAGTCTCTTTAACAAACGGTGCTGGGAGAACTGGACAGCAACATGCAGAAGATTGAAACTAGACCACTTTCTCACACCATTCACAAAAATAAACTCAAAATGGATAAAGGACATGAATGTGAGACAGGAAACCATCAAAACCCTAGAGGAGAAAGCAGGAAAAGACCTCTCTGACCTCAGCCGCAGCAATTTCTTACTTGACACATCCCCAAAGGCAAGGGAATTAAAAGCAAAAATGAACTACTAGGACCTGATGAAGATAAAAAGCTTCTGCACAGCAAAGGAAACAACCAACAACACTAAAAGGCAACCAACGGAATGGGAAAAGATATTTGCAAATGACATATCGGACAAAGGGCTAGTATCCAAAATCTATAAAGAGCTCACCAAACTCCACACCCAAAAAACAAATAACCCGGTAAAGAAATGGGCAGAAAACATGAATAGACACATCTCTAAAGAAGACATCCGGATGGCCAACAGCACATGAAAAGATGCTCAACGTCGCTCCTCATCAGGGAAATACAAATCAAAACCACACTCAGATATCACCTCACGCCAGTCAGAGTGGCCAAAATGAACAAATCAGGAGACTATAGATGCTGGAGAGGATGTGGAGAAATGGGAACCCTCTTGCACTGTTGGTGGGAATGCAAATGGGTGCAGCCGCTCTGGAAAACAGTGTGGAGGTTCCTCAAAAAATTAAAATTAGACCTACCCTATGACCCAGCAATAGCACTGCTAGGAATTTACCCAAGGGATACAGGAGTACTGATGCATAGGGGCACTTGTACCCCAATGTTTATAGCAGCACTCTCAACGATAGCCAAATTATGGAAAGAGCCTAAATGTCCATCAACTGATGAATGGATAAAGAAATTGTGGTTTATATACACAATGGAGTACTACGTGGCAATGAGAAAAAATGAAATATGGCTCTTTGTATCAACATGGATGGAACTGGAGAGTGTGATGCTAAGTGAAATAAGCCATACAGAGAAAGACAGATACCATATGGTTTCACTCTTGTGTGGATTCTGAGAAACTTAACAGAAACCCATGGGGGAGGGGAAGGAAAAAAAAAGTTAGAGTGGGAGAGAGCCAAAGCATAAGAGACTCTTAAAAACTGAGAAGAAACTGAGGGTTGATGGGGGGTGGGAGGGAGGGGAGGATGGGTGATGGGTATTGAGGAGGGCACCTACTGGGATGAGCACTGGGTGTTGTATGGAAACCAATCTGACAATAAACTTCATATATTGAAAAAAAATAAATTAAAAAAAGAATGATTCCTTGCTTATTGGCATTAGATGCACTTCAAGTAAGATAAGAACTGAGAACAATTCAGTGGATTTACCAGTTAGCAATAGGTATATGATGTTGTTGAGATGTGAAAAAACAAGTAGCCTTATAATAAAGGATCTTTCTAAGGGTAAAATGGTAAAAAAAAAAATTACAAATGCTATAGGAACACAGAAGAGAGAAAAAAAAGATCTCTTGGGATTGCAAGCTTAAGGGGTAATTCATCTAGAAGGAATGAAATGAGACTTGAACGATTTGTAGAATTTGGAGGGGAAAAAAGTAAAACTAGGGTTTACAATTAGGGGTACTGATCTGAATAAAACACTGGGCTGTGGATGTTCCAATCCTACCCCAGGGCCAAAACAGACGGTTTGTGGGGGATGAGACTGGGAAGAAATCTGGAGTCAGACTCCCAAAGACAGGGATTAAGGACTTAGACGCCAGATTCCCATTTGACCCCATAAGGCTTTGGGGCAGGGTCTAACAGATAACAACAGAGTATGGAATAGATTGGAGAGGAAAAAAGAAGCTAGCTAAGGAAATAGCACTAGGAGGAAGAGATTAGAGTTTAACTTGGCAAACATAAAGGGTTACTCTTTAATTCATAAAAGCAATATTTTACTATAAAAGGAATAAGAAACCACTTGCCCCAGAACATGGTATGGGGCAAATCTCCTTGTCCCTTAAGTCAAGTGTGCAAGATTTCCTTAGAACTTAGGGACATAGTCTCGAGAGTCATACAGAGCCAGTTCAAAAACCAAATCACTGACTCACTAGCTACAGGATCTTGTTAGGTTGCTTAACTCCTCTGAGAGTCAATTTCCTCATCTGTAAAATGGGTATGATCTATTCCAAGGGGTTTAGCCCATGGCAAAGAATAAGCACTCAGTAAATGTTATATCAGAATATTTCATTATTACAGAATACTGTTCAACCACATCATAGAAATATATGCAAATGAAGAATATGTGAAATAAATACCTCAAGAAACACTGGTCATCAACACATATATGAGAAATTATTTGACCTTAGACATTCAAAAATTAAATAATGTAATAGTTGAAAATTAAACACATTGACAGTACGAAGTGTGGCAGGCAATTCTATAATGATCACAAAGGTCCCTGATGTACACATCTTATATAATACCTTTCCCTGAGTATCAGCAAAAACAGTGAATATAGTATCTGCCCTGTGATTAGATTAGTAACCCACTGGCTTTTTAGTTAATCAAAAGAGAGCTTATCCCGGATGGACCTGACCTCATCAGCAGTGCCTTTAGAAGAAGGTGAAGTGTCAGAGAGGCCTTGAAGATGTATACTCTTATGAGTCCTACAACTGTAAAGAAAAAAATTCTACAAACAACTGTGAGAGCTTGGAAAAGAATCCAAGGCTCAGATAAGCCCCCAGCCCAGACCAACACCTTGATTACAGCCTTGTGGAACCCTGGGCAGAGAACTCCATTAATCTGTACTCAGACTCTGGCTCATGCAAATTGTAGGGCAGCAAATTTATGTTGTTTTAAATGATCATTTTTGTAACAATTTTTTTATGCAGCAATAAGAAACTAAGTGCTGGCAAAAATGTAGAGAATTAGTAAACTGTACCTACTGTTTATGAGAATTAACTTGGATTCCATTTGGAAAGCAGTTTGACATTATCTAGGAAGTTTGAAATGAATATTCACTGTGTCCATTCAATTTTGAGCTTTAATACATACCCTAGATAAACTCCTGCCTAGTGCATATGTATAAGAATGTTCATCACAGTGTGGCTTAAATAGCCAGACGCTAAAAACAATATAAATTAAATATCTATCAAGATGAGAATAAATGAATTGCAGTACATTCACAAAATGGAATACTGATCATCACTGAAAATGAACAAGCTATAGTTATATGATAATATGGCTGAATCTCAAAAACAAAATATGCAAAGAGGCAAGATGCAAAGGGGCATACAAATTCCATTTCCATAAGGTTTACAAACAGGCAAAAGTAGGCTGTTTCTATTTACAGATACATACAGTGATATTAAAAAGCAAGGCTATTTTAGAGGCAAGGAAGGGATTTTCATGAACTTCAGGATAGTGGGGTCTGGGAGTGGGGAGAGAAGGGATTGTGTGTGGGGATAGGAAAACAGGGATTTACCAAGTCCTGGAAAGGTTTGTCTTTCTTTTTACACTGGTGTTTGCTTTTAAAAAATTTTAAACTATACTCACATGCTATATGCACACCTCTGTATAGAGGATATATCTCACAATAAGAAAGAGCAGCAGTAAAGATCTCTGAATGGTGTATCTTACTACCATTCATAATAATGGCCTGAGAAAGACCTAGAAACACAGATTTGGAGGCTTCCCTGATGTGTGAAACCCAAACAGCCTGCCATGAGCTTGTGGCTGATGGCTCAGTGTGGCTTCACCTCATCCCTGCAGCACCGTCAGCCTCCTGACACCTGTGCCAGGCTTGGCAGCTGTGGCCGGAAGGAAGGAGCCATCAGGAGCCATCACTAGCAGCAGACTAATAATAAGATTCATTTCTTTGAGACTCCCAGGACACAACCAGGGAGACTGGAGAATGCTAATGCTGCCTGCTAGGGCTCTGGAGGCTGCTTACTTATTTTTATTTTTTAAGGTCAATTGTTTCAGGTCGGCACACTTATTAGAGAGGGGATCAGTGGAAAAACAGTGTGCCCCTCTGCTCCAAGCCTAAAAGGAAAAACCAGACAAAAGGAAGACATTCGTTCACTAATCGTATCTGAGTCCTCTTTTCTAGAGGCTGCCTGAAGTGGCCAGGGGCAGAATCAAGACCTGTAGTCGCTCCAGAGCTTAGAGAAGGGAGAACCTAAGATTGAGACTGAAAATTTGGGAGGGGGTTCCCTGGCTCTTTCTTTCCTCCAACTCTTCTAAAGTTCATTTCTACCTCTTCCTCCTCCTCCTCTTCTTCCTCCTCTTCCTTCTCCTCCTCCACCTCCTTCTCATCCTCATCATCACTGTATTAGTATACTTATTGCTGCATAACAAAATACCACACTGAGTGAATTAAAACAACATAAATTTGTTATTGCAAAATTTCTGTAGGTCAGAAGTCTGGGCATGCATGGCATAGCTGGGCTCCATGTGAGAGACAGGTGTTGACCAGGGCTGTGGTTCCCTCAGGGGCTGAGTAGAATCTGCTGTTCAATCAGACTTTGGTAGAATTCTACTCCTAGCAGTTGCACAATGGAGGTCCTTTTTTCCTTTCTAGCTGTTATGCGGGGGTCACCCCCACCTCCCAGATGGTGCCCACATTCCTTATTCCTTATTACCAAGATTTTCTTATGGGTTCAATTCCACCATGCTTTGGATCTCTGACTTCTTTGTGTTGTGACCAGAGAAAACTCTGCTTTTATAAGATCCAAGTAGTTAGGGCAGACCTACCTGGACAATCTCCATATCATAAAGTCAACTGATTTGGGACCTTAATTACATCTGCAACTCTTCACAGCTGTATCTAGTTTACTCATTGAATAACTGGGAAAATGTATGGGTATACTAGGGGTCTGGAATCTTGGTATATTATCTTAGAATTCTGTCTACCAAAACCATCAATTGCTAATACGTTCATTCTGAACAAGGAATTCATAGAGGTGTAAACAAACCAATGTTCCCAGAGAGGAGAATGTTAAGGAATGTTCTGTGAAGCAGGGAGATTTATAGTTATTTGAGTTGAAGTACACCCTGGAATTAGGAATAATGGCTTTCATTCATTCACTCATTCAACATGCCAGGTATTATGGGATGTTCATAGATAAATAAAACAAAGAGATTCCCATGACATTTCTGCTTTAAAAAGAGAGAAACCACAAAAGACCCCAAATAGCTAAAGCATTCCTGAGGAAGAATAACAACACTGAACACATATACTTCCTAATTTCAAACTATACTACAAAGCTATAGTAATCAAAACAGCAGAATACTGGCATAAAAATAGACATATAGAACACTGAAACAGAATCCAGAGCTCAGAAATAAAACCCACATACACTGAGAACTATTTCACAAGTGAGCCAAAAGTACTCAGTGGGGAAAGAACAGTCTTGTCAATAAATAGTGTTGGGAAAGCTGAATAACCATGTAGAAAAATGAAATTATACCCCTATCTTACACCACTCACAAAATTTAATTTATTAAAGACCTAAATGTAAGACCATAAACCATAAAACTTCTAGAAAAAAACATAGGGAAAAAGCCCTTTGACATATGTCTTAGCAATGACACCAAAAGCACAAGTAACAAAGGCAAAAATAAACAAGTGGAACTACATCAAACTCAAAGTCTTCAGCACAGCAAAACAAACATTCAACAAAATGAAAATGTAACCTATAGAATGGGACATAATATTTGCAAACTATACATCTGATAATGGGTTAATATCCAAAATGCCCAAAATATATAAAGGACTCATACAAAAAAATAACAAAATACCCAAATGAGGAATGGACAGTGAAATCAAATAGACATTTTGCCAAAGAAGACATGCAGATGGCCAACAGGCATATAAAAAGATGCTCAAAATCACTAATTACCAGGGAAATGCAAGTCAAAACTATAATGTGATGTCTCATACCTGTTAGAATGGCTATCATCAAAACAACAAGAGATAACAAGTGTTCATGAGGATGTAAGGATGTAGAGAAAGGGAACCCTTGTGCACTACTGGTGGAAATATAAATTGGTACAGCCACTGTGGAATAGTATGGAGGTTCCTCAACAAATTAAAAATGATTTGTCATATGATCCAGCAATTTTACTTCTGGGTATTTAAAAGAAATCAAAGCAGTATATTGAAGAGATAACTGAACTCTCATGATCATTGAAACATTATTCACAACAGCTAAGATATGGGAACAACCTAAATGTCCAACCATGGATGAATGAATGAAGATGTGATGTTACATACAATGGAGTACTTCTCAGCCATGAAAAACAATTAAATCCTCCCATATGCTACAACATGGATGACCCTTGAGGACATTATGCTAAGCAAAGTCAAATAGAAAGACAAATACTACATGATACCACTTTTCTGTGGAATCTAACAAACCTGGATTTAGAAACAGTAGAATGATGGTTAAACGGGCTAGGGATGGGGGAAAAGGGAAGATGTTGGTCAAATAGTACAAACTTATAAAAAGAATAAGTTCTGTTCATCTAACTCACAGGATTGTGATTACTGATATCAGTATTATACTATATATTTGAAAGTTTCTAAGAGATATCTTAAATGTTCTCACCACAAAAAAAGAGTGGTAATTACATCATGTCATGTAGGGGTTAGCTAAAACTAGTGTGGTGATCATATCACAATATATAAGTGTATAAAATCAACATATTGTATATACCTTGAAGTTACACAATGTTATACATCAATTATATCTCAAAGCTGGAAAATAGAGAGAGAGAGAGATGCACAAAACTATAATATCCATTTAACAAATACGTAGTGGGTACCCACTATGAATCAAGTGTTGGACATCTAGGATATTGTGGTGAATGGTTGTGACAGGTACAAAGTAAAATGCTTCAAGTTATAGCATAAAATATATAAGTCTCAATTTAGAGTTAAAAGAGAGCTTCTTGAGGAGGCTGGCTGGCTCAGTCAGTGGAGCAAGCTACTCTTGATCTTGGGGTTGTGAATTCGAGCCCAACATTAGGTATAGAGATTACTTAAAAAAATAAATTTTTTATTCTAAAAAAAAAAAGCTTCTTTAACAGACTGTTAACTATAGAGAACAAACTGTTACCAGAGGGGAAATGGGTGGGGGGTGGATGAAACAGATCCCCTCTTTTGATGGCGTTTAAGGAAGGCACTTGTTGTGATAGTACAAACTGGGGATGTATGGAAACTAATATAACACTATATGTTAACTACACTGAAATTAAAATGAAAATAAGTAAAGAGCTTCTTAGACAGGGAATATAGTAGAGCAGCACTCTTACAAAAAAAGAAATAACGGGATGTGCTTTATTTTAGGAAGAAAAATTCGGGATATAAGGGGAATGACATACCAGATAGAGAAACTGATGTGAAGAGAATCCCAAAGGTAACAAACAGCAGAATATCTGTGTAACAACATATTGGGTAGATTACAAGTGATATGAGGGGACATTATACAGCTTAAGAATATAAAGGAGGCTTGGGGAAGATTTTGAAGCATATTGAAGGACAATGAAAATCCACTTTATTAGAATGTGACATGCCCAAAGCTTAATTCTGAGAATATCGAGTTAGTAACTCCACATATTCATTCCTTCATATGTGGCAGGCACTGCTTTAGGTGCTGGGGGTACAAGTTCTAACCTGCCCTCCAGACATTTCCTTTTCAGGGGAGGAGACAATAATAAACAATAAAATTAATAAGGTAATTTCAGAAAATGTGTCATGAATAAATCAAGGCAAAGTAATAGAAATTAGGTGTGAACCATATTAAGTTGAATGTCAGAGATGGCTTCTTTAAGCAAGTGGTACTGGGGTGAAGATTTATGCTATAGGAGCAAGATGGCAGGGGTCTCCAAGACAGAGGTTGAAGGAAAGGGTCCTGGTGTAGAATCCTGCTTGTCACAATTAAGCAAAAGCAAGCAGGTGGTGAGGGAAAATGTCAGAGAAGCTGACATGCCCAAATTATATAGGATTTTGAAGGCCATGGAAAGTAGTTTGGATTTTATCCCAAAGGCAATGAGAAGTTACTGGAAGTTCCTGAGCAAGGCAGAGAGGTGAAATTGTATGATTTGCATTTTTAAAAGATCACTCAGGCCAGGAGAGAAAGAGTAGGGTTATTGCTGTAGTCTGAATGAGAAGTAAAGTTCCCTCAGATAAGAGGGCGTGGCTGAGGCAGTGGTCAGTTTGGGGACATGACTTAGAGGTAAAAGCAAAAGGTCTGGTTGATAGATTGTATGAGATTGTGAGGGAAACAGAAAAATAGAAATTAGAGAGACAAGAGCCTGGAGAGGGACCAAGTAGGAAACTACTACAAACAGTTCAGGAGGGCAGAAATGAGGGGCTGGCAGTAAGAGGAGAGGAGGGTACCTAGGAGGAGAATTCCAAGTGGTAGAACAGATAGGACTGAAGCAAAGGTGACTTGGAATTTTTCATCCTTGATCACGGGGAACAGTGGTGCCCACTAATAAAAGCAGGGAATTCAAGATCAACGTAAAAGGGGAAATAATGAGAGAGTTTTGTATAATCTGTCCTTACAAGTGGAAGGTTTCTTGTGTATAAAAAGGAAAAGTTATTATGGTAATTACTTAGCAACAGAACTTGCTACCTGCAAGGTAATCTCCAAGGTCTAGCACCAGGTCTACTTGAAGCTGCATAGGAAGCATGTAAGGTCAGTCCTATCAGGATCATACAGGACTCCCTGCCTTTACCTCCCCCAGGACACGTGTGGATCTGTCTGTGGAGTTCTGAAGGCCCAAACCCAGTCCAATTCCTGTCCAACAAAGACAGGGCAGAGAGTAAAGAATGATCTGAATTCCACCATCTCTTGGGACTTAGAACTGACATGCTCCCTAAGCCCTGCATACCCAGAACAACTTGGTGCTTCTGCACACCTTCTGCAGCCCATGCTGACTTGTGACAAATCCATGTGTGCTAAGAGTAAAGTCTGAGAACACATGTAGCTTTCCCTACACTCAAGTCACAGTACTCTTCATTTCCCTTGCCAGACCAGACCATAACATCTACCTACATTTCTACATACACTGTGTCATACCCTGGATTCTAGCCTATACCTCAAAATCTGACACTCACCTAGCTCCTGACAGCTATCCTTAAGCAGGACTGGATCTTGTTGTCATTGTATTTTTTCACTGGTTTAGTATTTTATGCTCTAGACAGACTCTCTAATAGCAACACTTCCCCATTTGACCTCCAATTCTCAGTTACCCGCCCTCCACTGTTATGATTCTTTCTCCTCACCCTTTTAGCTAGGATCTGTATATTCTTTGAACTCTAGCCGACTCACCTCTATTATGTCAGATCTTGCCAAGCTATAAGCATTTTAATAACTCATATGAACATGGCCAAGGGTCCTGTGTGGTGGTTAAATCATGGATGCAACCAACATTCCTCATTAGTGGGACATGCAGCTGGCCATGTAATCATCTGTTCTATGACCACATCTGACCTTCTTCCCTTTCTGTCATTCCCTTGGTCTCCTCAATGCCTCACATTCATCCCATCCAAAGTTGAGCAAATCATCACTCCATTGAACCTCTCTCCCATCCTCTTGTCTCTCTCAAGCTAGTTCTTCCAATACCTTACACAAACCCACACACACATACACTTTTTTGTTAATTTCTGAAACCCTTTGCCCATAGTAAACACCACTGATAACAAGTAAGCCCTTATTCTAATGTAATTCCTTTGTAAGTAGCCTATTTTCTCTCTTCAGATGAGAAATTTATTTTTACCTTTTTGTACCTGATATGTTGCCATTTTACTGCGAGGTATCTAGATGTGGATTCGTATTTATATGAGTCTCAGTGTTGGAACACATTTTCAATGTGAAGTTTCATGTCCCACCCCTATCACAGACAAATACAACCTCCCCCACTATTAACATTCCTCTTTGCAGCTATACATTCGTTATAATCAACAAAACTACACTGACATATCATTATTACCCAACATCCATAGTTTATATTAGGGTTCACTCTTGGTATTGCACATTCTGTGGGTTTTGATAAGTGTATAGTGACACAAGTCCACTGCTGTAGGTCCTACAGAATTGTTTCATTGCCCTAAAAATTCTCTGTGCTCTGCCTATTCATCATCCAAAGTGACTATACCATCTCACATTCCTACCTTATTCCAATGAATAAGAGTTCCTGTTGCTCAACGTCCTTGTCAGCGTTTAGTGCTGTCAATGTTTTGGATTTTGGCCATTCTAATAAGTGTACAGTGGTATCTCATTTTATTTTTTTAAGTTTATTTATTTATTTTGAGAAATAGAGAATGTGAGTGGGGGAAGGACAGAGAGAGAAAAGGAGAAAGAGAATTCCATGCAGAGTCCATGCTGTCAGCGTGGAGCCTGATTCAGCTTTTGATCTTGTGAAATGTGAAATCATGATCTGAGGTGGAAATCAAGAGTCAGAGGATCAATCAACTGAGCCACTCACGAGCTTCTTATTGTTTAAATTTGTAATTCTTTAATGACATATAATGTGGAACATCTTTTCATATGCTTGTTTTCATTTGTATATTTTCTTTGATGAGGTGTCTATTAAAGTCTTTTGTCATTTTTTTATCAAGCTGTTCATGTACTTATTGTTAAGGTTTTTTTTTTAATTTTTTAAAAGTTTATTTATTTTTGAAAGAGAGAGTGTGCCAGCAGGGAAGCAGCAGAGAAAGAGACAGATACAGAATCTGAAGCAGGCTCCAGGCTCTGAGCTGTCAGCACAGAACCCGATGCAGGGCTTGAACTCATGAGCCATGAGATCATGACCTGAGCTGAAGTCAGATGCTTAACTGACTGAGTCACCCAGGCACCCCTCTTATTGTTAAGTTTTAAGAGTTCTTTGTATATTGTGGATAACAGGCCTTTATCAGATGTGTCTCTAAAAATATTTTATCCCTGTCTGTGGCTTGTCTTCTCATTTTCTTGACATTGTCTTTCACAGCATAGAAGTTTTAATTATAATGAAGTCCAGCCTATCAATTATTTCTTTTGTGGATTATTTCTTAGATGTTGTACATAAAAAGTCACTGCCATACTGAAGGTTATCTAGATTTCCTCCTATATTATTTTAGGAGTTTTAAAGTTTTGTGTTTTCCACGGACATCTCTGATCTATTCTAACTTAATTTTTGTGAAGGTGCAACCCATGTCTAGATTCATTTTTCACATGCGGGTGTCCAGTTGTTCTAGCACCATTTGTTGAAAAGGCTCTCTTTGTTCCATTATATTGCCTTTACTCCCTTGTCAAAGATCACTTGATTATATTTACTTGGGTCTATTTTTGGCTTTGTATTCTATTGATCTATTATCTATTGATCTATTTCACCAATACCACATTGTCATAATTAATGTAGCTTTATGGTGAGTCTTGAAGTTGGGTAGCATCAGTCCTCCAACTTTGTACTTCTTTAAGAATGCCTTGGCTGGGGGTGCTTGGGTGGCTCAATCAGTTAAGTGTCTCACCTTTAATTTCCACTCAAGTCATAATTTCCCGGTTCATGGGATTGAGCCCCACATCAGGCTCTGTGCTGATAGCATGGAGCCTGCTTGTGATTCTCTCTTTCCTCTCTCTCTCTCTCTCTCTCTCTCTGCCCCTTACACACTCATGCACATGTACACACACACTTTCTCTCTCAAAAAATAAATAAATAAGCATAAAAAACTTTAAACAAAAAAAAATGTATTGGCTGTTCTAGGTCTTTTGCTTCTCCACATAAACTATGGAGATATCCACAAAACAACTCACTAGCATTTTGGAGAGGGTTGCATTAAATCTATAGATCAACTTGGGAAGAACTGACATTTTGACAATATTGAGCTGTTTTACTCATGAATTTGAAACATCTTTCCATTTATTTAGTTCTGCATTAATATCTTTCATCAGAGTTTTGTAGTGTTCCCATATAGGTCCTGTACACATTTGGTTAGATTTATACCTAACTATTTCATTTTGAGGAGCTATTGTAAATAGTAATGTATTTTTTATTTCAAATTCCACTTGTTCATTGTTTAATTCACTTTTCTGCTTACTGAAATACATTCTTTAATATATCTTTTTTCCGAAAGCATTATTAGAACACACTATTGTCTGAAAACACTACTGTGTTTTTCTAGCATTTGAATAATATGTGAATTGAAGCTAAAAATCTTGAGTTGACAGTGATTTTTTTCTTTAGCATTTTGAAATATTACTCCATTGTCTTTCAGTTTCTATTATGTAGTAGGTACAATATGTGTTATCCCAGAAACACCCCCTCTATCTGAGATAATGCTTATTCCCCCAGCTTCTATGAGGACTGGATGCTAACAGCTCACAGCTACACTCTATTCAGGAGATTTGCCCTTGGTTGAGAAGAGCTGGTTCACCCTGAAATGACAATGAGGCTATGTTACCTCCATATCTCACTACCCTCTCTGGCCCCCATTCCCTATTGCTTCATCCAGTGACTGACTGATACAGGAGTAGAAAAGCTTAGCTCTATTTTCTCA
Organism: Panthera tigris; assembly: GCF_018350195.1. Classification (NCBI taxonomy): domain Eukaryota; kingdom Metazoa; phylum Chordata; class Mammalia; order Carnivora; family Felidae; genus Panthera; species Panthera tigris. The sequence continues at coordinate 30,244,351 of NC_056669.1, forward strand.
AAGGGGGAAACTCTGGGTGCCATTTGTAGATCCCCAAGGATTAGACTAAGACTAGACTTCAGCTCTTGTCTAATGACTAGACCCTAGACTGTTCCCTTGACCTACCTTACTGCCCTCACTCCCTTACAGGTTTTGTCCCTTCAATAAATAAGTTGCATAAGAATCTCCATCTCAAGTTCTTCTAGAGAACTCTACCTAAAGCATATTTTTACTGGTAATAATGATTGTAATAATGCCTAAAAGTTACTTGAGCACTTAATGTAGACTAGACACTGATGGATAAGTTTTTTACCTGTATTATCTCGCGTAATTCTCACAATGATCCCATGGAATAAGAACGCTATTATTTCCACTTGTATTAGTTTTCTGTGGCTGCTGTAACACATCATCATAAGCTGGATAGCTTACAGTAATAGAAATTTATTCTCTCACAACTCCGGAAGCTGGAAGTCTTAATGAGAGTGTTGTCAAGGCCACAGTCCCTCTGGAAGCTCTAAGGGAGTAACCAATATTTGCCTCTCCCAGCTTCTGGTGGCTGTCAGCATTCCTTGGCTTGTGGCCACCTTATTCCAATCCTCCCTCCACAGTCACACTGCTCCCTCCTCGTCTGTGTGTCAGTCTGATAAAAAATATGCATGATTGCGCTTAGGCTCACACATATAATACAGGCCAAGCATCTTCTCTCAAGATATTTAACTTAATGACATCTTTTCCAAATAAGGTAATACTCACTCTTTTGCCATATGAGGTAATATTCATACATTCTGGGAATTAGGAATTGGACATATCTTTTTTAGAGGCTACCATTCAGCCTACTATACCAGTTTAGAGATGATAAGAGAGAGGCAAAGGTGAAAAGTACATGCTATTGTACTTTTCACAAAAGATACAGAAATCACAAAATAAGATGGAAGAAATACATCAGTAAGAACAATAAATTTAAATGGCCAGAGCATCTCATAGTGGAATATTAAAAAAAATTAGGCTAAATCTGGTTTACAGAAGACACATCAAAAGTATGAGACTCAAAAAGGTTGAGGGGAAATAGAGTGAAAAAGACATGTTAGCAAACACTATTTCAGAGAAAGCTGGAGCAGCTAAAGCTGGAGCTGGAGCAACTATAGTAATGACAGACAAAATTAACCTTAAGGCAAAAGGCATTAGTAGGAATAAATTGGAAGTATTGGTCATGATAGGTTAGGTTAGGCTGCAGTAACAAACAATCCAAAATATTGCAGTAACATTCAAAAAAGGCTCATTTCTCAATCAACAGCATGTCTATCACAGATAGAGAGCAGCTTGTCTTTACAATACATTCACTCCCTTGGACCCTAGCCAATGGATTAGTTTCTATCTAAAACTTTGCTGGTGTCATGGCCAGAAGGAAAGAAAAAGGCACTATGGCTTTAAAACTTGGCTCTTAAATCTGGTTGCAAGTAATGCTCCTCACTTCCACTTGACTTCACTGCCCAAACCGAGGAACCCAACCAAATCTTATGTCAAGGGGAAGAGAAGTAAAATCTTACCTTAGCAGGGAGAGTAAATAACAATAATAGTCTATCATAAGGGGCCACTGTAGACTGATCCAGAAAATAATTCACCAGGAAGTTATAAAAATCCTGTTATTTTATGCAAAAAATGATTTAGTCTCGAAATACTTTTAAACTTACAAAATTACATTTAGAAAATGAAAATTTTATAATCATACTTGGCGATTTTAGGTTATTTCTATCCAATATGGATAAAGCAAGTACATAAAATTACTAAAGATATTGAAGACTCAAGCCACAAAGTAAGTAAGTTTGATCAAACAGACATGAATCTAAGAGTGCTGCACCAACAAAGAATATCCATGGAGCATGAATAAAAACTGAACTTGAACCAGCACAGAGAACTGCTCATAAATTTTTAAAGTCTCAACATCATACAGAACAAATTTTCTAACAAATTATAATTACATCGAAACTAATTATAGATAGACAAAGATAGTTTAAGAAATAAATATGCTAAAAAAAAGAAATACATATGCATTCTTAAATAACCCCTTGAATATAGTAAATCATTAAGTAATTACAACTGAGCAAAAATATATATATAATGTATTTAAACTTATAAGATGCAGCTAAAGTTGTATTTACAGGTAAATATATACCCTTAGAAAATAAAGATTGAGAAGTAGCTAAATAACAAGAATGTAGAAAATAACAATGTAATGTGTAGAATTTAAAAAAAACAAAATAATAAAATTAATAACAAAATAAATAGAAAACAAAAAATTAGAACCAATAAGAAAATTCAGCAAGTTTGTTACAGATATAATCAATTTCTAAAAGTCAGTTGTGCTCAAGTCACAAGTGCACAGAGTGCATAAGTGAAGGAGAGGGGCAGAGAGAAAAAGAGACAGAGTGATAGAGAGAGACAGACAGAGACAGAGAGAAAGAGAGAGAGAGAGAGAGAGAGAATCTCAAGCAGGCTTCACACTCAGCACAGATCCCAAAGTGGGACTTGATCCTACAACTCTGTGATTACAACCTGAGCTGAAATGAAGAGTCAGGCTTTCAACCAACTGAGACACCCATGCACCCCCATACAAAGATGTTTTAAATAATATTTTTAAAGTTTTATATATAGAAAAATAATAATGTCAATAAATAATAACAAAAGCTGTATATTACATGTCTGAAGAAGAAAATAAAATTTTATTGAAAGATGCTGAAGAAAACATAAATGAAATATGTTGTGTTCATAAAGTGGGAGGATAATATTAGAAAACTGGCCATTCTCCTCAAATTAATCTAAATATTTTGCATCATTTCAATAAATTCAGACAAGAATCTTCAAGATCCATGACAAGTTGCTTCTAAAATGTGTAAAGAAACTCAAATGATGAAAAATTGATCAAAACTTTTTAATAAGAACAAAATGGGCATAATCATTATAATAAATACTAAAACATCATAAAGTTATAATTAAAATAGTGTGAAATTTGACAATAAATTATATTTTAAAAAATAGTGTGGCATTGCTAAAGAAACAAAGAAAACAAAATAGAGGGTCCAGAGATAGAACTTTTACTATAATGAACATTTGTACCTGGTATGGTGATGATATACGTTACTGAGGGAAAAATGAGACAATAAATAAATGCTGTTCATGCAACTAGGCATTCATGTGGGGGAAAAATTATATTCCTCACTCCATACAAAAAATTTGTTCAACATAGATCTAAAAACTCAATGCAGACAATTCTCTAAAAACCTCTGGAAGAAAATGAAAGAATATATTTAGAACTTCAGGGTAAGGAAGGATGTCTTAAAGCACAAAAAGCACCAGTCATTGGGCACCTGGGTGGCTCAGTCAGTTAAGTGTCTGACTCTTGATTTTGGCTCAGGTCATGAACTCATGGGCTCTGGACTGAGTGTGAAGCCTGCTTAAGATTCTCTCCCTCCCTCTCCCTCTCTCTCTCTCTCTCTCTCTCTCTCAAAAAATACCAGTCACAAATAAGGCTTATAAATTTCCCATTAAAACTGAAAACCTATAACATTAAGCTACCTTATACTGAAAAGACAAACCACAGATAAGTAAAAGACATATGATAGACATATAACCAACAAAGGCTTTATATCCAAAACAAATAAAAAAGTACAATTAGGGCGCCTGGGTGGCGCAGTCGGTTAAGCATCCGACTTCAGCCAGGTCACGATCTCGCGGTCCGTGAGTTCGAGCCCCGCGTCAGGCTCTGGGCTGATGGCTCGGAGCCTGGAGCCTGTTTCCGATTCTGTGTCTCCCTCTCTCACTGCCCCTCCCCCGTTCATGCTCTGTCTCTCTCTGTCCCAAAAATAAAAAAATAAAAATAAAAAAAATAAACGTTGAAAAATAAAAGTAAATGTTAAAAAAAAAAAGTACAATTAAATAAGCAAAAGGCAAACAATCCTATAGAAAAAATTGGCAACTGGAATAAATAGACAATTCTTAGGGGGAAAAAAGTTGAAATGGCCAAAATATGAAAATATGTTCAACCTCGTATCTACAAACTTACACTCATAGAAATGTAAATTACATTTCATATCCATCTAGTTGGCAAAGATTAGAAAGTCTAATGATATCAAATGATAGTGAGAATATGGAGCAACTGGAACTTGCAGCAAACAAAATTAGTACAACCACTTTAGAAAATAATTTGGCTAAATCCAGTTATGGTCTAGCATAGCCTTATGGTCTAGCAACTGCAATTCTAAAGATATTCCCCCATGGAAACCCCATGTGTGTTCAATAGGACCCATGCATGTGAATATTAATTGTAATTTTTTTTTATAATTGGAAAACTATAAGAAAAAATTGGGAGATCATCAGAAGAAAGGATAAATTATGATACAATCACATAACGGTACTCTACAATAGTACAAATAAAAAAAATAGACCTATAGTTGCTAACACAGACAAATCTAAAATATATAACATTGACTGAAAAGAATATTAGAGTTTTTTATGGAATAAAAGCAATTATATAAATTTTAATATGAAGCAAAAACAATAGTTTATGATGTTAATACACATACTGAATATGGTAAAATTATATCTTAAAAACAACAAATGAGGGGGCGCTTGGCTGGGTCAGTTGGTAGTGCATATGACTCTTGATCTCAGAGTCATGAGTTTGAGTCCCATGTTTGGTATAGAGATTATTTTATAAAAAGAATAAACAAAAACAACAAATGTAGGACATTGGTACCTCTGAGGAAGGGAAAAAGAGAATGGAGTTAAGAAGAAGTGTAAGGGACCTCAAATAAATACAACAAGAGAGAAAATGTTAATATTTGGTCAATCTAGTCAGTGGATATATGAATGTTCTCTATCATTCTCTTTATTTGGCTGTATATCTGAAACATTCATAATTCTCTTAAATTTTCTTTAAAAAGTAAATGGATACAAACAAATGTTGGAGACTCCTTTCCCAGCTTGCTCCTACATGGGGAAAGGTAAAATTCCCATTCTGTATGGGTTGCAGTTGATTGTGAGGAGAAAGGAAATAAAGTCTTGTCAACCCCACTGAAACAGAGTGCAGCTGGACTTCACAGAGACTGGAACCCACTCTCCCCTCCCCTCCTCCCTCCAGCTGGTCTTTTCTGTATCTATTTCCTGCTTCTGTATCTTTTCTGTATCTATTTCCTGCATCTACTCCTATCTTCCTGGTCCCTCAAAGTACCCAGACCCAAGTCTACATGACTTTTCAGCTTAAATACCTACACTGATTCCTTCTCTGTCTCTTAGTTCAAATTCCTGAGAGAATTTGACTGACCACTGCTATGGTCAGCTGGCCTTGGACCAAGAGTCTACTTCAATTCAACTTCTAATTCAACAAGATTCAGCTGACAGAAGAGGAGACCATACTAAATAGGAATCTCTTTTAGGAGTTGTGGGCAAGACAGAATCTCAAAAAAGTTTTGGCTAAAGTACACAAACTTACCCATCAAGTCCATCAACCATGTTAAGTCAAGAGGAAAGTACTTGGAATGAGAACAGAAGCCTCCTCAGAAATAAAGAATGTACCTGAGGTTGAAGCATTCTTGTGTGGTCTTTCCCACACTACTTCTTGAGTGACCATCTGAAAAGCAGAAAAAAGAGAATTCCTCACATCAGACTCTACATGGACAAAAGACTCAATCAACAGATGAGAGGTAGGTGGAAATGTAGCATGACATACAGAATGGGGGAAAAGTTCTTCATCTGAGACCAGACCCCTTACATGCAGTGGGTAAAAAAGAAGTCAAACATAACACTAAAGCCAACCTTTGAGACAGCCATGCCCCAGACTGAACTCATTATCTCTTCCCATTGGGATCCTCTTCTGGAACTCTTATCTCAATAAATGGCAACAATACTGATCTAATTGCTTCAATCTGAACCCTGAGCAAACCTTCCCCATTCCGTCTTATGTAACCCATCACAAGACCCCATTGTTTCTACCTCCTGGGTGCTGCTCGGTGTTTGCCCACTTCTTCGCCACCTCCCATCTGTTTGAACCTGCCCTCATTTCACCTGGTCTTCTGCAAGAGTTGCCCGCGATACAGGGAAAGAAACCCCCAAACACAGTCAATGTGATTCATGTATTCAATCACTATTACATTTCCACAATGTGTCAGCCACTGTGTAAACACTGCATATGGACTGGTTAGAAGAGTCACTGCGAACCTTGCATTTTTAGTGATGATAGCCATTAAAAAAATAAACATGAAAATCACCATTAAAAAGTTGGGTAAGCGCTCTGAAAGAAAAGATCTGTGTTCCTTGATAATGTTTAACCAGAGAAACCTAATGTAAATTGAGTAGATGGCCAGGCCTTCTCTAAGAAAGAATGACTTTTGATCTAAGGCTGACAGAGTCACAGTCTCCTTAAAATTTTCTATCATTTCCCCCCTTTTGAGGATAAAGGTAATCCATTAGAAAGTCAGATACAACTCAGCTTCTTTTTCCCTTCCCTGCCCAACTTCAACTTCACTTTCTCCCTAGCTCTCTGCTCCCAGCCACCAGGACACCTCTCCGATCCCTCAAAATGTCATTTTCTCCCTTGTGTCAGGACCTGCATGCATGCAATGCCTGCATCAAGAAAAGACCTTCTTCATGTCCCCTTTCCTTCAGCCCCTGTTAACTAGCCAATCAACTGTCAAATATCAATTTAACATCCCTTACTCTAGAAAGCCACATCCTAATACCCCTGATAAGAGGGTCTAAGTCTGTGTGCCATATAGATTGTTATTTTCTTAGACCAAATGCCCTGGCAACTGTCTTGTCAACATCTGTTAGAACCCTGCACTCCATTATATGTGTAGGGGCATTTCTGTCTTCTTTGTCACTGAATCCCCAGGGTGTGGATTATTAAACATACTTAATAATAAAGCTGAATAAACAAATGAAAGAATCAATGATATGACTGTCCCGGTTTTGTAGAAACTCAGAACCTTAGAATTGAAAAGGACCCTAGGAGTCACCTAAACTTCCTCCCACCAAATAACCAAATCACACACCTCACAGCCTCTTTCAGGCTTCATACCTGTCTCCCCAGGCAGCAGAGAGCTCCTCAAGAACAAGGACAGAAGCTTATTCATCTTGGTTTCTCCTTCCTCTACAGAATCACAAACTAGAGAGTTCCAAGAAGATCATTATCTCCAACCACAACCTAGAAACTATGTGGCACAAAGCCAGTGAGTGATTTGCCTAAAGGGACTCCAACAGATCCAACTGCAAATGTATTCATCCTAGCTCCTTCTGCTTAATTTCCTCATGTGCATAGTTTCTCTGAGGGTCATTCTCAACTCATTGCCAACCTGCCCTGTGTGTCCTTCCATCGTATCCAAGATTCCCACTTTACAACATCCCATTTTCTTCCAAGAATCCCCTCTCTGAGTGTCACAGTGTGCTTCTGTCTCTAGCCAAATGCCTAGCAAAGCCCTAGGCTTCTCCTCGGCCCTTTAATCTCTAATATAAGGAATTAGCAAGGAGCCAAAGACCATATCTCTCCTCTCTCTCTCTCTCTCTCTCTCTCTCTCTCTCTCTCTCTCTCTCTCACACACACACACACACACACACACACACTATGAGCTCCAGAAATGGAGTTTATTTCATTTCCCCATTTTTTAGGGCAGCCTCCAGCTTTAAGCCCTCCACCCTTGGCAGCAGCCTTTGCCTTTGGGAGAGAGACAAGCAACTTTAGAGTGATATGGAAATCACCCCCTAAACATTTGCAAGCCTTGCAGGACTTGGAGCTGGTCCCAAATGAAATTCAATCAGCCCTTTTTCCACCCGCACTTGCTGCCTCCAGCTGAGCCCCATCTCATACAGTGGAGCCCAGTGAATGAGGTGCACCTGATAAGTCCCAAGAGGTCCCAGCCCCAAGAGAAAGGAGGAGCGGGGGAGGGAAGGGAACAGAGCCAAGCCTTGGCCAGTTGCCATATGCAGCCTGCTTTTGACAGAGGCCTCTGCCTGCACTGAGAAGGACCCTCGGCGAAACCACAAATTTACACAGCAAGGAAGAGATCTTACTGGACTGTTGGGCCCAATTCCTGAGTTTTGGAGACTGAAAATGTTCAGTCTCTCAGTGTCTAACTCAAAAAGCCCTAAATCCCCCTGGCTTGTCAGATTAACAAATGATATTTGCAAGTGGATGTTGTGATACTGATATTTCTCTCCATCTCTGATCCATAGAAATCTAATTGTAAAGGATTCACTGGATTCAGTCCTCTGATGAGACAATGAAATTTCAAAGAATCCATAAAGAGGGAAAGCCTTGAGCATACAGTCTTATGTATGTGCTCTGAAAATGTATGTGCATGTGTATTATTGTGTCACCCCTAGCAATAGGAGAATTTGGGGGGGGGAGGTTAAGAGTAGAGGGGGAATCAGAAAGACAAGACACCGACCAAATGAATGTAAGATTAAGTGTTGAACAGTAATTCCATAGGACAAAATTCAAGGTGTTTACCTTAATCCTTCTCGATATTTTTTCCCACCATCACATGTTACAGACTCTGACAATCACTGGTACATGCCAACCCAGGATTTCCCTAGCAAATCTCCCACCAAATCCTGTTATATAAAAATAAGTATTAAAATATTCAGAGGATTTGGATACACTTACCTGATGTCTCTCTCCTCACCATGTCACCACCTAACAGTCTAACAAGAGTAAATCCAAGAGGACTAGGAAACTGAAGCATGAAGAAACCTCCCACCATGCAGGGGAGGAAGTTTTTTCTTTTACCTTTCAAGCAACAAGATGCTGTGTTGTGTTGCTGTGGCTTTGGGTTCCATTATCCCTGTGTTAGAGAAATACAAGATGAACCTAGGAACCAAGCAGTTTTGAGTTTTACTGCAGGCCCCACAATGCCATAATCTTGGATAAAACACTTAACTTCTTAGAGCCTTGATTCCCTGGAGTAGGAATAAGGGTATAGATGAGATTAATATTGATTTCTTTGGTTTATTTTGAGGCCAATAATTGTTATAAATGGCATTCATGATTTGTGAGAGCTGTCATGCTCATCACAAAGTCTCTGTGATCACAAAATCCTGCCCTAGTCAGGAAAAGCAGTGCATCACTAGGACCTGCAAATTTACAAGAATGTGAAAGCCATGTTTGTCGATACTTACTGGTAAATGATACAAAATCCTCATGAATTATACAAGATGCCTCATGTGTAAACAGAGATATCATTTAAAGCAACAAAGTCATTTCTGAATTGTGCTTCAGTGACTATAAACTATGGATTCCTACATAGCTGCAACTTCTAATTTCCTAAGTAAATCCCATCTGCCAAAAGGAAGACTGAAAACACATCCCTACCTCCTCCTGAGGACAATCATCTCTGAGAATGCATATGGTAGCTTCTACAGCAATAGTCAGCTACCTTTTCCTCAAGGTTTTGTGCTCCCTCTCAGGGGCTGCCCATTCTAGTGGTGGAGACATTTCCCAAATCCAGGGCCCTTATAGACTGCAGGAATTAAACTCATTTCCTGCCTGCAGTAGGTTTCACTCCTTCTGGCCCCTTCTCCCGACTAATCCAAGGATGCAACTGTGTTTGGGCTAACATTTCTGCAGGGGGGAAGGAACATTTCTACAAGGCAATAAGAGCATGATAATTAAAACAAACAATAAAATTAAAAATTTATCAGCATCTTCAAAATATGAGTTTCAACCAACAGCACTGTACATGGAGGTGGGACATTTCCATTTTGGCAAACATCCTAAATCCTCTGAAACAAGGAGACCACCTGTGTCCTTCCTGGAGGGACTCTGGCTACGATCTCCAGGGATCTTGCCAGGAGAGGGCACTTTCTGAGGGCATTTTTCTTCCTCCTGTGGGGAGTTTGCTGCTTTTGCAATGTCATGGCTAGGCCTCTGAGATATCAAACATCTAGGAGGCAAGCTGGAAGAAGAGGGAACAGTCATGGGGCTGAAGTAAGACAATCATCTCTGCTCTAAGGAATGAGACAAATCCAAGCCACCTAGCTCCAGGGAAGAAGATGTGGTCAGGCCAGACAGTACAAGGATGGAATAAAAGCTAAAGAATTCAATAGGTACTAAAGGGTAAAAGCTAGCTTTCAAACCTGACCAACTATGTCTTCAGAAGAGCCAATCATAGCAGAGAGTAGAATTTTCAGGGTTCAGAGTTGGCAGCATGAAATTTTAAATACCAAAAGCACAAGAAAGTTCTAAAATTGCCTACATCTTCTCTCTGCCTTCCAGAGATAACCATTGTTTATGTCTGTGTGTATTCCATATTCCTTATATAATTATATGTAATTATTGTCACAAGTTCAAGTCCATGACATACAACATGTTTTGTGATGCACTCTCTCCACCTGAAACACTACAAATGCTCTTCCATGTTGCTTCTATCTCAGTCCATAGTTGTTTAGGAAAAAGGAAACCTAGTGAAACTAGAATCAAAGGGAATTTATTATATGGATCAGGAATCTCTCCTAGAACCCAGGAAAGGGCAGCTGGGACAGGAGGGGCCAGCCCCAGCTCCCCAACTCTCTGAGGCACATGGTGCCTCAGTCTCTGCTCTCTCTGCAGTCCCATCCTCTGCCTCTGGGCACAGCAGCAACTGATGGCTGCCCTACTGGACCCGTTTCATCCATAATGCATAACACTAACTGACTAAACTCCCACTCCAAATGCCCATGGTAGGTGATCTGACTGACTCAGTTTATGTCATCTGGACACCCTGGAAGTAGTCAGCCATGGCTGGCAGGAATGGGAAAGGCAGGGAATAGATGTGCCAGTCCATTAAAGAAATGGACTTGCTTACAAATGTTATTTACTGTTTCTTCAAAGGATATGCCAGGAAAACAGCCTGTATTAGAGTAGACTAACTGCTGTTTATAAAAATCCCAAAGGCAATTTCTGCTCATATCCCAGTCTACTGTGGACCAATAGCAGGGGGGTGGTGATGGACCAGGAGGGCACTTCTGCTTATGGTCATTCAGAAACCATGGTCTCTCCATCTATGGTCTCTCCACTTTTCAGGGTCTTAGAGTCATAAACTGGACCTTCCAAAGCTATTTGGCAGCCAGTGAAGGGAGGAAAGTTTTAGGAAAGAAACTGGAAGTGGTGTACATTATCCCTACCCACAGGCCCCTGGCCACAGCTAACCACAGACCCCTCCATCTGGTCTGGCTCTGGCTTCTGTGTGTGGTGACTTATGAAGTAAAGGTAAGTTGTTTACCATCCACAAATCCAACTTAACATAGTGGAACAGGGACAAGGTAACTACAATAACCATAATAAACACATTAAATAGTCCCATCTGAGAGAAAAAGGTGGAATGGGAGGCCAGTCTGAAGCAAGTCTGATACATAACTGGGCAGGTACTTTCTCCATGATCCCCTACCTCTGCCCATCAGGAAGGTATTCCCTGTCTACCATCCTTCTGGGCCACATGTTAACTAGACATTAGGGATCATGCCTCCACAGATGCTAGGAGAAACATAATGCTGGTTCCTGCTAAATGGGAAATTTGAGACTCATGGCTTTTCGCTTGCTCATTCCCTTGCTTTTTGCAACACAAATACCTCAAGAACCTAATAGCTTCTGATCCATTTGCTTCCAGTAAGTTTCATTTATTAAAATACACACAAATACACACATACACACACACACACACACACACACACACACACACACACAACAGGCTTTCCTACACATAATTCTAAAGTGAATGTGATTTATGTTTCTTCCCTCACTCTCACACCTTTTTCTCTAAGCAGCTGCAAGGAGGCTTTATGGTGCCACAGAATGAGACAGCCACACCCCATTCTAACATTTTTGCTACAGGACCAAGTCACTTTATCAAAATGAAGTTTTTTGACAGGTCATACTCTCACACAAACTCTCTCAATCATACCTCCTACTGTGTAAGAAGCAACCAGCTTTTCCAAGCCCTTTGTGGCAGGTTTGTTCTCTGAAATATAGCCATGGCCATGGCACTTTTGTTGATGTCACGTGTTCCCTCAGAACATTGACCCTCAGCCATCATGAGGTAGAGTCAGCTTCCCCACCCTCCAAGTACAGGTGGGCCTTAGTGAGTTGGAAATCATGAATCGTATGAGGCAGAAGGGACACTGCATGACCTCTGAAGCTCTATCACAAAGGTGATACAACTTCGGTCTGGCAATCCAGTCACCATGCTGTAAGGAAGTTCAAACCAACCTGTCCAGACAGATTCGATGGACACTTGGCCGGTCTCTTCCAATGTGCCCATAGTCAGAAAGTGCAGGTAGAGCAGTGCCACACTACATCTATGCAGTGCTCCTACTGACTCCCCTCCCCAGAGTCTCTGCTCTGTGGGGATCAGGCCTTCCTGGCAGCTTATCTTACAGACTTGCTCTAGGTTTGTCTAGGTACCACTAGGGTGGTAGCAGAAAAATGGCCTCAAAGATGTCCACATCCTAATTCCCCAATTCTGTGACTATGTTACCTCACAAGGCAAAAGACACTTTGCAGATGTAAGTAAGGTTAAGGACCTTGAGATGGGGAGAGTACATTGATGGGCCTGATCTAATGGCATGAGTCCTTGCAAACAAAGAAACTCTCCTGGCTGTGGTCAGAAAGGGAGACATTGCAATGGATGAAAGGTCAATTGGGGCATTGGCTTTGAAAACAGGAAGGGGCCTGAGGAGCTATCAAAGCTGGAAAGGCAAATAGAGGCAGATAGGATATCCAGAAAGGAAGGCAACTCTGCTGACACCTGTCTTAACTCAGTACAACCCATGTTGGACTTCTGACCTGCAAAATTGTCCCAAAAGAAATCTGTGTTTTAATCCACTAAGTCTGTGAATCTTTGTTATGGCAGCAAGGAAAAACTAATATAGCCAGTGACTGTTCTCAGCTCTAACTTCTGAGTCTAAAATTCAACAGCGTGTAGCATCCAGTGCTCCCTAGAAATACACTTAATGGTTTTCAAACATGAATCTGGAAACTCTGCCAGAACTCTGAGCTGCTTTCCGCACACCCCAATGCTCCATCCCCCTCTCTTTAGTCCTCTGGGACATACGTGACATGCCCTGAAATCAGCGACCATAGGGTCTGCGTACTGTTCTGTGTTGCACACTGAGAGTCGTGGCCTTGACCTCTTGGAGCTCAGCCTCTGCTGGGGCAGAGACGCAGGCTGGCCAAGCAGTGCTGGTGTTCTGTCCAAATGCACAGCTCTGAGCAGAGCCCTCTGGAGAAGGGCAGGCCCAGCCTCCACACAGATGGATACACTGGTGTGTCCTAAAAGTGACCATTGGAAATGTAGCCCTGCACAGCTCTAGGAAAAAGTATGATCATATAGCCACCCCAGTCTCAATCTTCTTCCCCGTTTTCTCTTTTAGAAGTCACCCTCCCTCCCTCCAAGGTTTTCATCATCCCTTCTCCCTACCACCTTCATTCAATACCTCCCCTCAGGAAAGGATCTGGAAATTATTCCCCTTGATGGAAATGATAGATAGATATATGGTGGATAATAGCTTAAAGCACTACACAGTTTTTCAGATGCTCTTTAAGATAAATCTATGATTTAAGAAAAAATTTTAAAAAATGAAGTGTGGAATCTTAGGCAGCTGGTGAGGTAAGAAAAGGGTTATTTAGGTTTCTGAGTTTTTACAAAATGCCTTAAATAAAGAATATGCTATCTGCCCAGCTATAAATGAACTCTAGCCCAATCATGACAATATACACACATTTGGGAGATAAGAATGAGATGGTGAGGAGAACTAAAAGAGGCAAAAATTGAAGGCACAGGCACAAAACTGGATACTAGTCAGGTTACATGAGCCCCTTGTGGGGGTTAAAAGTGTGCTTTAAAGTCTGTGGGTGGGAAAAGAGCAGAAAGGAGCCTGGTAGATAGGCTGACACTGGGGTGAGGTCCCTCTTGCAGAGCCTACTGGTTTGTGGAGAGGTTGCCATTCCTGCCAACAGAGGGATGGTCCAACCATGTGGTCCACCCAGCAGCCCCAGGCTTCTGCTGCTCCTGTTGGAACCACAGGCTCCCTGAGTCCCTAGGTCTCCCAGTACCCTGCCTGTTTCTCTTGCCAGGGCTTTTCCTAGCCTCCAGGGCAACACCTCCTGGCCATCCCCCTGGCTGGGGTTGACAATGGCCTGGAATAGCACAAGAAGCTTCCCAAAAACATTTCCAGATCCTCTGGGGAATTCCTGACAGAAGCCCAATTGGGATTCCCTGTGATGAGGCATAAAAATCCACTAGCATAATTAGATCAGACACACTATGATGTCATTACACTTCCTCTACTGTCTGTTCCCTTCATTAATAAACACACACTCCAAATGTGATTGTCTAGTCCCATCGTCCCTGGCCCTGAATTAGTTCCTGTATGCAGAAAGGATGGCAGAGAGAACAGAGTTACTTAACAACTTTTCACTCTGACACTCTGACATTCTCTCTGACCCTCTGTCTCTGCACCTGCACACTCCAGCCCTCCTGAACCAAGAGGAACAGGCCTGCTTCCCACTGGTTCTCCTGCATGGAGGGAAAACTGCAGATTATCCCATTGGTCTGGGATGGCTCATAGTAAAGCCTTCCTAAGGCCAAAGGAGAACCAGGTTCAGGTGACATTGGGAGAAAATAAGTGGGCATGCACAATAGCATGCAGAACCTAGAAACTTGGTCAACTGGACAATAACTGAGGAGAAGTATTTCTCACTAACCCATGGAGAACAGAATCAGGAAGAGTTAGGACTGAATGGACTATAAACCTCACCTGGTTCACTTGGTTTAACTGAAACTATTGATGGGCCTTTGCTATTCAGAGCCCCTTCAGTTTCATCTGTACTACAACCCTTGTAAGTCACCAGCGTCAGAATGCCCTATAAATATTCTACCAAGGAAGAAGCCCCTTTGTTTCACAATGAAGAAATGAAGCAAGAAACATGATAAGACTCCAGGACCAGAGTGGTCCATCTGGGTGGGGATAGAACAGCACCTGGAGACCAGGTTTGCTATTGGTCAGTCCAATCGTCTCACAATTGTACATAAGACTGAATCATTTTCCAAGGAACCAGGAAGAAACAAAGAGGAATAAAACAGTATTTCAAAGCAAAGGCCATCCTTTACATCCTTACCTACAGAGCTATCATTTCATGACCTCTGAGATGAGAGGTCAAATTCAAGATACATCAACACTAAAGAGACATGAGAAGAGGCAGAGAGGTTTTCTTTGGTGAGAACTGGTATTGTTAACAACTGTAACAAGTAAAAGCCAAAATTTATTGAATGCATCCAGCATACCAGGCCCTCTGCACAGCATTTCTTTGTGCATTCTGTCAGTTAACCCTTCTAACATTCCCATGACAAAAGTGCTATTACTACACCCATTTTCCAATGAGAAAACTAGAGAACAAAAAGAAGAAATTACTTACCTCAGGTCACACACGGAAAACCACAGAGCCAGGATTCAAACCAGATCTGAGTAACCACTGGCCTACCTGTTGACCTAAAACACTGTTTCAGCCCCTGGGAACACGCTCTCAGCCCCAGGCTTTCAAGTAGGACCAGATGCCTTCAATTCATCCATACAACAGGCATTTACTGAATGCTTACTAGGTGTCTGGACACTGAGACTCTGGACACTGAGAGTACTTTGCTGAAAAAAGCAGGCAAAAACCTCTTCTGTCTTCGTGGACTATATATGTAGTGCCAAGAGGCAGACAATAAACATAAAACTTAAAAAATGACATACCCCATGACAAGGTGGTGAAGATAAGAACCATGAGGAAAAAAGCAGGAAGGGGGAAATCAGAAATGCTGCAGCAGCATAATTTTAAATAGAGTGTTCAGGGAAGGCTCACCTGGAAACTGACATCTGGACAAAGAAGTGAAAAGGTTAGGGAGGAAGCATGTGGTTCAGAAGTTGCTTGTGGATTGCAACAACATGGTTGGACCTTGAGGGCATTTTTCTAAGTGAGATAAGTCAGACAAAGAAACACAAATACCAAATGATCTCACTTTGTGGAATCTAAAAATCAAAACAAAACAAACAAAAAAAACTCATAGGAAACAGACTGGTCGCTGGGGAGGGCAGCTGAGGGGGGCAATGAAATAGAGATGAAATTGAAAGGGGATTTTAGTAACAAAGGCCCGTTAATAACCCTCTCTCAAGCAGAGGATCTCAGCCCTGTAACAAATATCAAATTAAAGAGGCTGCCTGTCCTTCTGCCATAGGTTGAATTGTGTCCCCTTAGAATCTGTATGTTGAAGTCCTAACCCCTCACATCTCTTATTTGGAAAAGGGCCTTTGCAAAGGAAATTAGTAAAGATGGGGTCCACTGCCTAGGGCTAGACAGCCCCTAGTCGATATGACTGGCATCCTTATAAAAAGGAGGAATTTGGACACAGAGACACCCACACAGGAAGAGCTCCCTGGGACGATGGAAGAAGACTGAGGGTGATGCAGCAGAAGCCAAGGAACACCAAAGATTGGCAGCAATCCATCAGAAGTGAGGAGAGTGGCACAGAATGGATTCTCCCTCAGCCTGTTGACACCCTGGTTTCAAGACTTCCATCCTCCAAAACTGTGAGACAGTCCATTTCCTGTGTTTGAGTCACTCCACTTGTGATACTTAGTTACAGGAGTCCTGGCAAGTGAACTCTCCTTCCAAGCCTGGCTCCTGGTGGCTGCTACTGAGAGAGAGAGAGAGAGAGGCACGCGTAGGGGCAAAGAAGAAGAAAAAAACTAAGCACACTTGGGAATTATATCTTGGAAAGAATTTTAGGTGCCGTTACTAGCATTTGAAACTGAATGCAAGCAAATAGTTCATAAACCTGCCCAAGTGTTTAGGATAATTGAAGACCAAAGAAACTATTAGCTGACCCAAAGGAGCCCATGAGTGGAAAACTTGCACCAGCAGGAAGTAAGCTCTCAAATTTGTGCAGCTCCCACGAGGACAGTCTCCCCTCAAATGTGGCCATGGAGGATGGAAAACAAAGGGCAGAGCAGGAGCTTTGCAGAGCAACAGACAGGGACACCTCTCCCGGAGAGTAAAGCAGAGTGTTATCAAGGAACAAACGCCCCTACAGCAGGGTGCAGCATCTTCATGTTGCCTGCCCTGTAAGATTTCACCTCTTTCATGGCTGCTGTGTAGCCGCCAATTAGCACTGGCCAAATGCTGTCATTGTCCTCACTCCCCCGTTGTATCCTGGGGGAAGTGTGGTGGTAGTGGATAGTTTTGTTCTAGTTCTTCGGTAGCCAGACCTTGAAAAAGCACAGGGAAACATGTGAGTTTTCATCAATGGCATGTGCGTGAAAGTGGTGGGTGCCTTGTCCAGGGCACAGCTTCTCAAAAGTGTCTGAGCCCCCACCTTGCTCTCTTTTGTTTTCTGCTATTTACACAAAGGGGCAGCAAGACTTCTAAAAATCAAAGAACCACAAGATGAAAGATCTTGAGTTCTTGCATCATCATCCTATGGAATGACATATGTCAATCAGGAATTCCATATTGGACTGTCACATGAACAAGAAATAAACTTCTAGTGTACTAACCCCTGAAATTTTGGAGCAGCTATAATAATCTTACTAAATATATGCAGCAATGCAACCAAAGTAGGGAATAGCAAGAACTTCTCTGCCAAGACACATCAAGGATTCATGAGATAATCCCTGGATTCAGATTTGGTTCTAGAGTCAGCTCTGCCATTAACCAGTCCTGTATCCCAAACAAGTTCACAGGACTTTGCCCAAGAAGGTAGGTTTGCGCTAAAAGACATGCCCCACCTCAGGGGTTATGCAGCAGCACCTCTCAGGCTAAGCACCTGGGGCTCCAGACACCTGCCTCCACCACACAGAATTGTCTCACCTTTACCTGTTATGTATATGTGGGCTTTCAAGTAAGACTTTTGTCTGAAGAAATGAGATCCTAAGGGGTGTGCTGATAAAAATAAAGTTTGAAGCCCCTGCTCCATGGGAATCTCTAAAGACATTTATTTTTGCCTTGGGCACTCAAACCTTTTACCCTCTCTTGACCCACTGGCACCGGCTCCCAGCTAGTTAAAACTCAGAGTCAAAACACAAATGTGGCTTCTCTGAAAATCTGATCAGAGCACGTACCAACCTATCATCCTGAGCCCTGCCTCTGAGGACCTCTGGGTACTCAGGCACAGAGAGAGCAAAGACACTAACAAGCACAGAGGCCAGGGACAGCATGGGCTAGGCATCATCTTAATGCCTCCAATGCATTATTCCATTTAATCCTCACAACAACATCATTAAACAGGTATTATTTCCCTGTAATGCAGGTTTAAAAAGAAAAACAAAACAAAACTGAGGCTCAAAGAGATATATACAACTTGCTAGAGGTCACATTGCTAATAAGTGGCACAGCCAAGATTCCAACCCATGTCCCTCTGACTCCAACCCAATGCCATGTCCACCTCACTCCCTATTTGGTTAGTTGATAAGGATGTGTGCTGTGTCTTCTTTCAGCTGGGATGTGCCCTTCACTGCACTATCCGTGGGCACCAAACTAGGGAAGAGTTCTCCCTTCCTGCTGCTCCTCTGGAGCTGCTCTGAGGATGGGGGTGGAGGGAGGATGATGCTTTTACCCTGATCCTGTGGACAGGACAGGCTCTTCCTCCAGGTCTCTGAGGAATGCTCCCCAGCTCGGCACACTCACATTTCCTAAATATCCACTATAATGTAAAGTAAATGCATTTTTTTACAGAATGGTATGAAGCCATTTCAAACATTACCTGAGGGATCCAGGTAAACCACATTATCCACTGTTTGCTTCTTTCCTGCCTTCTTCCCCTCCTTTCTTCTTTTTTTTTTTTTTTCAGCGTAAATCTTTTCTGATACCAGTCTAAGTGCTCAGACAACATAGACTAATTGTAATGGTTAATTTCCTGGCTAAAGAAAATAAAAATCATCTCAAAGCCAAATAAATTGTGTTTTAATGTCCTCTATTTTACACTGCCCATGCCCCATTCTCCTCCAATAGCAATTGCAAATGGAGATTTAACTGAGAGTGGGGATGTCTGATCTTAACGGAGAGGATCACAGCTTATGAAACACATTCACACGGTTTTATTTGAGTGTCACATCTATGAGACATGCACAGTGCAGCTTCCATTATCTCCATTTAATTGATAGGGAAACTAAGTCTCAAACATATTAAATGAATATCTAGAGAGAGTGAGAAATATCATGGGGTGGTGGGAGAAATTTATGGAGAACTTGCTAGGTCCCTGGTTATGTGGGTAAGGTCTTGGAGCAAATAAGTGGTAAATGCCAGCCTGGGAGCCTGGCTGTCCAACTCCTGCCTGCCAGGGCTTGCCTTGGCACAGGAAAGCTGGCCCAGGACCAACTCCTTCCAAGTCTCTTCTTAACCCCTCTCTCTCCCACAGTTTGTTGACAGAGTGAAATCAGAGGTCTCCATTTTCTCATAACTTCAACAAAATCCAATTACATTTCCCTCCGAATGTACAGATGGGGAAATTGTAACACAGAAAAAGTAGGTGGTTTTTCCCTAAGACTCTTCCATGGGTAAAGTCATCATCTTGAAAGGACATTTAATTTAACTCCTGTTTTGGGGAAGAACTCCCCTTCAACCCCGGCATACAGAAGGAGACAACCTTCAGCCCCCTGCATTGGCCCACTCCACATCACCTGTCAACACTCAGGTTGGCCAACCTGGAGGGTAGTCAAAAAGTCACAGCAGCAAAACCCTTGAGCACATTGTTCCTTTGAATGCCAGTGGATGATGTGAGGATGAATTTCAGACTTTGGAGCCAAAGAGTTAACTTAGACATGAGCTCACATTGGAATATTAATATCAGAGATGGGAATGGAGGGGACAAGGCAGGGAAAGCCAGAGAGGGAAAGAGAGCTGTCTACTTCTGTCAGACGTAGGCTCCAGAGCAATAGAGATATACTGGGAGTTCAATTTCTGTTTGCCCGAGCCAGGGAGAAAATCTAATTAAATATGGTGTCTGAGTTTGGAGAAGCCAGGATGGGGCTGGAATATAAAGTGTGGCAGCTACCCATAGATCAGAGGGCAATATTAATAAACCCACAGAAAGGGACAGCAGGATCTGCTGGTGGTATTGATAAAATGCAAAGCAAAGACAAATCAGGCTGGGAATGTTGCATAGTAATGCTGATAAAAACACATGAGGGACTCTTCCCCCACCATTGTGACCCCTGAACTGCTACAGGAACAGAAGCTTGGATGGTTCACGCCCTGCTCCTTCCTTCTGTCACTCTTCACCCTGACTCCCATTTCACTTCTGCTCCCCATAAGCATGCAAAGTCAGCATCAGTGAGCTTTCTGAGAACCACAGAAGTCAGGACAGGACATGGAGAATGAATGAGGGAAGATCTGAGCCTCCATTTCAACAAAGAGGTTTTGGATGAGGAAGAAAGAATCAAGGCTACATACACAAGTGGGTTCTCTGCAATCTGAGGATGGGAAAGTTGCACATTGGCTCTAATAAAGGGGAGTCTTGCTTGGAGGCTGAGGGCTACCTGAAGTGACCTCTGCAAAAGTGCTCTTTGTTCAACCACCCACCATGTGTGGAACACTTGCAGAGTTCCCCAACCTGCTGGCACTTCCAAAACCAAAGCAAAAGCCCTACAGATTTCAATTTTCAAAGAACACCAGGCACTCCTTTAAAATTTCATAGAGTGGACTTTGGGGTTTTGGAATGAGATTCCTGGAGACTATTTGCCACACCTTCCTGGTTCCTCTGGCTTCCTAAGAACTGTTCCTGGCAGGGCTGGGGCTGGGGGCATTTCTAGGTTAGTGGAAGTACCACCACCTGCCCAGTTCCTCACTGTGCGCTCATATCATCTCTGTGGCCACTGTCACACTCAGAGCAAGGGTCTCAGATCTTAGCTGAACTATATTATTCTTTTGTCATCTGTATTTAATTGCCATCAGCTGGTATGTTATGATTTGCCTTATTTTCCTAAGTTTTCTCTGTTATAGCTAGCATCTGGCTGGAGTATTTTCAGCAATTTTTATTGTATATTAATCTGTTCTGTCTATAATACTACATTATTTTCCAGGAACTGTGTGTGTGATCAAAACAACAGTTGTCACTCTAAGTAAGTCCATGTCTGCCTACATACAATCACATTTTAAATCAATACCTGAATTCCCCACCCCACCTGCACAAACACCTAACACCTTCTCTTTGGGAACTGAATTTAGAATCAGAAGGTATTGGTTGAAAGTCTACCCCCACTCCTTACCAGTTGTGTAATATTAACCTCTCTGACTTCTCTAAGCCTCAGTTTCCTTTCCCATTAAATGGTAATAATAATGACTTTAACCATTCTGGATGGAGTGTAAAGATTAAGTGAGACAATCTATGAGAAAAGTGCTCTTTGAGTTCTGAGACTATCTGGCCATGAAGCCTGTAGAAATGGGGAGCCATGCAACAATCAGGAGAAGGCCTAATTATCCTGACAGCAGATTGCCTTTGTATCAGAGGTCACAGCTCCAAACATCCCCTTACTTCATCTCGACAATATCTTACAAGGTTTGGTGGCAGAGCTATCACGTCCTCATTCAAGAGATGGGGAAACTGGAGCACAGTGACACCAAGAGATCTTTTAAGCTGCAAAGCTGATCATGTCCTTCCACTGCTGCCCTAGGCTTTCACTTTGGGAAGAAGGCAGACCAGAATCATAATCAGTCTAAGGTCTGCCTCACCTGACCCAGGACACCCTCACTGCTCTCCTACTGGGCTACTTTCACTCCATGCTCCACACCAGCCTCCCTGTCTTTTCCATGGTGCTGAATATCCCAGTTCATGCTGAACTTCCCTGGATCCTTCTTGCTCACTCTTCTCTAGCCACAGCAGCTATTTCTGGGAGATGCCCAGCCCCAACCTGCATGTGTTCCAACCTTAGTATCTACTGTCCCCTCTGCCCAGATATCCATGGCTCATTTCCTCATCTTACCTCTGCAGCATGGGCATCTGAGACCATGTAAAATAGAAGAACAGTTCCTAGGCATTCTCTGTCCTCTCTCTGCTTTTCTTTCCTTCAAACCCAGCCCTTCTATATCTATCTATCTAGCTATCTAGCTATCTACCTACCCTATCCATCCATCCTATCTATCACCTATCTATCAAATTGTTTATAGTCTAGCACTGTCCTCACTAGAAGTAAGAGCCAGGGCTTTCTTCTCCCCACTATTATAACTTCAGATCCTAAAAGAGTACTAGGAAATAAAACGTGCTCAACACAACAGCAGCAGTGGTCATTATTGTTACTGCACTTCATCCTCACAATAATCTAAACTACCTAGAGGCAGTATGTTTAATGGTTAAATGCACAGGTTAGGAGCCAGACAATATAAGTTAAAATCTTGTTTTTCCCTTTATAACCTATATGGCTTCATGCCAGTTTCTTAACCTCTCTGTTTTATTACCTGTAAAGTGATGATATGGATAGAACGAACATCACAAGGTTGTTTCAAGAAGTAAATGATATAATTGAGCACACAGCAAATGCTTAGTAGACGTGACCTAAAACTGTTAGTACAACTGTCACCATTGTTGTCATCATCATCATCATCATCATCACAAATATTAACCCTATGAGTTAGTCCCAACAAATATAATTATCCTTTAAAAGTACATTTTTTTAGAGAGAAGGTGCAAGTGAGTGAGGGGCAGGGGAGGAGGGGACAGAGAGAAGTAGGGCTCACTCAAAGTGGGGCTCATGCTCACCCAAAGTGGAGTTCATGCTCACCCTAAGCAGGGCTCCAGTTCATCCAATGTGGGACTTGAACTCACGAACTGTGACACCACAACCTGAGCCAAAGTTAGATGCATAATGACTGAGCCACCCAGGCACTCTAAAAGTACATTTTTAAAAAAGGATCAGAGAAGTTCATAGAACAAAGTCACAGAACAATGCTCTACCACAGCTGGAACTAAAGCCCATTTCCCTCTCCCCTACAAATTCCTGTCACAGTGCCCCCTCACCCTCCCTTTGCCTCTGTGTGATAAAGAGCACCCAAATGGTGAGGGAACAGACTGCTCTCCTACCTCCACCCCACCCTGCACAGACCTCCATGCCCGTGGCCATATACACCACTGTCTCCCCAAGTCTCCAGCAGACACTACTTGTTCCCTGTACAGCCACCAATTTCTCTCCTTTTCCTTGTTGTGTAAGAACTACTTTAAGTAAGAACTACTTTAAGTTTGTTAGCTTAATACAACAGGCATGTCTTCAAAATTTGACAATAAGAAAACTAACTTATGAGGTTAGCTGTTTGGTATCTAATCCAAGCATTATTGTTAAAAGCAAGCAACTCAAATAAATATGAACAAGAGTTTATACTAAACTAACAAACTGAACCATGGATATTCATTGATATCTAAATTATTTCCAATTAAGATAAACAGTAGGTGCTAAACATAAGTGTATCTACTTTTAGCTTTTCAATTTTTTACAAACAGACAACTAATTAATAAGCATGTTTTGTGCCACATAGAAAAATGTATTATAAAGAAGAATATAATTCTATAAATTATAAAATGTATTTACAAATTTGCTAATCTACTACAGGAAGCTAATGTATGACAGTTCACAACTGCCTGCTTCCCAGTTTTTGCTGGGAAGCAAAAATCACTAATAGCCAAAATTTATAATCAATTTGTGAAAATGAAACTACTGGAAATAATAAGGGTGAAAGAAAATGACTATATAGTAAAACCTTAGATTGTGAGTAACTTGTTCTGTGAGTGTTCTGTGAGATGAACAAACATTTCTAGTAAATTTCAACTGGATAAATGAGCGCTGTCTTGAAATATAAGTAGTATATGAAACCAAAAGTCACATGATCACCCCTGAGCCAATGGTTCTCTCTCTTTTGCTACAGGATTGTGGTTGATCTCGCCCATGCTCCATGCTCATATGATCACTGGTCTCAGGCCATGGTGTTTGGCAGAAATCAGTGATTTTTCAGAATGTTGGAAGGTGTCCACAACTGGCACTAGTATATATTTTTTGTCACTTTGAAGCACCTATGAACAGTCCTTTATTTTGCCATACAAGAGTAACTTAGAAATGCTTTGCTTCATTCTAGGTCAGGCTGCCTGCAGATTTAGACCCTTTCCTCTGCTGCCTTATTGCCAGTTACATTAAATACAGTATATGACAAGAGCTTATTAATACTGTACTGTAGTCAACATCCGTGTGATCATAAACAATGGTCCCCATGTAGGAAAACAGTTGAAAAGAAAGGCAGTAAGAAGAAGGAGATGACTATGGTGGAAGTTAAGAAGGAAATCATCAAGAAATAGGAACGAGATATGCGAGTGGCCGAAATTACAAGATTTTATAAGAAGTCTATGTCTGCATCTCATCTGCAGATGAGAAAAAGGCAGAGGAATCCCTCACTTCAAATGAGATTAGGGAGGTGTATAAAATGTGGGAGGCAGTGCAAAATTTTGCAGAAATCACCACCCAAATAAGGCTGTAACAGCACAAGTGATGAATCTGTTTAACAACAATGCAATGTCACATCTCTGCAAAATCCTCAAAAGGAGGCAAAAGCAAGTGTCATTGGATGGGCTCCTTGTTAAAGTTGCACAAAAAGAAAAGATTCCATTGAGCCAATGGAGAGCAGTGACTCTGTTAGTGGTAGTGAAAGTCTTCCCCCCTCCTCTCTCTTGTCTCCCTCACACCAGCCACGAAGGTTTTCAAAGGTAAGTACAGGTTAATTTGTTTTATTTTTCTTTATATTTTATACTTTATTATTTTGTATCATATTACAGTATTGAAGTATTATATTCATTTTTATATGAATATTTTGGGTTGTGTAATAAATCATCTGAGTTTCCATTATTTCTTATGGGGAAAGTTTCTTTGATATACAAGTGCTTTGGATTACAGGCATGTTTCTGGAATGAATTATGTTCACAAACCAAGGTTTTACTGTATATCAAAAGTGGATAAGGAAAAAATAATGTGTTTTTTGGATAAGGAAAGATATGAAGGACATAGGTTTGTTTTGTGGAAAAAAGAAAAAAGAAGGAAAAAAGTAAAAAAGAAACTAATGTTGTCCTTAAGTAAAACGATTTTTCCAAAATAAGGAAATAAAAATGACAAAAGCTACGTGGACGTAGAAAGTTCTAGAAGGTCTGTGGAAAAAAGAATCTGGAGAGGGGCACCTGGGTGGCTCACTCAGTTGTGTCCGACTTCGGCTCAGGTCATGATCTCATACTTCGTGAGTTCAAGCCCCACATTGGGCTCTGTGCTGACAGCTGAAGCCTGCTTCAGATTCTCTCTCTCTCTCTCTCTCTCTCTCTCTGCCCTTCTCTCTCTCTCTCAAAAATAAATAAATATTTTTTAAAAAGAATCTGGAGAAAGGAATTTTATGTGTGATCAAGCTAAAATTGGAATAAATTCATTGAAGTTAATATAAAAAGTATACTGATAAAATTAGAATTTGTTTTTTTCTATTAAAATCACAAATATTTTTAGATTGTTGGTCTGTTCTTATTGAGAAATTGTAAACAGGGGTGTCTGGGTTGCTCAGTCGGTTAAGTGTTCGACTTCAGCTCCTGATCTCACGGTTTGTGAGTTCAAGCCCTGCATAGGGCTCTGTGCTGACAGCTCAGAGCTCAGAGCCTAAAGCCTCCTTCGGATTCTGTGTCTCCCTCTCTCTGCCCCTCCCCCACTCGCACTCTGTCTCTCTCTCTCTCTCTTTCATAAATAAACAAATATTTTTTTAAAATTTTTAATAGAAAAAATTGTAAACAAAGATCTTTCTTTACCATTAGTGTAATCTGCTAGAAAACAAAGATTCATTTTTGTCTTTACCAGGTCTTTGACTACTTAAGAAAACAGAGTTGGGGTGCCTGGGTGGCTCAGTCGGTCGAGCTTCCGGCTTCAGCTCAGGTCATGATCTCGCAGTCTGTGAGTTTGAGCCCCACTTCGGGCTCTGTGCTGACAGCTCAGAGCCTGGAGCCTGCTTTGGATTCTGTGTCTCCCTCTCTCTCTGCCTCTTCCTTGCTTATGCTCTGTCTCTCTCCGTCTCAAAAATAAAAAAAAAAAAACATTTTTAAAATTTTTTAAAAAAAGAAAACAGAGTCTTCTCTGTTAAAAGAACTAAATTTTTTACAACTATGTAACTTTTGCACATGTTACATTCCATGGGAAGCATTGCCAAATAACTAAATTCTCTAGGAAAAAAAAAAATTGACGTGTCCTGGTAGAACATTACCAATCATAATTCCAGCTATTACCTTAAACATTGTACATCACCAAAAAACCAAATGTATTTGTCAACAAAAATCCTTCTTTTAAAAAAGAGGGAATATTCTAATTCTTTTTAAGTTTATTTATTTATTGAGATAAATAAATCTCAATAGAGAGAGAGACAGCACATGCTCACAAGCTGGGGAGGGGCAGAGAGAGAGAGAGAGGAAGAGAGAGAATCCTAAGCAAGGGCTTGATACCATGATCAAGAGATCATGACCTGAGCTAAAATCAAGAGCTGGACGCTAAATTCAGGCACCCCAATTGTATCTTGTTTTTGTGGTGAACTCTAACCATATTTTTAACCACAACTATCTTTAAGTCTTTCATTATTTTATAGACATTTTTTGTTCTATTCTGATGTTTTCACAAAAGTGTTCCTGCAAAAGCACTTCATCTTCAAAGAGATTTATGGAAAACACCCCTAGAAGTACTCTAAAATGCAGGCTTCTGATAACTTCAAGATCATAACATGAAACTGGGAAAGAGTTTCTAAAACTTTGATGGAAAACTGATTGATTCATAAAGCTAACCCAAGATGAAGCAAAACAAGAATTAATTACATAAGACTGAGTGAACTGTTAAAGATGATTATAATTTTTATGACTTAATTTGAAACATTGCTGGTTCTTTAATGTTTTGTTTTCAGATTTAAAGGACCCTTTTTTGTCCTCTTTTTTAAGCTATAACTTAATTTGGTAAAGTGTATCTTTGTTACAAAGGTTGAAACATTTATCTTTTTCTCCCTACCTGATCCCTCCAGAATTCAGAAACTCTTATTAAATATTCTTGATTTTAATGACAATATACGTATTTGCATAACTTCAATTAAGAATCTGTTCTCCTTGTAACAGGACACGATTGGACAAGTCCTTGGCTTGGCTTCTTAGCCTCAAGAGGCTTTTGAAAGTTTAATCTGAGATTCCTTACAAAAATCTCTAGCAAAGCAGATTTAAAAGAACCTATATGATCAATTGTTATTCTTGCTACACTTGAGTAAATAATCAGGCCAAGCTTACTGAAACTAGACTTAATTTGCAAACCAGTCGTATGGTGGTTGTCTTTGATAGAAATCGGGGTGATTATAGAGAAAAAATTATGTTTCAGTAGTACACCTTTGTGGATCAGATCCAATGCTGTTAACTGTCCTTGAGGTCTTGTTTTTCTGCCTGTAAACTGGACTGGATCCTCAATTCTTCTAGTTTCCTCACATATTTGGCTAGAACTCTCCAAACTGGCATTTCCAATTCTCTCCCGCTCTTTTGACTTGGAATCACTATGAAACCAACACTGCCCTTTTCCCAAAGCCATGCAAGCTAAAGCTGGACAACTTGCTATAAACTTCAGAGAAGTCACCACAACAGTTCACGTGTGGACAGCCTTTGTGACTATTGCTGTGTGGCCATTCAGAAAGATCACCATACACACTACACACACTACACACATCGGAAAATCTTTGCGATGGTCACTGTTTGTCCTCACTCTAAAGATGCCTAGAACACAACATTTAGATTTCTCAACTGGATGTTCTCAAAACTCAGAAACTTAATTTATAATTTCCTCCAAATATTAACCTTAGTTTTCTTTTGTTCCTATAGAAATGCTTCTCATTAAATTGCCTGTTGCTCACATTACATAGAGGCCTAATTTAGATGGGAGCTCACGCGCAACATCACCTCCTGAAATAAAACATCCTCATATTCATCCTGTCCTAAGTACTAATATGTGAAAATACATGCTTGCTGATATATCATGGCTGTGCCTATGTAAGTAACTTTTAAAAAACTACGACCGGTGTACCGGGGTGGCCCAGTTGGTTAAGCATCTGACTTTAGATTTCGGCTCAGATTATTATCTCACATTTCGTGAAATCAAGCCCTGCATCAGGCTCTGTGTTGATACCACAGAGCTTGCTTAGGATTCTCTCTCTACCCCTCCCCCACTCATGTTCTTTCTCCCTCTTTCTCAAAACAAATAAAAAATAAACATAAAAAAATAAAAATAAAAATTTCCTACAACCCATTCAAGTTATTTTGTTGGTTAAATCTTGGCTCCTGGGACTCTCAGCTCCAGAAAATTTTTCAGCCTTTGGCTATTGTCTCCTTATAGTCATCATATTGACCTCCCAGTGCATTGTATACTCTTGAGGGTTTTAAATGTCTGTCAGCAGTCACTCACATATCATATGGTATCCATCAGTATCAGACAACTGCATGAAATCAACAATAACCATATAAATGATGAAGATAGTGACTCTATAACCCTCTAGCCCTACGACTCAACTAATGGAAACAGTGAATATGTGATTCTTGGGTCTGACTACACCATCAGTGGTAACAAGACTAACACTACAGTGGTAAAGGAGGAATTGTTGAAATCAAAAACAACAGAGACCAGCCTTGAAAATTCCCTGAGCAGACAAAACTAGTTTAGTCATACAAACAAAGCTTAATTGAGCTTATTTTTGCAAGACTAATTTGACCTGGGTCATTTCTCGCTTATGCCTCTGGAAATCATAAGCAAAACTTAAACTGGTTCCCAAGCTTAATGTGATATAACCACTAACCAATTCTCTATAATTTAAGAAAAGTATAATATTGTAACCAATCACTGTGAAGAAAAAAGTCACTGCCTTCTCACTCTATAAGCTGTTTTCTAACAATACACTCCTAAACTTCATTCCATGCTCTGGTTTGAGTGGTCCCACTTCGCAAACTGTCTTTTTGGCATATGCACAATAAACGTTTACTAATTCCTACTTCAGTGATTCATTGGTTTTACTTCTGTAACTTATGATCTTGGACAATACAAAGAGAACTCCTAGAGTCAAAGACAAACCGGCAGTGTTCCAGGAAGCCATTTCTCCTACAGCCAACCTTTCATGTCTGGGCAGCTTTAGGGGAGACCTAGAGTTGAGAGAATAGGAGGGAGCTGGGCTCATATTCAGGGAGTCATGACCAAGTGGCTAAAATGCACAGGATCCCTCACCAAGTGTCCTTCTTTGGGGGAATTCTTCTGCCTCTTTGCCAAACACAGCTGTATGAGTGGTAGATCCCCCTGTAATTGTTCTCTATGTACCCCGATCACAAAGGATGGGGTGAGGACTTACTCCTAGCAATGAAGCAAGCATCCAGATAGGGACTGTAAGGCCAAAGGTAAGCTTCATGGAAAGATACAAATGGAGAGAGAAAGAGACCCACAAGAAGAGGAAGTCTGTAAAAACTGCATTATGCCTATCCTTTCTTTCCATCTTTGTGTTCCTTGAGAGGCCTCTGTGTTCAGTACTAAGCAGAAATAGCAACACCAAAAGATCACCCCTGAAGCTATTAATCACTATAGGAACCATCATCCAAGTAAACTTTAGAAAGATGTTTTCATAACCAGGGTTCATTTCTGGGGGGACCTCCTTACACCCTAGCAAGGTTTCACTCAGGGAAGGAAGCACACAATTTACACATCAGAGTGCAGACAGTGATTGGAGGTGAGGGGAATGGGCCATGGAAACATGCAACCTTTAGTAATACAGACAGGGTCTGAGTTAGCCCAGGTCCCAGAACATAACAAACAAATAGGCTTGCATTCCAGTGGGGTGATTTACACTACACTGAATCAAATCAAGCTCTACCGAGCACCTACTAAAGTGAACAAAGTGAACAAAACCTAGATATTGCCCTAAGGAATCTTACAATCTAGCAAGTCTGGCAGACCCATTACCAAAAAAAAAAAAAAAGGAACTATTTAAAAATATAATATGGGGTGCCTGGGTGGCTCAGTTGGTTGAGCATCCGACTTTGGCTCAGGTCATGATCTCACGGTTGGTTGTTTTGAGCCCCACATCAAGCTCTATGCTGACAGCTTGGAGCCTGGAGCTTGCTTCAGATTCTGTGTCTCCCTCTCTCTCTGCCCCTCCCCTGCTTGTGCTCTGTCTCTCTCAAAAATAAACAAACATTAAGAAAATTTAAAAATATACATAATGTAAAAAATGTGCTAAATACAGATATACACAGCAAGATGTAGAAATAAACTTGATCTTTGTTGACAAGCTGGGAGCAAGTAAACAAGAGGAAACATTTGAGCTGGTCTTAAAGGGCAAGTGCAGAGTTCAGAACAGAAAATGGAGGTAGGAAGGGTATTTCAGCCTGAAGCATAGAAGATCCACAGAGTTGTAGGAGAGAGGAATAGGCTAGCAGTGAGGCCCATAGATGTGTTGGAGAAGCAGGGTCTGCACCTGTCTGGGATGAGTCATCAATCTTTCCTGCTGGGTGCAGAGGCACAGATCAAGTGAGCTCTGAAGATCGAGCCTCATCATCTAAAATCACTCTTGGAGGGGTGCCTGGGTGGCTCGGTTAAGCATCCAACTTCGTTCGGTTCAGGTCATGATCTCACGGTTTGTGAGTTCAAGCCCTGCATCAGGCTCTGTATTGACAGCTTGGAGCCTGGAGCCTGCTTCAGATTCTGTGTCTCCTTCTCTCTCTGCCCCTCCCCAGCTTGTGCTCTGTCTCTATGTCTCTCAAAAAATAAATAAATGTAAAATCACTCTTGGAAGTCCAGAGATGCACAAACATCATGAAGAGAATTACACACATGCCCATAACTGCTTTTGGAGGAAGCAAATAAATTAGTTGTCCAAACTGAACTTCCTGGTGCAAACCCTCAGGGTTCCTGGGGTAGAAACCAGAAGGAGTCTCAGATTTGGGGATTTGGTAGAGAGGCAGCCTCAACCTGGCTTTATCCTCTCCTATTGCGGAAATGAAAACGATGTTTTTTCACCCATCAGGAACTTGACAACATTCCCTCTGAGCCTTTTCTCCACCCTTTCAAAGCACAGGGTGAGTGGTGCCTAGATAGAAACATAGCTTTTTTGATTTAAAAAAGTCCCCAGAGAGGTGGAGGCAGGAAAAGGCCATCGCTTCAGAGTCATACTGTTATAGTCACATTTATGGGGCCACTTTGTAAGGGTGCAGGGTGCTGTTCAAAGGTGTACATACACTTGCTCTGTTCCTGCCATGTAGATGTTATTATTCCCATTTTACCCATGAGCCCAGGGCCACACAGTCAATCCAAGGTTTGATTCCCTCAACACAATTTATCGAACCACAATTCTATGTGGTTCTCAAGGCCAAGCCCCTGGGATCTGCTACCCAAACCCAGCATGGGAGAAGAGAGCAGGCAGGTCTCAGAGGACTGGACAGAGCAAAGAACAGGCAGACATCAAAGTCTTGCCAGGCCCTTAAAGCAGGAGGGAGAGAAGGGATCAGCCACGTCACAACATCCATCCATACTCCACTGATTTGGCCAGGACCAATTCTGGGTGCAGGTGCTTCAACAGTCCCATTTTCCAGAGAGGTAAGCTTGGGCCTAGATACACTGAATGATTTGCCTGAACGCTTGCCCTTCTGAACTCTGGAGAAAAGGAGTACAGGGAGAGGTCGGGGTAGGTGACACCACTGAACACCAGCTCTGCCAGGCAATGCTCAGGAGACTTCACACACATTGTCCCATGACACACATCTAGTGTCACACCAGCACTGAGAGGATACTCTTACAGCTGGCAAAAACCCAAGTCTAGAGAAGTGAGATGGCTCAACCATGCTGACACAGCTGGTGCCCAGCAATGGACACAGGGCTGCTGCCTCCATCCTCTTCTCTTGCCCCTTCCCCGTAGCTTCACAGACAGTCGACCAAGGGTCCTGAGAAAATGGAGCGAAAACAGTGCAAACACAAAGAAAAGCATCCTTTTTACTCCTTTTGCTTCACAAGGCATTATTTGATGCTGACAATAGGAGAGCAGGGAAACAAAATGCACACACACACACCCACACACACCCTTCAGGAAGGACTCAGAACAAGCTAGAAACCAAGAGATCCTAGGTGAGAAAGATTAAAGAGAAGGGATCAAGGGAAGGGGAGGAGTATTTCATGGGCTCAAGTTGAATAAGATTACTGACATACCCAATTTTCTGGGACTTGTTTCTCTCTCTGCTTATTTCCCTTTTGTTAATTCTCTTGGACAAAGCAGAAGAAGCAGCCCTGAGATGACACAGGGGTAATTGGTAAAAGGAGCCCCCAAAGACCAGGTGAAGTAAGCAGCTGAAGTGAGTAGAATGTTCTGCTGGTGCTGACCCTGGAGTTCCCAAGCTCTCCTTATTAAGAAATGGCAGTGGTTTTTATCCCTGTGCATCTCAACACATGGCCTGAGGACAGCTGTCTCAGAATCACCTGCGTGGATCTGATAAAAATGCAAGTTCCTGGGTTCTGTTCAAAGCCTACCCTTTAAAATAAATCAGGTGGCGCTCAGAAATCTCCATCTTTAACAAGTGCCACCATGCTTTGGTGGGACTCGGCTGCCCACCAAACCTGGAGAAGCAGTGCTTTACTTCCAGCTCTGCAGAAAGTGGACTTGGTCCCAAAAAGGGATTCTGAATCCCTAGGACTGATTCACAGTGATTCTCCTTCCTTTGTCCACACATACGCTGCATACTCTCCCCCTCATTCTACTCCTCCTCCTCGAAGGGCATCCCAGAAGCCCCAAGCGGTATGCAGCAAGGGGCTGCCGCTCTGTAGAGTGGCCAAGTGACTGCATTCCCCAGGCCTCTGCCTGCAGTTGGGGAGCAAGGCTCTTTCTACCCTGAAAACTAAGGCTACAGCCCTCTGCTTGCTCCCAAACCAGGCAGCCCTGAGTGGGCAGAGGAGCTTGCCCCACCAGGAGGACACACACAGGAGCCAAGTGCAGGTGCACCGGTGCAACGGAGCACCGGTGGCAGGGTTTGTGGTGCACACGGGGCACACAGCTGAGAAATCCGCAGCTTGGGGTTGAATGGGAGGGGGAGGCACCATCTAGGGACCAGCAGCTGGCAACACTGGATCAACAGCATCACCTGCTGGCCACCACATGCCACACCCTCCCCCCTCCTGATCCAGGCCACGGAGGGGCTGCTCTCCTCAAAACTTAGGGTAGCCTGGGGTCAGAGGAAGCAGTGCCTTTTCTCAGTTGGCACAAGATCCAGAGACACTTCCCAGAGTGTGAGGGGAGTCACGGAGTCCAGCCCGTCCCCAAGGGACCATGTCCTGAGAGTCTGCAGAGCTGGGTCTTGGTTGTTCTAGGCAAACTTTGCCTCTCTTGAAGAGGTGCAATCCCTGACCTGACTGAGTGTAGATCTCCAACATACAGCCTCACGCACTGGGCTGTGAGTTTTATTTTCACTGTTTGTCTGTATTCCCCCAGCATCTTTAGATGCACCCAGAATCTTTCAACTTCCAATATCAGCTCCTACAGACCAGGGACTGAGTATTCTTTCACAGAGTGACTAGATCACCACCTCTCACTGCAAAGTGCTGAGGAGAGTATTTTATGAATGTAAAGAATAATAGCCAACCATCCATCACCGTCAGAAAGGGGTTGAACCAGGATGGATGGCTCTTCCTGGAGATAATCACCATCATGGCCACCACGTTTTGACAGTTGACAGTTTCCCAAGTGCCAGGCACACGCCGCACACTTGACAGGGGTGATCTCACTTGATCTTCCCAAAAATTCAAGGAAACTGTGTCACAGAGAGGTTAAGAAACTTGCTCAAGGGCACACAGCCTCTAAACAGTAGAGCCTGGATTCCAGTGCAAGCAATCTTAGCACTTGTTCTCAGCAGTTATGCTATATTGCCTACAAAAAAACAAAAAACAAACAAACAAACAAAAAACATGTGCACACACATTTAGTAAATGCATCCTCTTTATCAAAATATGCCACATGTAGTTTCTCACCAGGCCTTCCATGCATCCCACTTATAAGGCAGGCACTACTATAGCTGCTGGTCTCCTTGTAATGGCCTCTCACCGACCAAACCACTTCTCAGGGACCCATTCCTTCATCTGCAGGACTTCCAGGCCCACCCACAGAAAGGTGTCTTAGGAAGGGCACCGCAAATGAGGGCCCCCAGCAATGGTGGCGGAGGCCCCTGAACCAAGGTGCACACTAAGAAAATATTAACACAAATCTTGGAGGCCCAGACTGGGCACCAGAGACCCACGCAGCCACATATTCCTTCCATCAGTATTCACTGAGCACCTATATCAGACACTCAGTAGGGGGTAGAGGCACACACCATCCCCTGCAGGTGCACACTGTGAAGGAGCCCATCAGTAAGGAAACAAATTGGTCAGTAACCACAGTCAATGGTTATGCCCAAAGAGTTGTTCACAAGCTGCTGGTTTGGACCTTCTCCACTAACCAGCTGCTGCCTTTGCTATCATCCCCTCAAAGTCCCACCACCGCCTCCCTCACTCCAACAAAACCCACTCATGGGGACTTCTGGCTGCAAGCCTTGGTCTCCACACTCCTTGAGAAAACCCAAGTGCACTTCCTCCTGCCGTGCTGCAGGATCCCCAGGTCCCACGAACAGAACACTGGAGGAGGAGTAGGGATAGGAGTTGAACAGGAGTGAGGCAAGCGAAGTAGACGGGAGGCAGTGGAGGGGGGAGAGGTCGAGGTGGAAAGGGGTTGAAGGGATTGAGCGGGAAGGAGAGAGGCAGGGTAAAGTGGGATGCGGCAGGAGAAGCGGGGAGACAGAGGAGGGAGAAGGAGAGAAGCAGGGAGGGGTGGGGAGAGGGGCAGAAGGGCGGCAAAGGGAAGGGGTATGAGGCAGGGGGAAGGGAGCAAAGTAGGGTTAACGGGGAATGAGGCAGTGGGGAAGACAGCAAGGCAGAGGAAGGGGGCAAGGGAGGGGGAGAGGTGAAGGGGGAGCAAGGGAGAGAGGGAGAGACTGGGGGCAGACGTTGAAGCAGGGGGAGAGGGGAGACAGGGCACAAGTCAAGGCGGGAGTGGGGGCGGGGGAGACAGGTGGAAGGGCCAAGGCTTGCCGAGCGTGAGGCAGGGGCTAGGGGTGAGGCTGGAGAGAGGACCGGCAGCGCCCCCTGCCGCCTGCGGCCGCCCCGCTGGCTCAGTTCCGCCTGGCTGGGAGCAAAGTTTCCCAAGCTCACCCAGAGCAGCTGCTGCTCTCCCCTGCCTTTGTTTTCCCCTCTCAGGATGCGAAATGAATTTCGAGCATCGCTGCCGAGCCTGCCAAGTAATTGGAAAGCATGTCGAACACTGCGTCTGGTGGCTCTGCGAAGGTCTCCTGGTCGGCCCCCACCCTTCCAGGACGTGGCGGAGGCGGGCGGGCGGGGATGGGGGGCGGGGAGGGGATGGGCACAGGTGGCCGAGCACCTGGGGAGGGAAGGTAAACATAAGCAGAACCAGTCCCTGTGGTGCGGGGGGCCACACGTTAGCATCCTCAGCTAAGTCACCCAGAAGGGGCCTGGGCCAGACCAGGTCCCTGTTTTGTCTTCTGGACTGCACCCTCCCTAGTCCACACCTGCAGCCACATCGTGGTGTTTAGTCCCAGAGTCTGAGGAAGGTGCCTGCAGGAGCTGGAGCCTGGGTTCCTCTGTTAAATGGAAAACTACAGAAGTCACTTACAGTCCCTAAACCGGGATTTGAACCTATCTAATTGCAGTTCAACCTCCCTCCGAAATGCTGTCTTAACCAGTCAGTCAGGAATTTTCTTATCAGTGCCTTTGAAGTAATCTGCCACCTGGACCCTCTCCAACCGCCCCCCCCCCAAAGATGATGAGGCAGCCTGCAAGATAGAACCCCCTCCCTGCTCTCCCCCTAACCGGGCTCAACCTGACTAGGAAACAATCCTTTTCTTTCCCTAATAATTTTATCGCCCCACTCCCTTTCCTATAAAAACCTTCCATTTTGCACAGCTCCTGGGAAGCTCCTCTCTACTAGCTAGATGGTAGGCTACCCAATGGTTTAATAAAGACAATTTGATCTTCTAGTTGACTGGGTTGAATTGTTTTTTAACACCTCCCTGCTGTCTCCACTTCTCCTCCCCAGCCCCTCCCCATCTGCTCCTGGGCAGCCCATCTGCCTGGCATTGTCTACTGGGTGCCTTACATTCTCCTCTGGGGATGGACCAGAGCCCCACCCCACCTCTCAGTGGACACCCTCGGACACTGGCTGGGTCTTCATCCTGCATTTCCCCACATTTGGTACTGTTCATTACAGCATGTGGATCCTAAACCCCCTATATGGACCGCATTCTGCATTGACAGACTCAGGAGGTACTGGCTCCTCTCTCCTTTGGTGTCCCAAGCCTCTGCTTTGCAAAGACCAAGTCTGTCCTCTATGAGACACCAGAGGCCCAAGGCTGGGTCTGTGTCACTATCTCTGTCTAGAATTAACAAGTTCCCCGTTAGGACATGACACACTCCTGGATGCTGAGAACAGGCCAACTTCCCCCCACCCCCCGCCACCACCACCACCACCACCAAGAAGGCCCAGGTATAACTTCTACAAGCATCAGCCTAGACCAACCCCCCCCCCACCCACCCACCCCTATCTCCCATGCCCTCCCCTCACAGAAAGATCCATGACCCACAAAGCCTTTATTAGCTCTTTCAGCTCCATTTAACTACACAAATGGCTTGGTCACAGCTGACTGATCCCAAATTTGCCAGTGATTTTCTTTTAATTTACCATGGCTCAGTCCCCCTGTAATACAGGTAGAGGAGGCATATTTGTTCCCAAACTCCCCTCCTGGGGTTAATCATGCACAGAACAAAACTCCATTTGAGCCACTTAATGATTTCATTTCCACCCTAGGTTTGAAGGAGCTCTGGCTATAATACTAATGTAGGTCCCTCTTTCCCCAAACTCCAGATGTTTGTATGTGAGAGAGCTGTGGGGGCTTGTGAGCTCCTTAACCATTACCTCCCAAGTCAGAGCCCAAAACTGTAGGTCTCCTTTTCTTTCTGAGTGCAGTGGGCTCCCCTCTTTTCCAAGTGCCTAAAGCTGGAACCCTATGTACCTCTCCTCTCTACAGAGAAGCCTTGCCTGACCAGCATTGCAGGTTTGGCTCATCTTTTCCTTGGCGTCTTGCAGCAGGTTTCATGGGCTTATTTTGCACCCACCTGTGGGATCCCCACCTATGCACTACTCAACCTCCCTGCCCACTATTCTCCCTACCATATCCTGCATTCCAAACATTCAGGCCCAGGTCCAATGCCCCAAACATTCTGAATGCCTTGCCATTTGAGTATTCTCTTTGCCTAAAAGAACCCTCCTTCACTACAACAGCCTGGCAAATCCTCTACTTAAATGTCACCTCTGGGAAGTCTGGGAAGGTGCTGGGAAGTCTGCACCTTTTCTCTCAAGCAGAGAAAATCACTCCTTCTTCTGCTTTACCGTATATACCCTTTTGGTTCATTTACACACAACATTGAAAATTTGTTTGCATGTCAGCCCCTCCACCACTCTGAGCTCCCTGAGGATATATGACAGAGTATTCATCTGGGTATCTCCATACTCTATCTAGCACAATGCTGGGTGTAAACACTCAATAATTTTTATTTGAATGAATAGCCCCTATATAGTTCATGTATGTGGATGTGAACTGTACCCATCATTAAACTAAGATACTCAAAGGTCTTCCATCTGTTTGGACTTCCCAAATCATGCTAAAATTGAAATCCTGCCACGCACCCACGGTCTGACTCAAAGACCAGTTCACCTTCAGAAAATGATTTTGTGTGGAAATGGCGCCATCTGGTGGTTTCTGGCAAAACAGCCTCGTAGGTGGGTAGTGAAGAGGGCTTTGTCCCTTCACAAAATGCAGCCCTGGCAAGGTAATCACCACTCCTTGCCTTCCCAAGATGATGAGTGAGGGGTTGAGAAGGCAAGGTCACATCCAGGACTGCTGAAAAAGGCCTGCTTACTTCTTGCCTACCTCTATCCTCCTGCAGCTGTCGACTCCCCACTGCAAGCCCAGTTCTGTCTATCCATCATCCACCTGCTTGACATCACCACTGAGATATTCTACAGGGGCCTAAATCATTACCCAAACTTAACTTATCTCCCCCAACCAAGACTCCCCTATCTGAGTAAGTGGCAGTTCCACAGACAGCTGCACCCCCAGGACTTTTCTTCTCCCCAATTCTTCTGGTGCCACACATCACCAAGTCATGTCTGTCCTGTTCAAATCCTTTTGTTCCTCTACATCCCCTCGCCTCCCTAAAGAGACCTCTCCTGAGGTCCCTGCTCCCACCCTGTAGCTCAGCCCGCCTCTACATATGTCATCCCCTTCTTCCTCCAACATTCCTGCATTTTTCATCTTTGCTAAGACAAGGCCCCCAGACCACATGGCCTGGCCCTGGCCCCCTCTCAACAGCTTCCTCTGTGGCCTTTCTTCCTCCTGCTCCCATCCAGCCAGAGTGGCCTTTTGGCATTTTCTCTGTCACATCATACTCTTCTCCTCGTCCCAGAGCCCTCTCACCTACCACTGCCTAGCTCTGCTCCTCTGTCCCCTGGCTGGTCAACTCCTACTTTGTCCTTTGCCCTCTGCCTCCCCACTGGGGCAAGCAGGCAAGCAGGCTGGAAGGGAAAGGTGATGGAGAGGGAGAGTGCAGGCATTCTTGACCTCTGGGAGTAGTGGGGCATGGTGGATAAGGACGTGTCCTACCTCCACCTCTCTCCCTTCTACAGTGTCTTACTGGCCAAGGCTCACTACCACAATCAACCAAAATGACCCTTCCCCCAGCTTAGCTGCACAATGGAGTGGTTAAGGGCACTGGATGGCTGTGTGACATCAGGAGAGCTACTTAACCTCTCTGAACTTCCAGTTCTTCGTCTGTGCGATGGGGATGATGATTTTCAAATAATCAAAAATAAATCTGTTTTATTCTCTGATTAGGGCAAGTTCCCATTATATATAGTACTTCTCCTTTATAGTAACTGTGAAAATTGTGACTGTTTAAAACTTATCAAAACCTACCAAAATGAAGTTGAAGAGAGCAGAGAGAGGGTGGGTCCCACTTATTGTTTCATTCCCCAGGCCTAGCCCAGGCCCACACATAGTACAACAGTATGGCTGAGAGAGAAGTTTTGGGAGCCAGAAGCCAGGCCATGTTCTCACACTCTGATGTCACCAA
The DNA here is from genome assembly GCF_018350195.1 of Panthera tigris. Classification (NCBI taxonomy): domain Eukaryota; kingdom Metazoa; phylum Chordata; class Mammalia; order Carnivora; family Felidae; genus Panthera; species Panthera tigris. The sequence continues at coordinate 30,283,594 of NC_056669.1, forward strand.
AGTAACTCAAGATACTCGGTCTTGTGTTGTCTCCTTTCATGTGGTAATAGCATCTATATCAGAGGGCTGCTTGGATAGTACATGGCACACAGTAGGTGCTCAGTCCACGTTAGCAGACACTCAATAAAGACCTGAATAAGACTTGCAATTTCCAGTCTAATATGTAAAGAGCTTGCAATTGTCACTCCCAATCTTACAGTTAGAAAAAAAAGCCGAACAAACCAAAAACCAACAATAGTTCCTAGATCCATCAGAGAATTTAGGTCAAAGGGCAAAATGCTGACCAGAGAATTGGAGAGAGAGACAGGTTATTATGGAGAATTACATCTTAGACACAGTAACCTCTAGGAAACAGCATCAGAGTAGGGAAACTTAAATGTAATTGATGAATTGCTGGTGGCTCAATGTGGACAAGCTTGAGATTTAGTAAGTCCAGGGGCCCAATCTTAAGAGGCCCTCCACTTCTGAGTTTTCCCTCCAGAAGCCCAACCAGGTTCTCACAGTAAAGATTAGAACCCCTCCTTCTTGCCCACCTCAGCAAAGGGAGAAGAAAATAGCCATTTTGAAACACGTCCAGAGCATTCTGTTCTCCTTAACAAAGGCCTGTTCTCAAGGTAGACTGTTTTTTTCCAGAGCCTACCCTGAGGGAAGGAAAACATCCAACTGTGGCCCTCTCTGGCCTTCCTGCCTCTCCTAACGTGGAGGTGGGGGGAGGGGAAAGGTGAGACGGACACAGCCAGGGGCACAGGCTCCCTAAGAGACTGACACCTGATCAGAGGACCCTAGAACCTTCCCCCTCTCCTCTCAGACCTCACCACCACATCACTAGTCACCTATAGAACAATGGGCAGTGGGGGGGGAGCGGGGGGGAGGTTCAGCTGAAAGAATTATAAGTCTCAGACCCTTTTTAAGAAAGAACCTCTGGGGAAACCTAACAACAAGGAAGACAAAAGCAAGGGGACAAAAAGAAATGCTAGTCTCTGAAACTACAGCTGCTGGAGAGAGGAAATGCAGCCTAACTCCTAACCAGATAAACATAAAACCTCACACTATCTGTCTGGGCTTCTTTATCTCATGCAGCATATCTGGCTTTCAACAAAAAATTATGCTATATGATAAAAGGTAAAAAAAAAAAATAATAAATAATAAATAATAAAAAAACATACAGCCTGAAGAGACAAGGCAAGCATCAGAACCAGACTCGAATAAGGCAGAGATGTTGGGAGTTGTCAGACTGGGAATTTAAAGCTATGATAAACATGCTAAAGAATCTGATAGAAAAAGTGGACGATACACAAGAATAGATGGGCAATGTAGGCAGAGACAAAGAAAACCCTAAGAAAAATCACAAGGGGATGCCAGGAATAATAAATCCTGTAATAGAAATCAAGAATGTCTTTGATGGACTCATCTGTAGACTAGACAGAACCAAGGAAATAAACATCGAGTTCATAGAAATGCCAACAAAAAGTTCTGTGACTAAAAAGTAAAGATAACAAAAGGAATGGGAAAAAATGGGGGAACAGAATGGGAAAAAAACTGGGGCAATTATAGAAGGTACAATGTATGCATAATGAGAATACCAGGAGGAGAAAACTGAAGAGAACAGAAAAAAAATGGTCAAAGTAATAGTAGTTGAAAATTTTGCAATGGTGGACCCCATACAACAGATCCAGGAAGCTCAGAAAACCAAGCAGGGTAAACATTCAAAACTCTACACCTACACCTACTCTACACCTACACCTACTCTACACCTCAGCATAGTATATTCAGACTGCAGAAAATCAAAGACACGGAAAAAAAATTCTTGAAGCCTGAGTAGGAAAAAATCCTTACCTAAAGAGGAGCAAAGATAAAAATTCCATGTAACATCCATTCTTAAGCCATGCAAGCAAGAAGAGAGTGGGGCATGTATTTAAAGTGTTAAAGACAAAAAAAAAAACCCTAGAATTTTATGTCCCTCAAAATTGTCCTTCATGAGTGAGGTAGAAATACCTTCTCAAACAAAACTCAAGGCAAATTGTCTCCAGTAGACCTGCCTTACAAGAACTATTAAAAGTTCTTCAGAAAGGGAAAGGAATAAGTCAGAAACTTGGATCTACATAAAGATGGGAAGAGAGCTAGAGAAGAAATAAAGATAAAATAAATACTTGAGTGAAACAAACAAGGCACACTTCCCCCAGAAGTCCTCCTGTCCTGGCCTAGCCCAGCACCCTTCTAGTGTTCCAGGAGCACCCCACATGGCCTGCTGACACAGCTCTGTTCTGGCCTGTCATCTGCCTCCACAAAAAGCTGCAAGCTGTGAGTCCCCAGAGCCAAGCCCATGAGGTGCTCAGAGCCTGATGAATGAATGGATGGCAAAGCACTCACACCAGAGACCAGGACAGTGATTAAATACCATGTCTCTTTATTAGCAGTTCAGCGGGAAGATTCCAGTGCTGCACTGTCACAAGGAAAGGCTCACCCACCAGATTCTGCCCAGGTGTAGTCGCTTCTCAGGTCAAGGGGTAATAGACGTTCTTCTGACACAGGCTGTTCCTTGACCCTAAAGGACATGAACCTGGGAAGCAGAGGATTGCATCAGAGAAATGCAGGGGTGCATCACAGATATGCAGGATGGCTACAGGGCTTGATGATCATGCCTCCAAAGCCCACAACCCCAACATTCATTGAGGTGCACCTAGAGCAGAAAAACCCATGGAGGGAAAGGACGATAGTGTATCAGACAAAGCTGGGGTTGAAACTTGGCTTTCTTCAAACTTTAAACTTTCCATTTGAATTGACCTATTTTGAAAATACAAATTGAAATCTGCTTCTTCAAACTTCAGAAGACCCTGAAAGCACCCCAGATTCCTCATCTCTTTAATATGAGTAAACAATTGACATGGCACATCATGTCATTTACTAAATGCTGGAAGCCATTGTCCTCAAGGCAATGTTCTAAAGTCTGAAAAAATTGAGGCACATGGTGTTGGACTAAAAGCCAGTATCCTGTGCCATCTGTATAGTGGGTTTGAACAATGCCCTCCTCTTAAGGTTCTTTTGGATCAGATGAGAAATCTTGACAATGCCTTGTGCTGAAGCTGGTATACAATAAGAATTCCATAAATGCCAGTGCTATATCTCCATAGCCTTCCTTGAAAGTATGTTGGGGTTCTACTGTGTTTAAATCACTCCTTCAGTCCCCTATGACATCCAGTTCAGTCTTCACACCTGACAGGGGTGCAGTAACCTTTTCCTGAATGGATGGCCTCTGTAGTGCATCGACTGTCATTGGCCTTCCACCTACCAGAGCCATGTAAATGGCCACTATTATGACCACAGGTACCAAATGCAGGCCAAGAAGCCATGGGACCCAAAGCCAAGTCCCAACTGGTGGAAGGGTCAAAACATATATGCCCTCACTCCTAACCCCAGTGCTCTGTGACCTTGTGGTTCAAGTAGGGTCAGTAGACCAACAGCAGCAATGCCTTGGGGTGTTAAAAATGCAGAGCAGCAGGCCCTCTGACAACCTACTAACACAAGATCCCCAGGTGGTCCCTTACCTGTTCCAGGCTTAGAAGCACTCACTGTGACACCACAGCTAAAAGTGTCAGAGAGGTCAAATCTGAACTTGACTTCAAGTCCTTTCAGAAGCTTTAGAAAGGCATTGCAGAAGCCTAAGGTAACTTCACCACCACTCCCACTGGCCCCAAGTGTAGGCCTCCTCACCAAAATGAAAAGCTAAACTTTATAATCAAACTTCCACCCAGGACCCTGTCTCACACCCAGGACAGCATCTTTTCCTCACCTGTTGGCCCTCTCACCTGTAGCTCTCAGCAGTCTGCATAGGAAGTTCTGTTGTGAATCTCCTGAGATGATTCATCCGTAAGATTGCATAGGCTGCAGATGAAGAACACGGCAAAGGGGAGGCTGCCAGATGGCAAAGCTTACCCAGAGTGCACATCCAGATCATGGCATGGAGCTGAGATGCCCACACAGCCCATGCGTCAGCCATTGCCCCATTCGGGTCCTGGAGCAAAGTCCCACAAAGAGACACTCAGCCAAGAAGGGCTTCAGGCATGGCCATGGAACCCAGGTGTGGTCTGGAGCCAGGGAGACCCACAGAGGAGAGGCTAACAGCCACCCCCAATCGCCACTTGCCCCCAGTTAGGAGTACAAATCAACTTGTCCCAAATGGCTTACCTTCGTCTCACCTGCTCTATTCGGTCTCGCATAACATCCTCCCTCACCTCACTTGGCACTTGGAAGATACGGGTATGGCTGAAAAACACCATTCAAACATTTGGAGCTCCTGAGTTTCTTTATCACTAAGTACAGTGAATGAGTTGGAATCATATAAACAATATTCTGTCACCATGAAATTTTGATCTTGTCCTTCACTCCTCTTTCATGAGGCACACAAGGGTTGTTTTGTTTTGTTTTACTATCAAGTACCCCTGAGCCACTCAATAATCCTGGGTAGGTAGCAAATGGTCCTAGGGAAAGTCGAAGAAACAGAAAGTTTAAGTGCCTTTAGTAGAGTTGCACAGCAGGTGAGTAACCTTGTAAGACATGGAATTCACTCCTTCTGAATTCCTCTCCAACTTTCTTATCAGCTCTTTATGACCTACATTGTGCCATATTCACTATGGTTTAGAGATAATTGTAGAAAATTCTGTCACAAAGAAGCTGCAGACCCTTCATTGCTGCTGTTGTTTTATTTCACCATGCTGACTTGCCTTCCTCTCTGTGGTGCAATTCATGCCCCGCTCAACTCTAATTCTCGCCCCACAAGTCCTTCACTCCAGCAAAACCAGTGTGTCCACTATATCCTCCATTTTTGCGTCTATTAAAATTGCCTTGTTCTAGGTGCTCTGGGGCTTTCAATGTGAAGACTTGAAGTCTTGGAGAGATAAATGTGCTCATTTACCACTCACACAAGGTAGAGCTGGGTCAGTGTCCAAAGAGAGGCAAGAGAGGATAAAAGAATTCCAGAGAAGGAAGAGATTACTCCCAGCCCAAGGCAGAAAGCAGGAAACCTCAGAGAAGGGGCCACAGCACTGGGCACTGGAGGCCAGATGGAATTGGCTAAGTTGCCAAGGCTTTCATGATCTCTTGACACACCCCTCATTCCTGCTCCTGTTTTTCCTGTCCCTGCCCAGCTTATGGGTCAGTCCAAGCAAATGTCCTGCTAGAAACCTCTTCTGGCTACTCCAGGCAGCAATGCCTAGAGCTTGTACAAGCTGGGTCTCCCATGCTATGCTCTTATAGATCCTCTTCATGGCTTTTCTGACATTTTCTCTAACATTCGCATACCTTATCCACCTAGTTCACTTTTATCCCTTGGAAACGGGGAACTCCATCTTATTTTCTCTCTCTTTAGAGGTCCTAGCAAACATCTGGTGGTCATCTACCAAATAAATGAGTATCCACTGATGCTTAATGAAGGGATATGTATTCCCTGACTACATATTTACTGAACCTAATAAAATAATACCAAAACTAGTGGATTGTAGGGGAACCAGTCACAGTTTATGGATTAAAAAAAATCCACAGAAAGTCCAGAGTGGAAAAATTATACATGGATAATTGACTGTAGGTTGTCTCCAAAGCTTTAATCTAGTTATGCCATACAGCTAATGTTTAAAAAATATCTGAAGATGATGTTCATATTATCCAGACCAAGAAATTGCAACATTTACAATTCCATATAGTGCAGCTATGTCAGGCAGGGACAGTCTCCCACATGCACAGCAGTGGTTGTATGCAGTCCCCAACATTTATGTTTATGTTAAGTCTTTCCCAAGGAGGTCTCAAATTCCATTATTTGCTACCCTTCCCTATTACATAATTACTGAGCATTTGAATCCTGTTTTAAAATGCTAATGGCACTGTAAGGGGTAAACAGAGAAAACTGGATATCCCTCAGCAAAAATACATTTCTTGAGAAATATGTCCTCCTTAGTAGAAGTGAACAAAGCTGGTGATGGAGGCAGGGGAAGGAAGAAAAGAGTACAGAAATGAGAGGGGAGCTGTTCCACAGTTTCCAGGAGTACCTGTTTAATCCCACATTTCTTTGGCTGGGAAAAGAGACCCCGAGTGAACCCTAGTCCTGAAGGAAATAGGGACACTCATGCCAGAGAGAATGAGCTGGCTTCCAGGCCCATCTCCCTCCACCTCAGGTCTCAGCCCTTCAGAGCCAAGAGAGGCAGATGCAGGTGGTCTGTGCTCCAGCAGGCACAGCGGGAGGCTGGCAAAGCCACCATAATGTGAAGCACAGAATTCTAGCCTTGGGCACTGAGAAACCTCCTCTCACCTCAGCTGCAGATGAGGGCTCAGGCTTTTGCATTTTAAGAGCTTATTTTCTTTTTGCTCTTTAAAGTACAGCCACTTCTGAACAAATCAAGTGCAAAAGTAACAGAAGTCTAAAATTTATTCAGAAGCATTTAAGAAACGGTGAGCAAGCCCAGTTTTGCAACCCCTCAAGTCATGCTAAAACTTAGGAATGAGCTGGGCTTTCAAGATAGCAAAAATATTCACTTAAGACCCCAAAGACTGAAAAATTTCTCAGCCAAAAAGTCAACATCTCTGGAGAAGAATAGCTGTGAATTTGTGTTGGCCAGGAATACTGAAGGTGGGGCCCTTGTGCCTCCCTCCCCACAACGCTGCTCAGGGCAAATGAGATGTTTTACCTCCATCTTATGAACTGGATTCTCGTTCTTTCCTCCAGGACCTCTTGACTCTGGTTTGCCAACAAATCAGACTTTGAGAGATGGTGCTTCACCTAGGAAACCCAGGTAGGGTGCATGTGACTACTGTCCAGCAAGGACTCCCTGGGAGGGGTCGAACCCAGCCTGGACAAGCTCCACCCACTTGCCCAAGACCCTTTTCAATTGGACATTGTGCATGTCCGCCTATCTGCCCACTCCCCTAGGATGATTGCCTCAAACTCTCAATTACCACATCTCTGGTCACATGTACATCTTGGCCATGCGTGGGAGGGCAGTTGGTCAACATCTTCTCCTTTATGTCCTGGGAAGCCTCTTCTTCAGTCTGAAAGGTGAGTAATTTCCCCTGAAAGTGTTGCTCTGTATCTCTTCTTCCTTCTCCCTGTTTTCCCTACACATGCTGTGTGTCTTCTCCTACACACTCTATCTCTCAAAGTTCCATAGCAAGCTTATCTGTAGAATTCTAGGGGACTCATTAAATCCTTGGCCCTATCCCAAGATACTGCTGAGATGCCCAGTAGCTGGAGGTGACACATCTGAAACTTCTCATCCAGTATCCTTGAGAAGCAGGGTGGGGATAGTGATGATTCCAACACATCTCTGATGAAGACACAAGCCCCAGCATCTTCTAGGAAATTTGGTGAATTAGACACAGTTCTAGGTAAGGTGTTTGGCAATGAATTTGAGTTTCCCAGGTTTAGGAGGAAAGGAGTCCAGATTCCTGCACCCGCTGAGGCCAGCGGTCTAGAATTTGGGGTACCCTGAGTCATAGAGAAATCTTACTCACCTTTTTCAGCCAGTGCTGTACTACAGATACAGCCTCACTTTCTACAACTTCAACGTCCTGTAACAAATTGGTAAGTTAATGCCCTCAGAATACCTAGAGAACCAGCCCTCCTCCTCCATTCTTATTCAAAGTTATGTTATAAGATCTCTTTGGAAGTGCAGTAGGGGGCTCAGAAGGGAGGAGATGGATGAGAAACAATTCCAGGTAGCTATCCCAAGCTCCACCTACCGAACTGATTTTTGGTGGGAAGGGGAACCCTGCACCTTTTCGGGCAAGAATGTACACAATCCATGTTGTAATTATCATCTTTGGACTTATGCCAGGCCTCCTTCTTGGTTCCCTCCTTCCATTGAAACTGCTGAAGAACTCCTCTGGAACAAGGAGGTCATTGACGGGAGGTGCTCACCTGATTGGCTGACCAATGATGATGTGACAATGGCCTCCTTTAATCTCCTGAGTCAAAGTGGAGATGGAAAAAAGAGGTCAGTAAGTATCTGCCTTAGTGATGGCTCAGAAATGGAGAGATGGGGGGATGGAAAGAAAAACAAGATATAACCAATATAAACCTGAAGAAGATCATTATCAAAATATCAAAATTATCAAAATCATAGAGATTTGATTGGGGCAGGGGGGTTATGTCTGGTCACCCTGTTTTGAGCAATGCTGAAGCATAAAAAGATTTTTATAAATCAAAAGAATAAATTTGTAACAAAATGATCTGAGCCCTCTAGACATTTATGCAAACAATACCACAGGTACTTCTTATTCTTACATGTAAGGAAAGAATCTGTCCACCCCAAAAAAATCAAAGATGGAAGAACAAAATTCTCAACAAGGATATTTTTGTGTTTTTTTTTTTACTTTGTTTACACCAGTGATTCAAATCATAAAAAAAAATAACCCAAACGATAAGAGTGAAAGCGCCATTTCTTATTAAAAAAAAAAAAAAAAAAATATATATATATATATATATATATATATATATATATATATTTCCTGATGATTTCAAGTGGACTGCCTAGGGAAGGACAGTAAAATAGAAATGAAAAGGAGATTGTGCTATGACTTCAGAGTTGGGGCTGAAGTCTGAAGCCTGATAGAGGCTCAGGTGGCTGCTATTCCCATCTAGAACCTTCACCAAGAAATTGGAAGTTCAGTATACCCAAAGGATCCTGAGCAAATGTTCAGCTGCTCTCAAAAGTAATTGTAGCCTAACCCTGAGACTATTCTCAAGATCCTAAAAACCAGGGTTGTAATCCTGTCTTTACCATTAACTTGTTGTGTGATCTTGACTCGATTGTCTCTCGGGTTAAATTTTTTTTGTCTTCAAAATGAAAAGAACTGAATAAGTCTGCAGTTTTCTTCTAGCTCTAATATTCTATAAAGGTTTTCATTGTTATTTTTTGAAGAATATAAAGAATATTTCACTCTCCTCAATTCCCCTCATATAGCCACTGTGTCTCCTCCTTCTCCACAAATCATCTCAATTTTACATCTTCTCTATTAATCAGAATACTCTAGGCTATGTTGAGCTAACAGGCTAGTTCCGAAATTAGAAAGGTTTACTTCTCAGGGCACCTGGCTGGCTCAGTCAGTTAAGTATCCAACTCTTCATTTCAGCTCAGGTCATGATCTGGCAGTTCATGAGTTCAAGCCCCATGTCAGGCTCTAATGCTGACAGTGCAGAGCCTGCTTGAGATTCTCTCTCTCTCCCTCTCTCTCTACACCTCCCCTGCTCACACTCTCTCAATAAATAAATAAATAAATAAATAAATAACTTTAAAGAGGTTTACTTCTTATACAGGATGATGTAGGACACTGTTGAATCACTATATTGTGCACCTGAAACTAATATCACACTGTATGTTAACTGGAATTAAAATAAAAACTTTCACACACAAAAAAAAGTTTACTTCTCACTCTCAAAAACTTTAACAGAAGTTGAGCAACTCTTCAGGGTTCATGTGGTGATTTAGAGATCTGGGAAGAATTCCATCCTGTGGCTCCAAGGTTTCATCATGTACCCTTCACAGTCACAGAAACAAGGTGAGAGAACACATGGAGGAATAAAATCAGCTCTTCTGGTTCAGCCCAAAGGCTTGTTCTTAAAGCTTTTTGGCCAGTACTACTCATATGACCCCAACCTAACTCCCAGGAAGACTGGAAATTGTAAAATAGAAGATGAAATTACTTGACAACATCTCTGTTTCTGCCACTGTCCCCTAAAAGTTATGTTTCTACTCTGATTGATGTAATTTTTTTTAATATAAAAACATTAATGTGATTCAAAAGTTAAAACTACATGAAAAGATATACTCAGTGGGTTCCATCTCCTCTCCTATCTGTTCAACCTTATTCTTACTTCAGAAGTAAGATTTTCATAAGTTTTTTAAGATATACATCCTGTGTTTATGTTTCCAAAATAAAACAGACACATAAATCTATTCTCACTTTTTTATTACTATGTTATAAAATGCTCACAGTAGAACATACAAATACATGCACAGTTCAGAAAAATTAGACACACACACACACACACACACACACACACACACTTGTGCACCCTAAACAACTTCCAGTACCCCAGGAGGCTCAAGTAACACTCTCCCACAAAGTGACCAGGATTTTGACCTCTATCAGCACAGGTTAAGTTTTGCATAGTATTCCTTTGTATTAGCAGAACACAAATTATTTATCAGATTTGCTATTGATGGACATTGTGCTATATCTATTTTGATGCTTTTTTAGACTAATGCTGCTATGAACACTTTTATACCTATCTTTTGGTTGAAATAGGCACTAAATCTCTTGAGTATATACATACCAGAAAGTGGAATTGCTAGGTTATAGGCTTTACTTATGTTTGGTATTAGTATATACCAAAGAGTATTGCAAAGTGGTTGTACCAACTTTTGTCCATAAGCAATATATGAAAGTAACATTTGCTTCATGTTCTTGCCAATACTCAGTATGTCATTCTTTATTGAATATTTAATCCATATGAAAGAATATTTATAGTATACTTTACGTACAGTTTAAAGAATAACAATACAAGAAAACATATTTAAGAAAGAGAACATTATTGTTACTCTTGAAATCCCTTGTGTAAGCCTCCCTGATTCTACCTTTTTCTTTTTCTTTTTTTTTTATTAAGTTTACTTAAGTTATTTTTATAGTTTAGCCAGATGAATGGAGATATATTGGTAACCAAGAATAGTTTAATTTGTAATTAATTAATTAATTAATTAATTAACGGTGGTAAACATCTGAGTTACATGGTAACTCTATTTTTGAGGAACTTTCAAAATGCTTTCTAAAAGGCAGCACCATTTTACATTTCCACCACAAATGTGTAAGAGTTCCAATTTCTCCGCATCCTTGCCAGCAGTGTTGTCTGTCATTCTAATTTTAGCCATTCTAGAAGTGTGGAGTGACATCCCATTGTGGTTTTGATTTGTATCTCCCTAATCATAAATGATGCTGAGCATCTTTTCATGTGCTTATTAGCCATTTGTATATTTTCTTTGGTGAAATATCTAATTAGATCCTTTCAACTTTATAATTGAATTATTTGGGGGTTTTTTGTTGAGTTTTAAGTTCTTTATATATTCTGTGTACAAGTGTATTCTCAGGTAAATGATTAGCAAATATTTACTCCTATTCTGTGAGTTGCCTTTTCACTTTCTAGATGGTATCATTTGAAGAAAAAAAAATGATGAATGAACTTAACATTCATCACACAAAATGGTGAATTGGACTTTCTAGTGAAGTGTAATTTACCTATTTTTACTTTTGTTGATTGTGCTTTTGGTGCCATTTCTAAAACATGCCTATTACCTTGTCATGAAGATTTATTCCTGTGTTTTTCTAAAATTTTAACAATTGTTGCTTTTACATTTGTGTCTATGATCAATTTTTAGTTAATTTTTGGATATGGTGTGAGGTAGGGAATCCAACCTCTTTTTACATTTCTAATTGAATTGTCGCAGCCCCATTTGTTGAAAGCAATTTATTTCTCTATTAAACTGTGTTAGCTCCCTTGTCAAAACTCAATTAGCCATAAATGTAAGAATTTATTTCTGGACTGTAAGTTCCTTTCCATTGATATATATACCTATCCTTGGGCAGGAAAGAGAGGTAAGGGGACAAGAAAGGTCTTTCTTATACAGTCAGTTGTATCAGGATTTGGTGGCATCTGGGCATGGAAGACTTGCAGCCTTGGCTCTTGCTCTCATTGGTAGTCATGCATTGCCCTCACAGATTCCCCACAGGATCTTTCACTAGAGATTCATTTAATCATCCATGCCTCTGCATTACCTGGCTGCTTCTGGCTCCCCACTCAGTCTCCTGGACTTTGGTTGTACACCTCACTATTGAGTCCAGGTAGGCCTTTTGGAGGAGTCCCATTTTACAATTTTATCTGATCCCCCAGGATTACCTGTATTGTCCTGTCATTGGTGGGTGTGTAGCTTGCTCCCAACGCAACCATTGCTCTCTCTCCTGCCCACTCAAACCAGACCTGAAAGATAGTTGTCTCAAGTGGGTGTGACACTAAGCCTGATGTTCTCTAAACGTCCAAGGACATATGACAAGGACTTATTTTCTGGTGACTTTCCCTCTCAGCCCTCCACATAAATATCCCAGACCTTGCCAACCTCAACCCTCAGTGGATATTTGCTGAGGTGAACTGAAGCATGGTTTGTGCAAAGTTTCACTTCACTACCTCTCTGCACAAGCAGGATCAGTTCCTAGGACCGGTTACTTTCTGACAAATCTGGTCTGCAGAGTTGACATATGTCATCCTTGCTGAGGTATAACACAGAGATGGCATACAGGAAGAAGACAGCAAAGGAAAAAAAAAGCATTTTCTAGAAAGTAGCAGCTTTTATCATCTTGATTTGCAATGGAAATTATTTTAGAGAGGCATATATTACCACCTTGTTACCCCACTCTCTTGATTACTGTAGCTCTGTAGTATGTTTTGACATTGAGAATTTTGATTCTCCAACTGTTCTTTTTGTAAGATTGTTTTAGCTACTGTGAGCTTCACAAATTTCCATTGGAATTTTAAGATCAGCTTGTCAATTTCTACAAAAATAATTTAAAAGTCTGCGATAGGGATTGCACTGAATATGTTGATCTATTTGGAGAATATTGTCATCTTTACAACATTAAATCTGCTGTTCCATAAACATGGGGTGTTTTTCCATTTATTTCCTCCTCTTTAAATGTTTGTTTATTTATTTTGAGAGAGAGTGCAAGAGGGGAGGGGTGGAAAGAGAGAATTCTAAGCAGGGTCTATGCTGTCAGTGCAGAGCCTAATGTGGGGCTCAATCTCATGAACCATGACATCATGAGCCTGAGCTGAAATCAAGAGTCAGACACTCAACCAACTGAGCCACCCAGAAGCCCCTATTTACATCTTCTTTAATTTCTTTCAACAAAGTTTTACAGGTTTTAATGTGCAAGTCTTGCACCTCATTTGTTAAGTTTATTCCTAAGTAGTTTATTCTTTTTGATGATATTGTAAATGAAATTATGTTCTTATTTTTATTTTTGGATTTCTCATTTATAGTGTATAAAAATAAATTAGATTTTTTAATATTAATGTGTATCCTGCAACTTTGGTGAATTCATTTATTATAATAGTTTTTTGTGGTTTCCTCAGAATGTTCTATATATAAGATCATGTCTGCTGCTGTCAAAGTGAAGATCTTAATTGAAAAATAATGGAATCTTGAAAATTGGTATGGAGGCATATGGAAAAATCCTAATAAGGCTGGAAACATTTGACTCTTAAATAGTTTTTACTCTTCTTTGCCAGTGGAAGCAGTCCTTCTGTCTCATCTGAAGAGATTGATCCTGCTTTGCTTGAGGTACTTGCCTTGAAAGACATTGCTGATTCTACTCAGGACCCATCCTTATTACCCTGTTTTGCTCTTAGATTTATAACTACACTCAAATCCCAGCAGTCTGCAACAGGTGAGGTACAAAGTATGACTGATGAGGAGTTGCACTACACTCCAAAAGAACAACATGATTTTTCCAATTTATGCAGACATAAATTTGGGGAACATGTTTGTGGATAAATATGAAGAATAGAAGATAATGGTGGAAGGAATACAAAGTTTGGTCTGGCCACATTTATCGATATGGGCCTGCTATTCAGAGATTCTGCATTTAATATTGGAGCTCAGGGAGTTAGAAAGGGCTCTAATGGTTTGCTTGACTGTTAGGATGAAACATGGATCAAAAGATGACCTACACAAAATGAATCTGAAATGCCAGAATTGCCTTGGTATATTATAGAGGAAGGCATCTAAAGGTTGTGGGAGATTGGAATGCTAGAGTGTATTGATCATGTAAGACATGCTCACCCACCCCTGGAGGGTCCAGAGAACACAACTTTTACTATGATTATGAGAAATAAATTTGTGAGAGGAGCCCCAACATCCTTGAATAGCTCTTGGGTCACTCTTCTCTGTGGGTCAGAAATTAAAGTGGGAACTGCTACCACTTACTTGAAGAATCTAAATGCAATAGGGATATTTGGATTCCAGGTAGCAGGGGCCATGTGGCAACACTTAATCATCAAAAGCAAGATGGCATGATTAGTATAATGGACAGTGGAGTCAAAGCAGTAGTAAGAAGAGTCTGACTTCCAGAGACCTTTAGTGTTGGTTAGTTGCTCATGGTGTCCTTAGAAGTGAAACAGATGACTAGTGTACTAAATACTTGCCTGATATATATAAGTAGGAGAATTCTAGGTCAAATGAACAGAAGTCTAACTTGAATCATAAAAACAATCATGGCCCTTTGACCAATTCTGAATTGAGCCAGTTACAGACCCAGAAATCCTTGAATGAAGGAGAGTCCAGATCCCCTTGAGGAAGGACCCTCCTACACTACCAAAAGCACATACTGTTAATCTTTCTTCCAGCCTTCTCAAAGGGCTTACAACCTTTTACTGGGTTGACCTACATACTCAGCAATGAGAGAATCACCACACTGCTTCCCTAACCTGTAGAGTGAAGACTATTATGGTAGGAATGGTGAAGTGGAAGCCAGTAGAACTTCCTTTACCTGGGAAGAGTAAACCAAAAGCAATACCACATTCCTAAGGGATTACAGAGATTTGTGCCACCATTAAAGACCCAAAAGATGCAGGGATGGTGATTTCCACCAAATCTTGACACAACTTGCCTATTTGGTCTGTGCAGAAGACAGAAGGGTATTGGGGAATGGCAGTGAATTATTGTAAACTTAGCCACGTGGTGATTCCAACTACAGTTGCTGTTCCAGATGTGGTTTCATTACTTGAGAAAATTAAAACAATCCCTTGTACATGATATATGGTATATAGAAACTTACGTAGCTAATGCTTTTTTTCAATACCTGATAGTAAGAGCCACCAGAAGTAGTTCTGCCACTTGGGCCATATGATCCAGTAGATTCAATAGTGCCTGAAGTGTCAGTAGCAGATAGGGATGCTATTTGAAACCTTTAGCAGACATCTATTGGTAAATCACAGTGGGAGCCATTAGGATTTGGAGCAAAGCTTTGCCATGCTCTATGAATAACTACTCTGTTTTTGATAAATACAGCTTTTCATTTACTACAGGGCCCTAGTAGAGAATGAATGTTTAACCGTGGGCCACCAAGTTACCATGCAGCCTGAGCTGCCCTTCATGAACTGGGTGATGTCTGAACCATCAAGCCATAATGTTGTGTGAGCACAGTAGCACTCCATCATCAAATGGAAGTGGTATAGTTGAAATCAGGCACAAACTACTCCTGAAGGCAAAAAGAGTTATTTGAGGAAGTGGACCAAATATCCAAGTTCCCTCATCTGGCTACACTACCTTCTTTCTGCCAGCACATACCTATAGCCTCATGGGGAGCTCTTTATGATCAGCTGACAGAGAGGGAAAGACCCAGGTCTGATTTACAAATGATTATGCATAATCAGTCATCAAAACCTGAAAGTATACTGCTATAGCACTATGACCACTTTCTGGGATGTTCCTAAAGGACGGTAGTGAAAGGAAATCCTCCCAGAGGGCAGAACTTCAAGTAGTGCACCTGGTTGTTCATTTTGCTTGGAAGAAGTGGCCAGACTTGTGATTATATACTAATTCATGGGCTGTGGCCAAATGGTTTGCCTGGAGAGTCAGGGACTTAGAAGGAATATGATTGGAAAATTGGTAACAAAGAGGTATGGGGAAGAGGTATGTGGTTAGACCTCTCTGGATGGGAAAAAAAATGAAGATATTTATGTCCCAAATGAATGTTCACCAGAGGTGATCTCAGCAGAGGAGCATTTTATTAATAAGTGGATAAGATGAGCCATTCTGTCGATACTAGTCAGTCTCTTTCCCCAGCTACCCTTGTCATCACCCAATGGTGGTAGGGACAGAGGCTGTGCATGGGTTCAGCGACATGGACTTCCACTCACAAAGGTTGACCTGGCTACAGCCACAAATAACTAACTGCCAGCAGCAGAAACCAATACTGAGACCAAGATATGGTGCCATTCCCTCAGGTGATCAGCCAGCTAGCAGACAGCAGGTTGATTATACTGGCCTATGTCCATTATGTAAGAGACAATGTTTTGTTCTTACTGGCATAGATATTTACTCTGCATATGGATTTGCCTTCTCTGCACACAATGCTTCTGCCAAAACTACCATGCATGGACTTACAGAATGCCTTATCTACAATCATGGTATTCTACACAGCATTGCTTCTGATCAAGGGAACTTACAGCAAATTAGGTGAAGCAACAGGCCTATTTTCATGGTATTCACTCATCTTACCATGTTCCCTACCATCCTGTAGCAACTGGTTTGATAGAACAGTGGAATGGCCTTTTGAAGACTCATTTAGATTGCCAGATAGATGGCAATACCTTGTGGGCCTGAAACATTATTCTACAGGAAGTGGTACATGTTCTAAATCAGTGTCCAATGTATTGTGCTATTTCTCTCATAACCAGGATTCATAGGTCCAGGAATCAAGGGATGGAATTGGCAGTGGCACTACTCACTGTTACTTCAAGTTATCCACTAGCAAAATAGCGCTTTCTATCCCCATAACCTTGCGCTCTACTGTTCCAAAGGGAGGAATGCTTCCACCAGAGGACACAACAATGATTCCAATGAACTGGTAGTTAGTATTGCCACCTAGCCACTTTGGGTTCCTCATGCCTTTGAATCAAGAAGCACAGAAGGTAGTTACTGTATTGGCTGGGATGATTGATCTTGATTGCCAAGAGGAAATTGGACCTTACAGCAAATTATGTGCAGCTATAAGTGAAGGTAAGGAAGAGTATGTCTGGAATATAGGAGACCCACTAGGATATATCTTATTACTGTCATGGCCTATGGTTAAAGTCAATGGAAAACTAAAACGGCCTAATTCAGGCAGGATTACTAATGTCCCTGATCCTTTTATCAGTTTATCATTTTTTCTTTATATTATGCTTTTGTTTCATGTTTCAGGAAATAGCCTTACCACCAAATCATGAAGACATTCTCTTATGTTTTTTTCTAGAAATATTTATCATTTTAGAAGTTTTTATACTTAGATCTATGATCCATGTCAAATTAATTCTGTGTATTGGGTGATGAGTTATACATCCAGATTCATTTATATTTTCCCTTCCAATAATCATTAACCTGCTGAATAAGAGTGGTGTCTTCATTATAAACAGATGGCAGTGTATGTGTAGAGCTATTTCTAGGTTCTTTTTTTCTATTCTCCCTCCCTCCTTCTCCTCCTCCTCCCCTTCTTCTTCTTCATCATCATCATCACCAATAGCACTCTTCCTTAATTTTAATTTTATCATTGGTAGTGTAAGTCCTCCTGCTTTTTCATTCTTCTTCATGTTTTTTTATGTTGTCTTTCTAGGTCTTTTGCATTTCTATATATATTTAAAATCAAATTGTCAATTACCACAAAAAACTTCTGGAATTTTTATTAGTATTTTATTAAATCTATAGCTCAAAATGGAAAGAAATGACATTTTATCTAAAGTGAGATTTCCAGGGGTGCCTGGGTGGCCTCAGTTGGCTAAGGGTATGACTTTGGCTCAGATCATGATCTCACGGTTCATGAGTTTGAGTCTTGCATCAGTCTCTGTGCTGACAGCTCAGAGTCTGGATCCAGCTTCAGATTCTGTGTCTCCTTCTCGCTCTCTGCCCCTCCCTCGCTCATGCTCTGTCTTTCTCTCTCAAGAATAAACATTAAAAAAAATTTAATAAAAATAAAGTGAGATTTCCATCCTTAAACATGCTATATTCTTCCATTTATTTAAGTCTTTAATTTTATCAACATGTTTTACAGTTTTCAGTATAGAGGATTTGCATATCTCTCATTAGATTTATCTCTAGATATTTGATATCTTAGTGCTACTTTCATTTGTATTTCTTTTTTCACTTCATTTCTATTTCAACTAGTTTTTGGTTGTAAAGAGAAATTTTTCTATTGTCCCTGTATCCAGTAAACTTGTAAAATTCACTTATTAATAATAGTTACACACAGATATTTTTAGATTTTCTGCATATGAAATCATGTTGTTTGTCATTGTTGCTGCGCTGTTGTTGTTTGCTTGCCCTTTTTCTCTAGCTAGTATCTTCAGTAAAATGTTGAATAAAAATGGTAAAAACAATCTTTGCCTTGTTTCTAATCTTACAAGAAAAGTGTTCACTATTTCATCATTAACGCTGGTGCTAGGTCCTTGGTAGATCCTCTTCACCCAGTTAAATATTTTTCCTCCTACTCCTAGTTTGCTGAGTTTTTGTCATGAAAGTGTGTTGAATTTTACCAATTTGTTTTCCTGTTTGTTGAGATGATCATATGGGCTTTCTTTTATTCTATTATTATAGCGCATTCTATTGACTGATTTTTAAATGTTAATTTTTTTAACGTTTATTTATTATTGAGAGACCAAGAAAGACACAGCGTGAGCATGGGAGGAGCAGAGAGAGAGAGGGAGACACAGAATCTGAAGCAAGCTCCAGGCTCTGAGCTGTCAGCACAGAGCCCAATGCGGGGCTTGAACTCACAAACCGTGAGATCATGACCTGAGCCAAAGTCAGACACTTAACTGAGCCACCCAGGCACCACAATTTTCAGATGTTAAAGCAATATTGAAATTCTATGACAAATCCCACTTGTTCAGGATATATATACATATATACACATACATATCATACATGTATATTATAACCTTATACACTATATACCTTAAATATAAATATATAGTTTTATTAGAACTTTTCCATCTATGATAAAAACAGATATTAGCCTGTATTTTCTTTTTTGTATTCTTTGCCAGATATTGATATCAACGTTGAACTGAAATCATAAAATGGATTTAAAAGCATTCACTATTTCTATTCTCTAGAAGAATTCATTTGAGATTTATTTCTTCTGTATGTGTTTGGAGGAATTTATCTGTTATCCATCTATCTGGACCTGGAGTTTTCTTTATTGGATAGTTTTAATTATAGAATTAACTTCTTTAACATATACAAGAATATTCAGATTTGTTTTACTGCTTGTGTAAATTCTAATGTATTTCTCAAGGAATGTATCCATTTTATCTAAGTTGTCAGAATGATTGGCATAAAGATGTTCACAATATTCTTTTGTCATCTTCCTAATATTTGTAGAATTTGATGTGAATTCTTTTTTATTTCTGATAATGTTAATATATGATTTTTGTCTTTTTATCTTCACTAGAGGTTTGTCTTTGCTTATCTTTGCTAGAGGTTTGGCAGTCTTATTAATCTTTTCAAATAACTATCCTTTGTCAATTTTCATGTGTGTATCTGTGTTAAATTTCAATAACACACTCCTTTATTACTTCATTTTTTCTGCATTCTTTAGGTTTAGCTTATGGCTATTGTTTCAGCTTCTAGGGATGGTGCCTTAGATCATTGATTTTCATTTTTTTTCTTTTCTGATGTCTGCATTTAGAACTGAAAATTGCCCTCAAAACATTGCTTTAGTTGTGTCTCACAAGCATTTTTATTAGTATATAACTAAAATGTTTTCTGGTTTATATTATATGGTAATTTCTTATTTGAATTTTGGGTTACTTAGAATTGATCCTTAACTGAGAAACTTTCAGAAATATTATGATGACTAATTTATAATTTAATTCCACTCTAGCCAAAGCACTAGTCTGATTTCAGGCTTTTGATTAGTGTTCTGGCCCAGTATATAGTCTATTTTGGTAACTAATCCAAGAGCACTTAAAAAGAATATGTACACTACAGTTGTTGAGTGTAGAGGTCTACATTTGTCAATTAGTTCAAGTTAGTTGATTATTTGTTATATTTTCTAAATCTTTACTAATTTTTCCTTCCTTGTTCTATAAATCCATGAGAAAAATGTATTAAAATCTCCAACTATGATTTTGTTTGTCTATTGTTTCTTTTAGTTCCATCAATTTTGACTTCATACATTTTGAAAGTATGCTATTAGACACAAATTTAACATTTATTTGTCTTCCTATTAAATTGTCCACTTTATTACCATTAAAACAGCCTTAATGACCAAAAATATTCTTACTTTATTTGGTGAAGGCAATGGAAACAAAAACAAACATGAACTACTGGGACTTCATCAACATAAAAAGCTTCTGTCCAGCAAAAGAAACACTCAACAGAGCTAAAAGGCAGCCTACATAATGGGACAAGATATTTGCAAATGACATATCTGATAAAGGGTTAGTATTCAAAATCTATAAAAAAAACTTATCAAACTCAACACCCAATAAACAAAGAACCCAGTTATGAAATGGGCAGAAGACACGAATAGACAATTTTCCAAAGAAGACATCCAAATGGCTAACAGACACATGGAAAAGATGCTCAACATCATTCATCATTATGGAAATACAAATCAAAACCACAATGAGATATCACCTCACACCTGTCTGAATAGCCAAAATTAACAATACAAGAAACAACAGGTGTTGGTGAGGATGCAAAGAAATGGGAACCCTCTGGCACTGTTGATGGAAATGCAAACTGGTGCAGCCACTCTGGAGAATAGTATGGAGGCTCCTCAAAAAACTAAAAATAGAACTACCCTACAATCCAACAATTGCACTATTATTTACCCAAAGGATACAAAAATACACATTCAAAGGGGTGCATGCACTCCAAGGTTTGTAGCAGCATTATCAACAATAGCCAAACTATGGAGAAAGCCCAAATGTCCATTGACTGATGAATGGATAAAGAAGATGTGATACACACACACACACACACACACACACACAGAGTGGAATATTCCTCAGCCATCAAAAAGAATGAAATCTTGCCATTCGCAATGATGGGTGGGAGTGGGGGAAGAGAAGAGAGGGAAACAAACCACAAGAGACTCTTCATGATAGAGAACAAATGGAGGTCTGATGGAGGGAGGTGGTGGGAGATGGGCTGCATGGGTAATGGGTATTAAGTAGGGCACTTGTGATGAGCACTGGAATTGTATGTAACTGATGAATCACTGAATTCTACCCCTGAAATCAATATTGCACTGTATATTAACTAAGTAAAATTTAAGAAAAAAATAATAAAATAAAATAAAATAAATAAAATAGACTTTATCTACATCTGTGCTACTAGAATAAACAAGGCCATTGGGGTCTTGTGGCATTATTTGATTAAACGGAGTCAGAATGATGGAGAAGATGGTAAAATTAAATTTTCAAAAAGAAAACCCCCAAATTTAAAAAGCCCTCATAAAAAATTTTAAGATAAAGTCATTAGATTTAGGCCAACGAAAATTTCCAGGGGGAGAAAAAAGCAAAAGATTAATCTAGATAGTAAGCCAATAAAACTCATTCCTATTAGAAAAAAAAATTGGCTTTGTCTGATTTAATAAGGCTTTAATAACCCTCTTTTTGTTAGTACTTCTATGATATATATTTTTAAATTTTATTGTTTCCTACCCACCTTTCCATTTATTTATATAATATGCTCCTATAAATATCAATGGTTGTGGTTTTTAAATCCAGTTTGACAATGTTTGCCTTACTAATTGTATTTCTTAGTCCATTTAAAGTCAATGTATTTACCAATATATTTTAGATAGCTTTAAGATTAATATATTTTTATTTGTATCATCTAGCTTTATCCTTTCCTTATTTTATTTTAAACCAAATATTTTAAATTATTATATTGTTTACTGAGTTATAGTTTGACTGTTCCTTTCAGCACTTTAAAGATATTCCATTGTCTATGTTGAAAAGGCTGTCATTAATCTTATTGTTGCTCCTTTAAAGATAATGGGTTTTTTTTTTCTGAACCTTTTAAGATTTTTCTTTTTATCTTTGGTTTTTAGCAGATTGACTATGATGTGCCTGGTGTGTTTTCCTTTGTATTTATCTTCCTTATAATTCATTGAGCATCTTGAATCTGTGGGATATCTTCTACCAGTTTAGAAAATTTCTCTGACATTATCTCTTCCAATATTGCTTCTGCCCATTCATTGCCTCTGCCCTGTTTGGGGCTCCAATTATATGTTCTGTTAGACCTTTTTGTTTGTGTTCCACATGTCTCTTTTGTTCCATTCCTTTCTTTTCCCCTTTCTTTTTTGATTCTGCACTTCAGCTTTGGATATTTCTTATTATCCTGGCTTCTGTTTCCCTAGCTCTGTCTTCTGCCATGTCCAGTGTGCTCTTCAATATATTTTTCTGCTAGAAATGTAGTTGTGCTCTTTGAAGGTTGTAAGTTTAGCTCTTCAGGCTCCTTGCCCCATATAGTTTCAAAATCTGGCAAATGCCTTGAGGAAAAGGAAGGTTGTGTATTTGAGGAGGCCCCAATCTCCTTAAAGATTATGGGGTATTTCCCTCTGCCTCTTGATATTTTCCAAGTAACTGCCTACCTTCCCAGCCTCATGTGCACAGCCCCAAACTCAGAAAAATACCCTATGGCAAGAACTTATCATTTATTTGGGGCTCCTTGAGTTTCCAACCCGTCACACCAGCTCTGTGTGATCCCTAAAGCTTCCTGACTTCTGTTTCCCAGTATTGTCCATCTGAGGGGGCCAGGATTAAACATAGGACTGGTCTTAGAATTAATAAATGCCTCCAGAGTAGAAAACCACTGGCAGCGACCAATTTTCCTCAGAAGGGCTCCATTCTCTCTGGAATCCAAATTATTTTATTCTTTATTGCTAACATGATCTCCAAAGTATTTTAAAATACACTTTTATAATGTGTCTGACTTTTTAAAGTTGGACTGCTATCATCTAATCCAGAAGTAGATTCAAAAATCTATTCTTATTTCCCCTTTTTTCTTACTTAAAAAGTGTACACACACACGTGCACACACATTAGCCTTAAAAATGCCTCCACCCACAAGACCCCTGCTCCTTGATATTCATGTTTTTGTACAGTTTCTTTGTGCTTTGACTATGGCTGGACTGTATGAACACAATGCTAGTTTATAAAAGACATCACAGCCTCTGCTTTGGTCTTTCAGATTGCTTGATCTTGAGGAAGTTGGAGAACATCCAAGCAGTCCTGTAGAGAAGTATACATAAACAGTAACAGGCATTCCACCAACAGCCAGTATCAACTTGCCAGCCATGTTGAAAGCAGATCTTCCTGCCCCAGAAAAGACTACATGAGTGTAGTACCAGTTAACATTGTGGCTGCAACTCCATGACAGACCCTAAGCCAGAACCAACCAATTAAGCTTCTCCCAAATTTCTGACTCACATAAAAGCAGAGAATAGAACAGTAGTTACCAGGAGCTGGAGGAAGGGGAAAATGGGGAACTGTTGTTCCAATGGATGGAGTTTTGGTTATGTAGGATAGGATCTCCTGTACAACAAAAGGCCTATTGTCAACAATACTGTATTGTGCATTACAAATTGTGTTAATAGGGTAGATCTCACGTTAAGTTTTTACCACAAAAACAAGAAACAAAGGGACACAAGGAAGTTTTTGGAGGTGATGGACTTACAAGGCTATGCTTATGTCCAGACTCATCAACTGTACACATGAAGTACGAGCAGTTTTTTTTTTATATATATCTCAATAAGGCTGTTTTAAAAAAAGAGCCAAGGCGGGGTGCCTGGGTGGCTCAATTGGTTAAACATTTGACTTCAGCTCAGGTCATGACCTCACAGCTCGTGGGTCTGAGCCCTGCATCGGGCTCTGTGCTGACAGCTCAGAGCCTGAAGCCTGCCTCAGATTCTATGTCTCCCTCTCCCATTGTCGGCCCCTCCCCCATAAAATAAATAAACATTAAATTTTTTTTTAAAAAGAGCCAAGACAATAAATATTTATTGTTGCTTCAAGCCACTAAGTTTAGGAATAATTTGTTATGAGGCAATAGATAAATTATATTAAGTGTATGTATACACATTCTTTGCACTTTTAAAAAATTTAATGATACATCCTAGAAATTATTCCATATGATTTCAAGATCTTCTTCATTTTTAACAGCTTACAGTGCTATATTGTGTAGTTTATTGAACCATCTCTTATGAGCGTGCAAATCCCAATATTTTGCTATCAGAAATAATACCAAAATTAATAACATTGTGCATGTCTGTGTTGTCAGAGGCATAGCTTCATGGTAAATCCATAGAGAAGATTGCAGCTTCAATGTGTAATGTATTCTAGTTTTGTTAGATGTTACTGGATTTCACTCTATAAGGTTGTACCATTTTTACTCCCACTGGGAATATATGAGCGTGCCTATTTCCCCATGGTCTTACCAACAGAGTGTTTTATCAAGTTTTAGAACTTTTGCCAATCAGATAAATGAGAAACAGTATCCCTGTGTAGTTTAATTTTCCTTTCTGTAACTATGAGAAAAATAGAGCATCTATTCATTTGTCAAGAGCTATTAATATTTTTGTGAACTGTTCATATGCCTTACCCATTTACCTTTTGAATGTTTAATTCTCTTACTTGATTCTTTTTTTTTTTTTCTCTTACTTGATTCTTGAGTTCTTTGTACACTACATATATTAGCTCTCTATGAGGGAAAATACTTCCTCCCATTTTATCATTTTCCATTTTGGTCTTGCTTATGCACTTTTTATTTCATTTTTATTTTGCTTTACATGATCTTTTAGCCATGTAAAAATTTTGTAATTTTTATGTAGTCAAATTTATTAATTTTTAAGTGCATCTGGATTTTGAGTCATAGTAAAAATAGTTTTTCTTACACTCCAAATTATGTAGGAATTTATCCATATTTTTCCTAGCACTTGTGAGGATAAATTTTTTACATTTAGGCCTCCAATCTTTTAAGAGTTTATTATCAGTTTACCCTGTGTATAAGTTATAAATACATTACAAATAATAAATACATTATAATAAATACATTAAAAGTCAACCATAGGATGTCAGTGCATAAAACAATAAGTGTTTGTTCCTTATCTATCTGCAATCGGTTAGGTGTCAACTACATACCTCTCCTGACTCATCCAAATAGCTGGGGACGAGTTGATCTGCTCTGGCTTCTAACATCGGCTGGATTCAACTAGAGCAATTAGAGCAATGGGGCAATTATGTCTCATAATCTCATAAAGGCTACCAAGGGCATGTTCTCATGGCAATGGCAGAAACACAATAGAGAAGCCCTAAAGCAGGATCATTCAAGTTTTTGTGCATTATCTGCTGATATCCATCTCATTGGCCAAAGCAAGATACCTGATCAGTTCCAGAGTTCAAGAAGGACGGCACTAGAAAACTATATGGCAAAGGGTCTGAACACAAGAAGGGATAAAGAATGGAGGACATCTACTACATCCTGCAGTCTCCTAGATTCAGTTCATTCTAGACCTCCTCTTATCATATTGGGCTTCTTGAAAGTCTTTATGAGTCTCTCCATTTCCTCATCTCCCAGTTAACCTAGTCCACTGCAATTTGGATTCTTCTTCCAATCTTTCCATTAGACCTGTTTCAACAAGGTTGTCAATAGACTCTAAATTGTCAAATCAATGTGCATTTTTTGGTTCCTATCTTACGTAACAGAATCTGTTAGTTGAGCATAAATCTAAGTCCTACATTTTGTAGGCAGATCATGTTAGTACCAGATATCTTCTGATTGCCCTCAAGATCCATTATTCACCCCTCTCCTCACTCCTCTCTTCTACTATATGGATTCCTGTATCCTGTGACTTCTAATTGGCTCCAGCCTGTGGAAATCCTTGTCAGGATATTGGAGGAAGAAAGGAAAATGAGATCATGGTATTTATTCCCTTGGTTCCATACCTGTGAGGACATCTGGAGGTTGCTGTCTCCCTTTTCATTGCTCTCTCAAGGTGGCCTGCTCCATATGACACCTTCTCTTCCCAATTATGGTGACCTCTCCTTCTCTTCTTGCCTTCAGGCATAGGATGGTGTCAGTCAGCCACTAATTGCCCCCTGTGCCTGAACTACCTCACTGTGGTCTTCCTACATCCCTCCCACACTTATAAAAATAACCCCTGTAGAAATACAAATCAAAACCACACTCAGATATCACCTCACGCCAGTCAGAGTGGCCAAAATGAACAAATCAGGAGACTATAGATGCTGGAGAGGACGTGGAGAAATGGGAACCCTCTTGCACTGTTGGTGGGAATGCAAATTGGTGCAGCCGCTCTGGAAAGCAGTGTGGAGGTTCCTCAGAAAATTAAAAATAGACCTACCCTATGACCCAGCAATAGCACTGCTAGGAATTTATCCAAGGGATACAGGAGTACTGATGCATAGGGGCACTTGTACCCCAATGTTTATAGCAGCACTCTCAACGATAGCCAAATTATGGAAAGAGCCTAAATGTCCATCAACTGATGAATGGATAAAGAAATTGTGGTTTATATACACAATGGAGTACTACGTGGCAATGAGAAAGAATGAAATATGGCCCTTTGTAGCAACGTGGATGGAACTGGAAAGTGTGATGCTAAGTGAAATAAGCCATACAGAGAAAGACAGATACCATATGGTTTCACTCTTATGTGGATCCTGAGAAACGTAACAGAAACCCATGGGGGAGGGGAAGGAAAAAAAAAAGAGGTTAGAATGGGAGAGAGCCAAACCATAAGAGACTGTTAAAAACTGAGAACAAACTGAAGGTTGATGGGGGGTGGGAGGGAGGGGAGGGTGGGTGATGGGTATTGAGGAGGGCACCTTTTGGGATGAACACTGGGTGTTGTATGGAAACCAATTTGACAATAAATTTCATATATTAAAAAAAAAACAACCCCTGTATAAGTAAACCTTCCTCTAATTATCTGTTTCTTGTTAGAACTCTAATTGATACAGTGTAGCATCATTCATTGCTTCCCTCTCCATCTCAGTATATACTTTTACATTTAGGACTCAGAGGCTGCTCCTTCTACTCATCTAATCACATCCAATAATTTATATTGAGGCAGAGAGGGAGAAAATGGAGAGTCCCTGATCCCTACACTTTGAAATTTTAGGAATTTAGGCATCCTCATGGGAAACAAAGACTCCTAAAACAGAAAGAACTAGCACCCATGTATGCAATATGTGGCTCTCTTTAGACTATGGACCACAGCACTCATGTTTGCCTCCTTCCTGCTTATTTGGCAAATGAGACATGGATGATTTCAGTGGGAAGTTAATGTGATTTCACCCCATCTTGTGAAGACATATTATATTTTGACTCTATTGACCATTTCCTCCTTGAGACTCTCTACTCCCTGGTTCTCTTCCCCTTTATGATCTGTCATTTTAGGTCCGCTTTTCTCTGCCTTCCCTTACAGGTTGGTGTTTCCCAATATTCTATTCTTGGACCCATGATCATCCCCTTTGCCACGTTCTCACAAACAATCTTGACCACTTTCAAGATTTAACATTAGACTCCATTTCTTCCTCTGCAAAATGTTGACTTAGGTACAAGTGTTGGGAAAATCCCAGGAGCAGGAGAGGAACTTGGTGGGCCCTGGAGGACTCTTGGTGTACAAAGATACCTGAGCCCCAGGGAGGGGAAGTGATAATAGCCATGAGTCTGTGCCTGTTCTCTCAGTCCTGCAAGGAGCAGAGGAAGAGCTGAACAATTGAGCTGAGTCTTCTCTCTCCCCAAGCCCAGAAGAATAAGAGATGATCAGGGAGCTGAGAGGCTTCATTTGGTGTCTTGAAAGAGGGTTGAAAACTCCCTGCTGCTATGTTGCTGTCAAAAGGAGTCAAAAATTGGATTTGCAGATAGGCATGGTCTAGACACTATATCACCTATGAGCCCATATAAGAAAAACACTTGAGGAAAGTCTTTACTGTCAAAAAAAAATTTTTTTAAGTCAAAGACTTCAATGTAGAATAATGTAGTGAGTAATAAATACACACTAATTCCTATATATGTACATGTGTGCATTCCAAGATATCATTTTGGCTAAATATGCACATATAGTCAAATGTGCATTGAAAATGAGCATCTGAGAATATATAATCTAAGAAATAAGGATTCTTAAAACAGAAGAGACCTATTGCAGGATAAAGTCTAATAATAGCTTAGAGTAAATGTATTAAACTCTCTTAGCAAAACCTAAGTGTCAGGATGGGAAAATAGAAGTAAAAATATTTGAAGCTATCATTTCAGGTTGGGGAAAAGGAAAGTAGGGAAGCAAAAATGTTCTAAAGTCTCATCTTAAGCAGGAGTAGGAAACAGCCAGATAATAATCTTGGTGGGGGGGGCAGGAAATTGGCATTTACCACCATTTAATAGTGGTGAAGGAAAGATAGACCCGGTTGAGTACTAGGGAAAGGAACGTAATCTTTAATAGAAAAAGATGTGATGCGCGTGCGCACACACACACACACACACACACACACACACACACTGGAATATTACTCAGCCATCAAAAAGAATGAAATCTTGCCATTTGCAATCATGTGGATGGAGCTAGAGTGCATTATGCTAAGTGAAATAAGTCAGGGGGTGCCTGGTGGCTCAATCAGTTAAGCATCCAACTCTTGATTTCAGCTCAGGTCATGATCTCACGGTTGTGAAATCGAGCCCCATGTCAGTCTCTGCACTGAGCATGGAGCCTGCTTGGGATTCTCTCTCTCCCCCTCTTTCTGCCCCTCCCCCATGTTCTCTCTCTCTCAAAATAAATAAACATTTTTAAAAATTTAAAGAAAATAAGTCAGTCAGCGAAAGACAAATATCATATTATTTCACTCATATGTGGAATTTAAGAAACAAAACAGATGAACATATGGGAAGGAAAAAAGAGAGAGAGGGAAGCAAACCATAAGAGACACTTAACGATAGAAAACAAACTGAGGGTTGATGTATGGAGGTGGGTGGGGGATGGGCTAGATGATTGATGGGTATCAAGGAGGGCACTTGTTATGATGAGCACTGGGTGCTATATGTAAGTGATGAATCACTAAATTCTACTCCTGAAACCAATATTACACTATATGTTAACTAACTAGAATTTAAATAAAAGCCTGAAAAAAATAATAAACTCCCAAATTTAATAAAAGGGCAAAATAACAATAAATAGCAACCGAAAAATACATAGCAAACAAGCAAAAATAAAGAAAAAGACAAAGAAAAAGAAAAGCCAGCAGACCACAAAATAAAATTAATAAAAAATACAAAATAAGATAGAATCCTATAAAAAGTGTAACAGTTGTTATTCAATGTGAATGAATTGAATGTTCCTTGGAAAAACAGACACCATTAGATTGAGTTAAGTAACATAGTTATAGGGATGCCTGGGTGGCTCATTCTACTGGATGTCAGACTCTTGACTTCAGCTCAGGTCACAATCTCATGATTTGTGGGTTCTAACATGCATCAGGCTCTGCACTGACAGCATGGAGCCTGCTTGGGATTCTCCCTTTCCCTCTCTGTCCCTCCCAGGCTTGCACAGGCACCTGCTTGTTCTCTCTCTTTCTCAAAAACAAATTTTAAAAAACATTAAAAGAAAATAAAAATATATATAAATAGGCTCTTTAGAAGAAAAGAAACAGCATAGTTTAAACAAAAACTAAGAAAAATTGGAGACTGTCAGTGTTGGTACAAAGGCTGACTAGATGACCTAGAAAGATTCCTGCCTCAAAAAATCTAGAATGCTGGATGAAATAAAGAACGTATACTTCTGAAAGCAGAGCTGCGTTCATAAGAAAAAGTACTGGTAATTGCCAGTAGCCAAAAACTAAAGGGAATTGGAAACTAGAATCCTAAGCCTAAACTGATTCTACAGTTGACCTGAGTGGGGCTGGGTGGGGTGGGGGTGATGTGGAGGGAAAGGCCCAATCCTGTAAGTAAAGAGCTGAGGTTTTAACACCTGGGGGCAAGATCTGAGCCATAATTCTGCATAAGGCAAAGTGTTGGTCCTGACATACCACATAGAGCCAGAACCCCTGTAGGACCACATCCTCAGTGAAAAGAACAATCAGAAAAATCCAGCCACCAACACCAGGAGACAGAGATACTTGTCTGTCTCAGTCTGTGGTTCACATTTATTTAAGCTTTCTCTCATGTCTTCAATTAAATTTTACCATTTCATCTATAAAGGTTAGATTTATTCCTGTGTATATTATTTTGTTGTTGTCATCACTCTTATAAAAGTAACTTTAAAATTATATTTTCTGTTGCTAGTATAAAGAAACAGCACTCATCTTAAATCCAGCCATCTCACTTAGTTCTCTTACTATTTCTAATAGTTTGTCCATAGATGTGCACAGATTTTTTTTATGTAGCTATTCACATTATTTGAAAACAATGAAAATACTGTTTTACTTTCTAATTTTTAAATCTCTTCTTTTTTTACTTTTTTCAACTATAACTGGTTGGATTTCCAGTACAATATTTCATAATATAATGGATGTGTTATTTCTTTTCTTATTCTAGGCTTTAAAGGGATGCTTCTAATGTTTCACCATTGATAATAATACCTTCTACAGGTTTTTGGTAAACATTCTGTTCTCAAAATGCATGATCAATCACCAGCCCCAGCCTGGAGAGGACAGCCACTGGTGAGCCTCTCACCCATGCTGCTTTGCTTTTCACCAACACATCCTTCTCTCCTAGGTAAATGGAGGGAGAGTCCTCCAACCCTCACAGTCAGCTGGTGGGTTTCCTGGTTCTATACAGTGGTCCATAGTAGCATGCCTACTTCTCCAAACCTTTTGACCCCTTCTTCCACAGGGAGTTCTGACATATCTATTTCACTTCATGGGGCCATCACATTCATCTAGTTTTCAAGATTATTCCATAAGCTACTAGAATCACTTTTCAGGGCTCTTGCAGGATTGTGAAGTCCTATGTCATAGGAGAGTGATCCCATGTCAACAAATTCTCCTGCAAAGAGTTTTATGTTCTAGCCCACAGGATCTACCTGCAGGCACACTCTCCCAGCCCCTGCCCAGGGCACATTAGCCAGGCCCCAGTGAAATCCCTATCTTCTCAGCAGACGCAACAGTTGCCCAGTGGGGTCACATGGAGGTTTGACTCTCATTCTTTTTCTAATGATAAGAAGGGAAGAATAAGGTACCTACTAAGGAAGTCAAGAATTTCTACTTGTAAGACATCTGCCTCATTTGAGACATCAGCATATTCTTCAAGCAAGGAGGGCTTCTATCTTCTAGCAAGAGGAAATAGCCATTTCTGTTTCAGAGGAAAGTGGAGGTTTAGGGTTTTCCATTGTATTCATCTATATATTCCCATTCTGGATCTCAGGGGCTCAAATCTGTGACTTTGGCACAGGAGACTCATCAAGCTGAAATTCAGCCTTCTCCAAAATTCTTTCCATCTCACAATTAAGTCCTGGGTCTTGTCTTCAGTTTTGTTTGCCCTTCTGTTGCAGGAGATAAAGTCTCTTTCTAGGTGCAAAGGAAGCACTTTGACTCACACTTTGCTTTAAACTGGTGATTGGTGGCCCTGATCCTGCATTTTCTCTCTTTAAGGCATCAATAGCATTCTGCAACAGCCACTCAATTTCACATTCTTATAAGTATTAGCTTCCCAGTATCTTTCAAATAGAAGATATTCTATGAACCAGTTTATCCTCTTCACCTGAACCCTGCCTCTGTTCAGCACAGGTGATATCTTAGCAATTTACACTATTGGCACATGCCTGGGGTTGAGGGGGCTCTTAGCACTGTATCCAGCACCATGATGGGGTCCTATTGCCAGCAAGATGGTAAGTGACCCAACGCCAGAATGTCATCCTTAGATTCTCCAGGCAGCAGGTCTTAGAATGGGTTCCCTATGTTCAGAGTCTAAGGCAAGCAATTGGGTGTATGTGATATGTGATATAAATACTCTTAGGGGAAAAAAACACACACATAAGGGGGTAAGAAAAGCTAGACAGATTTGGCAAAAGAGGAATGTAGTCTCAGCTGAATTCTAGTCTTGCACCGATCCATGGAGATCACCAAAGAGGTCCCCCCTCTTAAGGAAAGTGGGTGGTCTTTTGTATCCCTTTGTCAGTCACTGTTAGTCCTTGGCTGTGAGTCACCTCACAGGGAGGGGAATATAACCTCTTGGCAATAAGTCTTGTGTCAGTCAAGAGCACTTCTCTGGCAACAGGGAACTTGAGCCATTAGCTGCCACCACCAGTGAAGCTGGAGGATGGATGCACCTGTCCAGTACAGAGGATCCAGGTAGAACATTATAGCACCCACTGTGCTCCTGAACCTTTAAACAATGTCCTGGGAAACTTCCACTTAGTGGTCAGCAAATTATCCCATGTTATCAGAACTTTCCCTCTGCCTCCTAACCCTATTTTAGTCAATAGCCCACTTCAGCTTGGACTGCTGTCCCCACCGTTCCACTGAGGCTGCCCTTGTTAACACCATCAATTACATGTCTCTATGCTGCCCAAACCTGTAGTCACTTCTCTGTATTTACCTTACTGTTCTTCACTCAGTGGCTTTTAGTACATCTCTTACATACCTCTTCTATCTCCCTGCTTCCTAGGATTTAAACACCATCTGTCTGAGAATGATCGCCCAATCCAGATCTCTGGTCCTTGTCTCCCTCTGGAATTCCAGACTCATATATCCAGTTGCTTACTGACATGTCCAGTTGAATGTTTAATAATCATGAGATATTACAAACTCTTGATTTCCCTCCTCTTCATATCTCCTCCTCTGTCTTCTCATTCTCACTCAGGTAAAAAAAAAAAAATTAGGAGTCATCCTCAACTCTTCTATTTCCCTCACCTTCCACATTAGATCTTTCAACAAGCCTGTCAGCCCACCCTACAAACATATCCCAAATTGGCCTTATTTCTTTCCATCTGTACTATGACTGCCATAATCTAAAACACCATCTTCTCAACTTTGGACTACATGTGTGGACTTTTCCCTGCTTCTGCCCTTGCCCTTCTACAACCCACTCTCCACCAGCAGTGGAGGGATCTTTTTAAGGCACAAATCAGAGCATGCCTTTTCCCAGCCTAAAACTCTCCAATGAGTTTCCATCACCAAAAGACAAAATCTAATTCCTTATTCAGGTTTGCAAAGCCATGGAATATCTCTCCAGCCTTATCTTCTGCCTCTCTGCCACTCTTTCCTGCACACTCACATCTCATTTCTCTTTGTTCCACAGACATACCAAACTCATTCCTGCCTTAGGGTCTTTGCATGAACTGCATCTTCTACCCACAATGCTCTTTTCTGGCTGGTCCCTTCTTATCACCAATGAGACAAGACTCAAATGTTACTTTGGAGAGGTCTTCCCTAACCACC
This sequence comes from Panthera tigris, assembly GCF_018350195.1. Taxonomy (NCBI): domain Eukaryota; kingdom Metazoa; phylum Chordata; class Mammalia; order Carnivora; family Felidae; genus Panthera; species Panthera tigris. The sequence goes on from NC_056669.1 coordinate 30,316,790, forward strand.
CAATCTAAAGCAGCCAATGAGTCATTCTCTTTGCATAATGCCCACTACAATTTAACGTTGATGGATTAAGTGATTGGCTGATTGGCTGACTCCCTACCCCAGAATGTAAGTTGTGGCAAAGCAGAGACTCTATCTATTGGTTCCAGACCATTTCTCTCCTTTAAACCTAATCATTTGAGATGTGTGCCTTGCAAATCTACCACTTCTTCCCTCTTGTTGTTGCTCACATCTCTCATCCTGAAGACCCTTCCATTCACTGAAACTTTCAGTACCTGCCCCAGTTTTCCTCTCCTCCCAACTTCCACCATCATTCTCAGTGATGACTTGTCCAGGTGAGCCATCTATTACCCTGACTTCCTGTCCCTTTGAGCTCCTCACCTTTAGTGAATTTTCTCTCACTCTATCTGAGCCATCCATCTACAGTGACACCATAGACCTGATCAGCACCAGAATTGTTCCTCCTTTAAATTGTGAATACACTCTTACCAAGACCAGACCACAAGCTCCTATTCTTCAAGCACTGTGGCTCAACACTGCCCTCCCCCCAAAAAACCAAGTAGCAATCAAGACTCCAAACCATTGGACCCATCACTTAATATTTATCAATCCTGTTCTATCTTATTTACTTATTGACCTTGGATTCTATGATTTATTATAACTATTATAATCTCCCTCAACTATATTGTCCCTCTCCCTCCATATCATTCTTTCCTAGAAAATCCACAAGTCTGGATAAAACACAATATATTGTCATGAACCTCAAATTCATACACAAAATAGCCCAGCAATTCTTGGCATTTTTCAAGGAAGTTAACTTATTCTTCACATTTTTTCCACCACCACCACAACCCCTCTGATCTTTCATCTGATAACCTGGTTTTTTCACTTCATAAGAAAACACAAGTCATCAAATAAGAGCTTTCTCTTCCATTCCTATCACATCCTGGCATCTTCTTCCTTCCCATCCCAAGGGATAACATATCCCACCTTTTCTCAAAAGGCCTGTTCATTCATGTGTAGTCTGGATCCCCTTTTACTGTTATTTAATCAAGAACCATGTTACTTTTGTTACCACCATTCTCTCTGGTATCATGAGTCTCTCCTCCACTGGCTCATTCCAGCAGCATAAAACACACTTTAACATCCCCTGACTTAAAAATGAAACTTTCCCTTGTGACATCATGCCCTCACTACCATCCCATTTTGCTGTTACCCTTTGCTATGAGGTGTAGTAACTCTGTCTTTGTTTCCTGTACTCTGATGCATTGACATTGGGGGCCTTGTCAAGCCTGAAGGGACTACTCCTTCCAGAGCTAGCCAATACCTAGAGATAATAGATAACTTACCCACAAGTGCAGTTTTCAAATACAAACCAACCAATCCAGTGTGTACACCTCAACCAGCTCCTTTATCGGGCTCTCACACTCTAGGCCATTATCCCCCTGCCCTAATGACCCCAGGGCCAGGGACCAATTAGGAACAGTCCCAGTGCCCTGGAGCCTGCTGAAATTATTCAAACTAGCCAATCCTAAACCTGATTCCCCTGTTTTGCTCATTCCTTCCTGTGGAAACTACAATAAAGATTCTTGCCTCAGCTCCCCTCTCCTTCTGCCTCCTGACCAAACTCTGGTGCATCCCTGTGGGGCCCCTAATAGCATAACTAACAGACTATCTTTTCAGTGACAATTGTCTGCTGATCTGTTGGCCTTACTATACCTCAGATTTTCTATTTTTTGAAACACTAGTCTTCTTGAAAGTATGGCTCATAGACTTGTCTTTCATGCTTATCCCCCATGCCTCAACCGTCCAGTCTGGTTTCTGCTCCCATCAGGACACTGAAGTTACTCTTACCAAGGTTACCAATGACCAGAAAATTCAATGCTGCCAAACAAAATAGGCATTTTCTGACCAGCCATTAATTCTTTCAATAAGTATTTATTGAACCTCTCTTTTGTGACAGGTGCTCAGACTTCAGCAGTAAACAGGTCAGATAGGACCCAATCCCCAAGGAGCTTACACATAAGAAAGGCAAACACACAATGAGCTAGTGTAACAGAGTGTTAAGGCGCACTTAACAGACAATACTCCTGCTGTCTTCAAATGGGCAACTAAGACCCCAAACTGAGGATAAAGGGGAGCAAAGTACCTTTCCTTCTCAAGGTAGTTGCAGTCATCAAGAGGATCAGTTACTTCACCACAACCTACCAAAAGGAAGTGGCAGCACCCCAACCCCCGACCCATGCCTCTGCACTGGTGAGATACAGGCATGGAGAGGGGGGAGAAGGGGAAGACTCAAGCCCAGAGTGACTGCCTAATGGAGAGCATCTGTAGATTCTAAGAGGCTTATCTATCTCCTCCCTATGTGGGCAGAAAGGGTGTGCTTTCCAATCAAAGCCAAATAAAATAAGGGCTCCAAAATAACCTGTCATAGAGATTGGGATTGCCAGCAAGGAGAGAATGTCCTTTCTCCTTGGAATGCCATCTGGATGAGCTGCAGAACCTTGTGGCTCAATCTGGTGTTGCTAAGGGAGCTCCCCAGGAGAGAATGACCAGTGTGTTTGAGACTAAGCGCCAACACAGAGAATGCACACGTCACACCCAGTGTTTCTTGAAGGAGGGAGGCTGACAAGAGTAGCTCCCTCAGCAAAGTCAACTGATTTTCCCAAATTCATCAGATACTCAATGGCAGAACCAAGACAGGATTTCTTCCAAGGGGGCAGGGGGACCACGAGGGATGGGGAGTAAACCATTGTAAATGTGGACAGTTTATAGACTGGGACTGAGGACATAAAGGAGAAAGTTTCTCAAGAGCAGAGTGAGCTACAATCTGAGATTTCAGGGTCCTAGGGAAAGACCTTGCCCACCTGCCTTGACCGATGAAGAAACTAAAGCATCCTGAGATCCTTCCTTAACACCATGTTCACAGATAGAAGGGTGCAGGGCCCCTGTCTGTAGAGGTAAAGGATTCAATGAAAATCAAGGAAAGGGCCCAAAAAGGGAACACTGGGGATACCAAAGGAAACTTCCACTAGTTTACAAGTCTAACTTGGGTGGCGCCTGGGTGGCTCAGTCAGCTAAGCATCCAACTTCAGTTCAGGTCATGATCTCATGGTCCGTGAGTTCAAGCCCTGCATCAGGCTCTGTGCTGACAGCTCGGGGCCTGGAGCCTGCTTGGGATTCTGTGTCTCCCTCTGTCTGCCCCTCCCCTGCTCATGCTCTGTCTCTCAAAAAATAATAAACGTTAAAAAAAAATTAATAAAAAAACAAGTCTAACTTGGGCTCACCATGCACCACGCTGTCAGTATGAGGACAGAGGTTCCTTTACCACCCAGGAACAGCCTGGTTTCTTCCTAAAACCTAAACACAAAGGGTCTTGACCCAAGAAATCAGTAGTTTCTTCAGGTTTATGAAGCTTATAGTTTGCTTACCACATGGTCTTTCCCCACCTTTCTTTGTCACTGTAATTTAGCTGAATCTCCACTAACAAATGTATTGGTTTTGCTCAGTAGGGTTCCAGAGTCTCATCTACCAGACTCGGGTCTATATAACCTCACAGGGAGAATACAGGTATCCGGGGACTGGGAAATGTCCATCTGAAAGGAGTTTAAGGGAAAAAGTGTGGGACCAGGACTAATGTTTGAGGCCTCTTATTTTCTAAGCAATATCTTGCTGCCTTAAAGTCTTTGTGGAATGAGGAGTGGTATGGAAGGGTGGGAGGAAATGAGGGAATAGGAGAGGAAGTGGCAGGGTTCGGGAGGTGGAAGGAGGGATGGAGGGGAAGGGGAAGAGAAAAAAAGGGACATTGATTGGTTGGCTCATTTGTTAGTCCTCACCCTCTCATTCCTGTCTCTGAAAGATAAACACCTATTTTACTTAAGCCATAAAGTTACCATGAGCACCAAATGTGAAAGACTTGTTTAAAGCATGGAGCACTGGGTCAACATGAAGTTAGGGCTAATTTTAAAAACACATTGAAGTCCCTAAAATAACAGAATATAACACAAAGAAGGGCCTCCTGACCTAAGCTATTTAATTTTTCCTCACTACTTAATTCTTTTTTAAACTGAGCTTTGCCACAGAGCTGACAAATGTAACAGAAATGTTTGTTTCAGCTTGCAAGCTCCTCCTGTCACATTCACAGGGCTAGGAGAGGATTAAGGGGACTGCTGTGATTTATAGACTAACCTGGAGAAATTGAGCAGCTGGACTTTGCCAGGGTGGGTTTGAGCAATGTTGCCACTCTCATGTAAATAAGAGACTGAAAAGTGACCATCTATTGCTTTTTTTTTTTAAGTTTCTTTATCTTATTTATTTATTTTGGGAGGGGAGAGGGGAGCGGCACAGACAGAGAGCCCAATATGGGGCTCGAACTCACAAACCGTGAGATCATGATCTGAGCCAAAGTCAGACACTTAACCGACTGAGCCACCAAGGTGCCCCTCGTCTATTGCTTTTGAAAATTAAGACCAGAGTCTGTAAGAAGTATCAAAAAGATTTTCATTATGGCCTGCTAAGAAAAAGGGAGGGCAGAGGAAACCAAAGGGAAACTAGGTAGGAATGCAAAACTGTGACTAGTAACTGAAGCCAAAGCAAGTTACATAGATACTAGATTCTCTAGCATCACAGTCCCATCTCATGACGCTCAGGGAATCTTATATGGAGACTTTTTATACCATGGCAAATGTGTTTAAATTTGTAGATGGCCCTGTTTTTGTTTTTGCTTGGGTGGTGGGTTGTTTTCTTCACTTAGGACTCTGAGCATAAATAGGGATATCATGGTATTGCCTCCAACCTAAAGACCCAGTGAAATTAAAAATATGCATCCTAAGAGTTATAGATGCTAAGAGTTGATAGATAATGAGAGTACTGCAGAGATAGAACACACGGAAGGATACCAAGAAACAGGAAAGATGGTGGGTCAACGCAGGGAAAGCATGCTGATTTAGGCAGTCAAATCCACCAAATCACCCCTAGGGATGATGAAATGAGATGTGGAAGCCTGCTAATCCTTTCAAGTGAAAGGAAAGACATAATTCCGGTACAGAGGAGTCATGGCACCACCGACTCCTATATGTGACATTTTGCCCAGGGCCAGCCTCCATCAGAGAGAGGGCTCAGTTAGACAAAGATGGAATGAAACAAACAAAAAAATGATCTTCACATAACTGAAAAGTCACATATTTTCTCCTAGTTTATACAGCTCTTGGGCATTGTAAAAACAAAATCTACCAAATTAAAGAACTTTATAGGTTATTAGACCCTGAGCTAGCTACCCCTTTTAGTTTTTGCTCAAATGTTATCTTTCCAAGAAGGCCTCTCGGGATGATCTATTTTAACTGCAACCAACAGCCTCCCTCTGCACGCCACCTGCCCCTTATCCTGCCCTTTTTTTTTCCAAAGCACTTATCACCTTATTATATTCTGCACAATATTCTTTAGTATGTTTTTAATTTTTTTGATGTTTATTTATTTTTGAGAGAGACAGAGGGTGAGCAGGAGAGGGGCAGAGAGAGAGGGAGACACAGAATCGGAAGCAGGCTCCAGGCTCTGAGCTGTCAGCACAGAGCCTGATGTGGGGCTTGAACTCACAAACTGTGATATTATGATCTGAGCTGAAGTCACATGCTTAACTGACTGAGCCACCCAGACACCCCTATTCTATGTAATATTCTTATTGCAATAATTGCTTATTCTCAGTCTCCCCACCACTAGAATAAAATCCCTAGAAGAATAGAAACCTTATCTATTTTGCTCACTGACAGATTCCTATTGAATGGAACAGGGACTCACATGTAATATAACCTCAGTACATATTTGCTCAATGAATGAAGTTGGTCCTTAATCTCCAAGCCTCAAATCCTTCCAAAATCAGGTTGAGCCATGAGTTTAAAAATTTAGGATTAATTAGGGAGATCTAAAGCCAGAGGTGAGATTAGAAAAGATAAGAAAATACTTCCTAAGTATAAATAAAAATTAGAAAATAAACTTTTTTAGCAAATGTTTATTTATATCAAAATACAAAACATTTCTGAAGCAGAGTAATGTTACATGAGGAGCAATTAAATACTAAACTTCTTTTAATTACTTTAACTTGCAACACTCCCAGGATACCTTCACTGGCTACACATCTTGTCGTTCGATGTGCACTTTCTCCTCTTTTTGTTTGCTTATGTACGTGTTTGCTTGTTTCGATTTTAACTCACTATATGAACATGCAGTGTTACTGGCGATGAGTTTGTTAGTATCCAGCAAGCCTGAAAATACCAGCGAGTGGAGCCTGGCATGGCAGCCTGAGCCAACACAGGCTGCAGACCTTCTCCCTAATCGAGTTTGGGGTGTCACTCGGTTTTTTAACTGGCAAGAGTCTAAGGCCAAAGGGTCCTTGGTAGCCAGGGTGGGCATTATTGCTTAGGGCCACAGAGTGGGCGTGGCTTAGGGGTCCTCTCAAGCAGGTCTTCCTTATGGATTGGGAAGAAGGAGTAGGACAGCCAATTGGAGCCCACCTGGAGGGTGGCAGCTAGAACAGGCCCAGGTCTAGGAATGGAGGACAAGGAGGACCCCCCTTACCCAAGAAAGCAAACAAGAGCTAGAGAGAAGAAAAGCTCCTCCCCATCTTGGCAGTCTGTGATTTTGTAGTTAGAGGTACCTGCCCCTTGGATGGGCTTTTTATAGATGCTTAGTGTCTGGAGATTTTGAGGGAAAAGCACCTGGTTAAGAGTGTAGCTGTTTCCATACACCTCCATTCCCTGACAGAGAGGAAAGGGAAGGAGACAGGAAATAAGGGAGAAGACACACTCCCCCTCTCATTCATTACAACCAGCCCACTCCCAGAGCCAACCTGGGTCTCCCTTTCAGACCCCCAGTTAGTGCATTCACTTTGGCATTGTGCACCCATAAGCACTCCCACACACACATACAAACTCACATGCACACACACGCACACATACACACACACATGCACACACACACACACACACACACACACACACACACAAATGCCTGGTTTCCCCTCAGAGTCTACTCAGGAAGCAGAACGGTGTCCCATCTTCATCATTATCCTCTGCTCCAAGGTGTCCCCTTGGCTCACAGGTCCCCAAGACCCAGCCCCAGGCTTGGCACACGCTGGCATTCCCAGGCTTTTGAGAAGAGGGTGAGAGAGCAGGAAGTTCACCAGAGACAGGATATACAGAGTGTAAATATGTTCATATAAGGCTTTGGTACAGCACCGATTTAATGTTCTTATAGTCTGATTTCTAAGTTGTCTCTTAGAAGAAAAAAAAAAGCTTACTGAAAAAATAGTGTTTTTATTTACTTTTGAGTTACATACCTGAAGTTCAAAAAGTAAGCCTCTAGTTGCCATTCAATTTCACACTTAAAGGTGTTCTGTGTGCAGCTGTACAATTTGTTGGTTTGTCTTTAATAATTAACCAAAGTCAGCCAACCAATACCATGAAGTCAGCTGCCCATGATAACTGACTTTAACCAGTCCATACATAAAGAAAAGAGAGGGAGAGAACACAAAAGCTACCCCATGTCTCCCACCCCAAACCCCTAGGGAAAAAAAAATAAAATAGAAGACAAAATACAGCAAGATTTAAGGAACCAGTGGGACGAAGGAGGTTCAGTCCAGCTGGCCTCTTCAAGAACAGCACCATAAAGCACCCTAGCGCAGTTATGTTGTAATACTTGACATTCAAGAAATGGAAACGAGGTTTGAATGGTCTTCACAAGAAGACCTGGCATGGGTGGGGAGTAACTCCCAAAGAAAGCTGAAGAAGGAAAAAAAAAGAGTTTGAAATGAGAGCAAGAACTCCCATGACGAAACTGATAGTCACATCCAGATTCATCAGAAAATAACTATACAAGAGGCTACTGGGCATCTGGAGGTATGGAGTTTTTAAGAGGTCTTGGGGGGGCTGCATTGGGACCCCTCCCCTCCCACTGCCTAGCCACCCCCACCCTCTGTGTGTCCACAGACCACTGGGTGAAACAGGGAAAAGAAACTCATACAAAATGGCCTCCAGGTGTGCGATGGAAGAAGTATATCCAGGATGACAGAATCTCTCCTGATGGAAGAGAAAAAGTTGAAGGTGAAGGGAACCAAGCATCCCTGACAGGAAGCAGGATGGTTCCTTCAAGTCAATGGCTGTGGAAAAGGAGCAACTGGGGAAAGCACATGCCATCTGTGCCCTCAGTTTCTGGCCCCACAGATGGTAGTGTGGAAATTAAATATGAATGAGACATTAAGACCTTTTGCGATTGATGCATACGACTTGGTAAATGGAGCTTTGAACTGCTATTCCTCCCTAAACCAATGATTTCATCTAAAGTTCCAGCAATCAAGATCATTCTATGAAGTGTCCCCTTCCAGTTCCTGGACACTGCACTGTGGTTTACTAAACAATAGCAGAGACCCCCACAGTCTGGCATTGTGGATAATCCCTTACCTTATGGACAGGAAGAGCACTGTGTAGTTCTCCTGTTCCCCTGCCTCCCACTTTTTATATTGTAAGAAGTGGCGCAGCATGGTCACCTACAGCAAAGAGGAGAAGAAGGGCCTAACAAAAAGCCAAAGAGCAACAGACAAATTCCTCTTCCCCAAGCTACTGGTTGATAATAAAGGGGGAAAGGATATGACCCACCCCAATCTGTGGGTGAGCAATTCTCAATGACTTGGTCTACTCCAAGCTCTTGTTCCATGTAGCAGACAGAGGTAGCAGAAGAAAACTCCACAGGTTCCACCACCAGCTACCGAAAGGGAAAAACCAAAATTCAATATCCCTTCCACCATATGGGAACCAAGGATAATGGCACAAGCATATGGAACAGCTCAAGTTCCCAGCAGGGGCTATGAGCTTCACAGGCCTAATCAGAGCACCCATCCCACCAACTTGTCCCATGAACTGAGAGGTTCAAAGACAGGAGATTTTTATTCCATATATAATCAGATCTCAACCCATTTTGCTCCATGTGCCTTTGTGAAAGGCTCGTTCTTCAGAGAAATTGGAGATCTACACTGGGCTATCTATCCTTTCCCCCTCTAAGGTCTACCTACCTTTTCACCATCTTTCTGAGGGCTTATGGCCAGGATTGTGGAAAAGGTAGAGGTAAGCATTACATCCTCTCCCAAGCTCTAAAATTTCAAGGTAGGGGCTATGTCCCTTGTCGTCACTTTTCCTTCCATAAATGAAGAGTCCAACTGGAGGTTAAAGAATGAAATGGGAATGTGCAGGTGACTTTTGACCTTGTGTACTTTGATGCTGCTGAGGATTCTAAGGATCAAGACTTGAGTATAATGTGAGAAGAAGTAGAGTTTTAGAGTAACTGCAGATCTAGCGATGGTACTAACCCTCTGAAGGGCCTGGGATGTTAAAGTGACATATTCTGCTGGTTGCATGAGTACCAGAAATGGGACAGGATCTATGTAGAAAGAAAGGATGACTGATTTAAGAGTCAAAAAAAAAAAAAAAAAGAAAGAAAAAGAAAAAAAGAAAGAAAGAAAAAACCAACAATGCCAACAATGGAAAGCACTCTGTGTGAAGGCTTGGGTAGGTTAGAAGGTGGAGGGTGTGAGTGGGAAAGGACAGAGAATGTGCTGGTTTGTCTCTTGCTCAACCTCCCTGAAAAATCTTACTAAGAAACATCTGGCTGTATCCTTGGCCTCCCTGGAAGACTGCAGAAAAAGTTAGTCAAGGGTGGACACATTACCAATTGGACTCGGTATTGGAGCACTTCCAGTTCCGCAGACAGAGCCCATTTTCCTTCAGTGTCCTTGGAACATGAGAAGTGTTTTGAACAAGTAATCCCAGGGATTCTATGACAGTGCCTGAGTGAATGGCAGAGCCCTATAAGGTTCACATTATAGGGCCAGGAGTCAGACTCAAACTCCATCCCAACCTACTCTTCCCACAATACCCCAAAAATGTAAGAGAGCCATTCCAGAGGCTGAGGCATCTGAGTCCCTCTAATGACAAAAGCTCTTAGATAACACGACACTTTGGTTGGGGAGGAGGGGTTAGTATTGCCTTTTTTTAGTTGATGAGCAGGATGAGAGCAGAGAGATTTCAGCCACAAGTCTCTCCTGGCTGCCTGTACCATCTGGCCCTTTACCAGCTTCAAACACAACACTCTGAGCTCTTGGCAAGTCAGAAGAAAAAGCTAGCACCCAAGAGACAATTGTTGAGGCTGCAAGGTGCAGAGCCCTTGCAGCATATGTGAGGTCTTGAATTCTCAAAGAGGTATACTTCAGGCCACACAAAGTGTCCTGCTCCAATGCAAGCGAGCTCCCACTCTCCAAAATCTCCAATTGTGAGTGAAATTCTTCTAATATACTGTTCAGCTCTGTAAGTCCCAGGCCAGGTGGAGGAGGTTCCACCCAGCCCCATCCTCCCCATCATGCCCAGAGTTCTTCTCTCACACCTTATCCTCCCCTCAGTGTCACAGGATTGGACCATTCCATTTTCAATGACACCTTATTTTCCAATTAAAATAATAACTGAAAAAGCATATATGATGTATTTATACTAGATATCACATTCACACTAGTTCCAAGAATCTGCAGCAAGAATGACCAGGGTATTGTTCTCCACAACTAAGCCCATACAGTCAGCCTGGCAAAGCTCTCTCAAGATGCCTCCCTCTCACTGCCACATCTTCCAGGAGTGCTTGAATCAAGGTGCTACAACCAGAACAAGTACTGCTGTAAGCCTGCAGGTAATCACAACCTTCTCCTTTCTAAGGCTGCTGAGCCAGATTCCTTCAGAGGAACTGAGTACCAACCCCAGCAGTAAGAGGAGAGATTCACAGTCTTCAGCTCCCCATCTTCACTGCATTAAGCACCTGTGCCAAAGCGTTCAAGCCTCAGTGTCCTTTCCCAGTGACAAGAGACACTGGGTCCTGATTCTTTGGGGCTATCAGATCCAACAGCTTCCTGACAACCTTCAGTTCACTTGTCCTTTCTGCAAGTGGATTATTTGTTTTGTTATTTTAAAAATTTTTCATATACACACATTTCCATCAGAAAGACCCAAGCTACTCTGAACAGTGTTTCAAAGGAAAAGAAGCATAGAGGAAGGATAGGGAAGGTGGGGGCATCAAGGCATGAGCTAGTATTCCAGACCACCTGGGGAAGGCGGTCCTGCTCAAAACATCTCTAAGCACAGGTACAAAAATAAAGCAAACTATGACTTCATATAGATATATAGATATATAGATAAGCTAGCTAGATAGACTTTATATAGGTTTTCTGTATATTTATATATGTGTGCCGAGGGCATGAGCCCCACTCCTCCTGCCCAGCTTGAGTCTCCTGTCCTACCACTTCCCACTCCCCAGATGCCCCACTTGCCTGAAGCTTCCCACACTCAACTATTACATCTGATCCTTGTACCCACCCTCCCCTTACATAAGTTTCCCTCTCCTTAAAATAGAACAAATTTTATGTACTTATATAATTTTATATACAATCTCCATAAAAAATACACTAAAGATGGTATATTACTAATTTCGCCCTCCTACCTAAACAGAAGTTGCCTATCAAAGAGTCAACCAAAAAGAGGGTCATCTAGGCCTGATGCTACTCAGGCAAATTAGTGTGTCCTTACAAACCTATACATACACACACACGTACCACACACCACACACATGTACCCCAAACCACCAACACATCCCACACCACACACACCACATACCACACACACACACACACACACACACACACACACACCACAAACACACCTAACAAAAACATCCATATTGCATCATAAACACACACCACACACCCACACACCACCAAAACACACCACACCCATTCACACCCACACACATACAGCACACACACTCTCACACCCACACATACCCTTACTTCCTAAGCCCAGGAAAGGAACACAGACTAGATAGCTGGCTGGGGCTGGCAACCAAGGAGATGGTCTGGCAACTGCAGAGGGACAGGTGAGACAGCCCCATTTCTCTGACCCAGCCAGGACACTGTCTACTCATGACAGACCTCTCATTGTTCATAGTAGGCAATATAAATATTCATTGATAGAATGATTGACAATTGCCTTCGAAGGATTGTAGATAACCATGAGGGGGGTTACTCCCCTCCATCAGAAATGAAGTTTTATAGGTGTCCTAGGACCAAAGGAAGCAAAAAGCCCCTAAGCCCTCATCACCCCTGAGGAGGGTCAACGTTTGCCCCTTTCATCTACTACGTGAAAACCTCACACATCGCCCAAAAGCATGCTTTCAGTATTTCTAAGGCTGAAAATGTAACCACGCCTCCCAGCCCAAACTGTCTCCCCTCCCAGATTCCCTTCCCTACCCAACCACCTCCCCATCATAAACCACGCACAAGGTCAGGATCCCTGGAGCCATAAAGAAGTGGGGAAGGAAAGACCTAACTGGTATGTATATGGGGTGGAGGTGGAAAGCTTGCCCTAGTTCCTAAAATGAATCCAGGAAATCCAGGAAGAGGTGGGAATGGCAGAGCACACTTCTTCAAGACCAAAAAGAACATTAGGCCCAGACAGCCATTCACGTTCCCATCTAGTGGAAAGGCAAACAGCCAAGGGACCAGGGATAGGAACTGAGAATTTGTACCACTCTAACTCCCCAATCTAGCTCTCCCAGCCAGTGCTCCAAAACTGGCAATTATTCTATCAGCCCTATACAGGAGCCCTAATTGCTATTACATAACCACCACAGAAGGGAATACCTACATGATTTCAACTGCTGGCTGTGGTCCGACCCAAGTATTTATTAATCAAGATACTCTGACTCTTCCTTCTATAAGGTGCGGTGAGCCATTAATGATATGTGCACTAATGCTTATTTTTTCCTTATCTTACCCAGAAACCCTTAGGTTTAGGTCTGTCTTTTTGGATCAGACTTAATCTATTGGGAATTATTTGATCAGCTTAAAATGAGGTTAGAAAACACTTCTACCCTCTCAGCACCCCCAAACACAGAACATCTGGTGGGGATGTTATATTTGTTCATGAAAGACTTATTTGAAAGTACAGATGGTGGGGGGAGCCAGAAATAAAGGATTGGACCAGTGTAGTTTCACAACTAGTCTGAGGGAGGGATGGCAATGGATACCCCTCCCTAACCAAACATCAAGGTGCTAAGAGGGCTGAAGTCCAACCTGAGCTTTGGTCCCTATTGACTTCTTCTAAAGAAGAGATTTTTAATTCTGCCTCTTGATCTGAAAGGAGGAAGACATCAAAGAGGACAAAGGAATAGCTGGTCTCACTTCAGGATGAAACTCTCTCATCCTTCTATGGCAATCAGACTGGTGGCCTCACCTTGTCAAAGGAGGAGAAAGTGAGGAGGACAAAACCTCTAGGTATGAAGCCACTGGGTGGCTTCATGGTCTGAAGGCAGTCTCTGTGCCCCAAGAAGAAAAGATGACAAATGCAAAAGCAACCCTAATCCCTCCTGTCCACCACTAGCAACAATGTCTTATAAGCAATTTAAGATCATGGGAGAGAAGGAAAAGGCCACCTGCCACTGCTGCTTATGAACACAACACATGAAGCTCATGAGAATGAGTCTTCCTCTTTCTCTACTGACACAGAGCTAGCAATATGATGGGGATCTCAAGACAAGTCTCCCAGCTTTGGGCCTGAGGAACCCCTGAAAACAAACAGATGAAGTTGAAATACATCACAGAGAATATGTCCATGTTTGGTTTGGGCACTTAGTGTTATAGGCTAATTCTAGAAGAAGTAAGGAAGTCCAGCCATGAAGGAAGATCTTTTCCAAGATCCAGTCTGGGCCTATGCGCTAAGGTCCTACTCCACAGTCTTTTTTCAATGACTATAACAGTCTTCCACACCTATTCCCCAAATGATCTTCAAAGCTACCACTCCCCAGCCTGCCCCATCCCAGGCAATTGCTCCTCTTTCTTTTCTTGGGATGACCCCTGACTTATATACTGCACCCTTAGGAGTAACTAAGTTATCACATGCTCCACAGAGAAAGGTAAGATTTGATGTCCCCTGGCTCTGGCCTTACTGTCCTATCCCAGGATCCCCACCTTCTACTCCATGATCAACCTAGCTCTCTATTCCCCTTCCAGCCTTATAGACACTTGGCTAAAGAATTCGACCTCCTTTCTATGCTCCAACTCTCTAAATCCCCTTCCTGAAAACACCCCACCTGATCAATTCCCTCATTCGGTTTAGATCTAGACCCTCTCCCCAAAGCAATAAGCATAGCCCCATGGGGCTCCATGCCTATAGCCTGCTAGAGCCTGCCTCCTTTTTATTTTGGAGAAGGTAAGAAGGCAGAGCTGGCCTAGAATGGCTGGTGAAAATGTGCACTCTTCCCCAGGGAAGCAGTAGGGATGCACTCAGGGGAGCTGCCCCTCACTCCCACCCATCTCTACCCTTTGACTCTTTCCTGCTGCTCCCCAGAAATCCGTGTGATGGCGCCCAAAGCTCCTTTACATGCAAGCAAAGCAAGCTCAAGATTAACCATTAGCTTCTCTTTCCTTATGTTTCTATGTAGTAATAAAATGTACTTTATGTACAATTCTCCCCCGCCCCAGCCCACCCCAACCCCACAGAAGGCTTTTCTAACAAAACTGGAAGAAACAGCTCCAGCCACGCACACCTCAGCCCTGGATTCTAATCCTGGGGAGTGGCAAAGTCACCCTGACTTGGTGAAGTCTGTTTCTCCCTTGAAGCTACTGTTTTGTCAACTCAGCAAAAACTCAAATGAGCTAAAACAAAAACCAAACTCATCAGGAAATTCCACATCTGAACCCTACCCAGTGTCTTCTGCATAAAAAGGACACAGGGAAACAACTGGAATCAGTTTAATCCTAAATATTTTAGATCCCAAATCAAAATAAAGACAGAGAGCACTGAAAAATATTAATAATTACTCACCCCAGTCTACCCCTGCTTGAGATGCCCCCTAGAGCATGATCATGGGACATAGGCCCCTCTTCTAAATGGGGCACAGACCTCACCAGCCCTGTGGGATGAAGCAGACTGCCTATAGAGAAAGTGGAATCTCCCAAGGCCTCTCATACCCCCCATCTCTCAAGGAAAGTCACAAGGGAGATATGGCGGCAGGGCTCACCAGCATGTGCTGAGCTGGGCCACAAACAATGATACACACACATGGCCCCACACAAGCCATGAAACCCACTCAGTGTGGTCAGCCAGCAATCAAGAAACAGGATTCACCTTCTCCTTATTGCTCATTTATTCCCCCTCAAACAATTGTAGTCTCAGATCCCCCTAAGTGCTTTCAGCCTCAGGCTCCTCTGAGAATCATTTAATCCTTTCCCTGGTCTGAGAATCACCTAACCCTGAAACAATCAGTTTCCAGTCAAGGTGTGGAATGAATGGATAGGCAAAAGTCTGAGACACAAGAATAGGTTTTTATCTGAGTTGCTTCTTCTGCAAAGCTACCAGACCATAAAAGAGGAAGTCTGGAGGACGTTTGATCACCCACAGAGTGGAGCACAAAAGTCCTAGGAAGCTCAAAAGTGCACATCGCCATTGTTCAAGTGCAGAGTACAAAGGACATTTGGTCCCAAGAAAAGGCTATACCCCCATCGTGCACATGTTCACAACCACGCCCTCACACGCATGCGCACACACCCAGCATGGAAGCCTGTGCCTGTGACATCTTTACCCTCCATCAGAGGGACAAAGGGGACTGTATTCTGCCAATTTCCACCACAGCCTTAAAGGAAGGACTGAAATAGCTCCCAGGGCTGCAGGGAGGCTGCTGGCCTTCAAGGACACCATCACAAGAAGGAAGCCCTCTTGGGAGGAGAAATGAGTGTGAGGCCGTCAAAAGGTTAAGTTGGCTAGGTGTCCTTTCCCTAGCCTTAGGGATGTCCCAGCATAGTTGCCACTCAGTGGCCAGCAAAAAAGCACAGCTCCAACCATTTGGTCTGATGCGCTGAGGTAAGGTGCACTGCCAGAGGAAGAAGAGAAGACAGGAGTCAGCACCTTTGTTAGCCCTGGATATGGCTCACTGGGGGTCCCTGGAGATGGCTCGCTTGGGAAAGCACAGCTGTAATCTGAGGCACCTCAGCCCAGAGATAGGCTCTCAGTCTTGTAGGACACCCTAAAATGGCAAAGCCTTCCACCCCATCTTCTCCTCTTCTGTAAGCTCAGGACCTAGAATTCCAAGCGCAGGGCTCAGAAAGATTGGCCCAATTCACCCTGAAGTCCTTCAGCCCTGGCATCCCACATTCACATTTCAGCCACGATCCACCCTGGTTGGCAAACAACATGCCCAGAGAGGGTTCAAACTGACTTGATATGAGACCCATGTCCATTCCCTGCACGCCCTAGGAGAGGTACTCAGTGAGTCACTTATCGGGCACAGTGGCAGAGGTAGTGCTGCCTCTGAAAAGCAGACAGTCACCCGACCTCCGCTTTTCTGTTTTGCTGGAACTGCCACCTGGTGGTAAAGTGGTCTTGGATGCCAGGAGAAGTGCATTGGCCAGAAGGTCGAAGCTCCACCCCAAGGGTGCAAGGCCCAGTCCAGAGCAGTGGGGCAGTCAACAAGATGAGGGCCAGAGACTGCCCTCTCCCACCTCTGTCACCATGATTCACTGCCCTTAGAAAGGAACCATGGTTATGTGGCATGTAGTCAGACCCCAAAAGTGGAGTCGGTCCCCACTCTCTAGGCAAGAGAAAGGAAGCACCAGGGCTTGTGTGGCAGAGAAGAATCCATTCCCTAAGATGGAAGTTCCCAGCAGGGAGAAGCTCCCTAGCGCTCAGAGCCCCCCTTGCTGAGGTCATGTGGGCTAAACCAGTAGCAACTGCAGTGAGACCAGCAGAAGCCTCTAGAGCTTTGACCTGGCCAACATCCAAGCAGGTAACTGGGGAGAGGTAGATGTCCCCAAACCCACCAAGACAACAGCACCAAGAAGGAAATACTTCAAGGAACCTGACAGCCACCTTTATTCCCAGGTAGTCAGGACACAGGCTCCTGCATAAGAAGAAGGGAAAGAGCAGATGCACCCCTATCCATCTTCAGGACCTTCTGTCCTGCTCTTGGGCAGCACCATTATCTTACTGGAGATGCATCTTTAGTCACTGTAAGATGACTGCACAGAAGCTTCTGGGTGCTAATAGTTTGAACTAGGACAAGATTTTGGCAGAAAAAGGACCAGAGCCCAGGCCCCTACCTATCACCCTTCTACCTTCATCCCTTTGCCTCAGCCAGTTCCACAGAAATAAAACTGAGGGAAGAGAGGGGATCCAGAGTTGCCCCAGAATCTGGAAATCTGAGGCACCCTAGCTTCATGTGATCCCATCCTGTTGGAGCTTGGGTCCACGGAATGCAGGAGGGCCCAGGGCAAAGAAGAGTCTGCAGGCAGCACGTGGAGAGATGGAAAGGAGACGCAGGCGGGCTCCCCACAAGTGGCAATTAATCAATCTGGGGAATTAGCTCCCACAAAAGGAAAGGAGGAATCCAATCAGTGCCTTTGGAGCAGCGCTCCAGAGGGTGCCGAGCCAGAGGCCGGATATAAATAGAGCCGCGGCAGCTTGGTGTTCAGAACAGATGGCTCCGGAACGGGAAGCACTTTGGCCACAGGGCTTCTGGCCCTGGCTGGACCAAAGGGGACTGACGAATCAGCTCGAGTTTGTGCATCAGGACCTATTTCTTGGCCCCACTACTAAGCAGCTTCTACTTCCACAGCATGGGACAAACTGTGGAAGGAAGAAAGATGCCAGTCTGGCCCTTTGCTGGCTACCCTTTCTTCACCCAGGAACCAAGAAATAAAGGCTTGTGTTTAGTTCTGTGGTAACTCATTGCTGAACCCCCAAAGCAGGCAGCTAGGAAGCATTGGAAGACCCATTTCTGCTCTGGACAGGAGAAGGTAGAGTTCAGCTGAGAAGCCATGAATCCTGTTTCAGAAGGAAGAATACCCAGGACGGATATCAGATGCCCAGCTGGCTCTCAGCCAGTCCTACTCACAAACCCCAGCAGTCTGCTGCCCTCTACCTCCTTCCTTCACTGACCACAGAAATAAACAGCACTTTGCTTCAATGTACATATATATACATAGAGAAGCCCACAAACTACATACATATGCATTTGTATCTATATCTATATATATGTAGATTTGGAAGATGGGATGGAAGTCCAGCCCTCTTCCAGGATTTGAGAAACTGAAACACAAGCAGAGAGCAGTAAAAGCCATTGCTTTCCCCTTCTTCACTTCCAAAGATATTTGAAGAGGTGAGAAAAATCAAGCCAGGGAAGAGGGGAGAGGTGGGAAGGAGGCAGATCTCTCCCTGTCCCTGGTTCACTTTCTGATCTCTACCTACAGGTCTGCCCCTGGCCTTCTGTCCTGAAAGTGAGACCGGATGGCCAGGATTCAGAGGTTCCACTCTGGCCAGAGGCAGAATGAACAGAACAAAGGTCAGAGCAGCCCCAGAAACTGCCCGCCTGCTGGCACACCCTCATCCTCCCTTGCCCCTCAGCCCAGCACTGCCACTCAGGGAACACTTAGAGTTGTGTCGTGTCACAGCAGGGTGGCATGGCCAGGGTCATCATGATCCACGCTGTTGAGAATCGCCGTCTGGTCTTCCGGAAGCTGGCGGTGGCACAGGTCTGAGAGGCGGGCAAAAGGGTCAGGCCGAGAGTGTCTCTTCTTCTTTCGGAGGCAGACGGCTTCATCGGGCCACAGAACCTGGGAGTCTGGAAGCTGCTGAGCCTGGGAGGCAGAACCGTCTAGAGAGAAGGGAACAGGTGCACCAAACAAATGGGAAGAAAATAAAGTGGGTGAAAAGGAAGATTGTCACCTCACACACTCACCTTTTTCATCTGCTGGGACATCTATCCTGGCTTTCTAGTATGACAGCGAGAATCGCTGAGTGTAGCAGGGCCTGGAGGTCACTACAGCAGAGATCCCCATGTTGGTTATATGGGTAACCAACCACATACACTTGCTCCCTGCTTGTACTGAGCTGAGAAAGTAGGATAGTAGCATAGGTCTAGTCAATTGGCATTTTTTAATCTTTTATTTAATATTTAGTATATTTGTTTAAATCTGTTATCTAGTAGTTACTAGAAATACTTTTATTTTTATTACAGTAATATCAGTATTTCTTTTTTAGTGCCACTTGGGTACCAAGCATCATTCTAGGTGTTGGGGATCAAGGAATCTAAGAATGGGTTGGGACTCATTTTTTCACCCCTCCCCTGGCCCCCCCAGAAATGATGGACTTTGCCCAAGATTTCAATCCCTGCAATAGAACCAGGCCTGGCGCTTCCAAGACTTCTAGGGCCACTCCTGTGCCTCATGGGCCTTCTGCAGAAAGGGCAGTAAAGCGCTGGGTTTCTAGAAGATTATACTTAAATGTGGGGTGAGGAGGAAGAAACAAACATTACAGACTTAAAAAATACAGAAATGAAATTTTCAGATACCGATAGCAGCACAAAGAAAGCTGAAAACAGGGCCATGTGAGAGCCAATGACTGATGCACACTTCTACTCTTGGAAGGAGTCATGCCTGAGTCTTAAATGGAGCCTTCTGAAGCTCCGAGGGAGAAGTGTTACCAACAGAAGGAAGGGAAAATGTGAAACCCCTGGGTTAAGAGCCAATGTGCCACATTTCAAAGACAGAAGGCTATTGCAGATGAAGCAGAATGAACAGAGGACAGAGACAGGAAAGACAGAGAAGAGTATCGTAATCAGTTTGAAATCTGCTCTGGTTGCAGCAGGAAATTTCTGGAAGGTTTTAATCAGGTGTGTGCTCATGTGTTCATGTGTGTGCATGTGTGTGTGCACACTGCCATGGCTGAAAGAGGATGCTATTACATTTTCTAAAGATCACTTCAGTTTCTGGGTGTAGAATATGTTATAGAAGGAGCGAGGATGGAGCAGGATAACCAGTGAGGCAGTCACTGCAATAATCAGGGTGGGGATGAGAGTAACTCAGAATTTAGTTTTAGCAGTTGAGGTGGATTTAGGATATACTGTAAAAGTTGGGCCCACAGACCTTACCAAGTAGATTGCACAGGACACGTGAGAGCAAGAAAAGCAAGGCTGAAGGAGCCCAAGCAGTGAGGTAGGCAGCAGTGCCATTTGTGAGGTTGGGGGAGAAGTGAAGAGATGCAGATTTGGAGAGGATAATCAATAACTTTATTTTGGACATTTCAAAGGCTTATAAAACATCTAAGCACATGTTCAACAGACAACTGGAAATATGAGACTTGTGCTTATGGAAGAGACTGGGGCTAGAAACATTTGGGAGCCATCAACATATTATGGGGCACAGGACACTGTAACAGAACAAGAGGGAAAAAAACTGATGTGGCTCTTTTTGTTAAAAAAAAAATAGATATGTACGTAGGTGGGTACATGTGACTTCAACTGCAATGAGCTTAAATAGGTTGAACATTCAGCTTTGGGCTCAATTTCTCACCCAAACCCTAAAAAAAAGCTTCTTCCTCTTTTCTGCCTCAGGATTCCCATCTATAAACTAATAGGATAATAGCACCACCCAAAGGCTAACTGAGAGACAAGTGCTCACTGTCTTCCAGAGAGTCCAGGGGCCTCTGCAGGACACTTTCCCAGTCTCCGAAGAAAGTTACTCTCCAGTGGTTATTAAAGATCTGCAAGGAAACTGTGCAGCTGTCTTTTTTTGACAGCCTATCATAAGATTCCTAAAACTATTGGTAAAAAGTACATGATAAATATTAAATAGTTTTCTAAGTGTAAAAAAGGGCTGAATTATTTTTGCACAATCTTAGAAGCCATCTATCACTGGTGGATAAACAGACATATTTCAATGGAAATGTCCTTTATATGAGGTAAGGAGATTTCATTCTATCTCACTGAGAAAAGTTTGGTCATCCAGCAGAGGCTGGGTCCATGCCACAATGTCCCTTAAGCACTGAGTAGGACCCCATAATTCCCATGTCCAACTAAAAGGTCTGAAATAATAGAGAAGAAATATATAAGGAGATAGGGATATTTCCAAAAGGCATATTACAAAAAAGAAAAGAAAATATGCTATTTATAGTATTTATGCTAAAAAAAAAAACATGCTATTTAGGTCATGATCGTGAGTTTGAGCCCCACATCGGGCTCTGTGCTGACAGCTTGGAGCCTGGAGCCTGCTTTGGATTCTGTGTCTCCTTCCTCTGCCCCTCCCCTGCTTGCACTCTGTGTCATTCTCTCTTTCTCTCTCTCTCAAAAATAAACATTGAAAAAAAAAATTTTTAATTCTAGAGAAAACCCAAGGTTGGGACCCTGAGCCAAACAATCCCATAATAAAGGCAGAGAGAACTGGAAAGAGAGGATCCGCCGTTTACCGGATCGTTTCTTTGACTTCGAAGAGCCCTTGGATGACTTTTTGGGCTTCTTTATCCGTTGGTATTTCAGAGCCTCCAGCCTCTCAGGTGCAGCAGCATGCCCAGGTGCAGGTGGATGTGTTCTGGAAGGGACAATTAGAGAGGCACAGGTCAGCTCCCAGAAGAGGAAGCTTTTGAAGAGGGGCTGGAAGAAAACCACATAGCCGACCCACAGGAGGACAGAGTACAGTTCTATGGAGTCCCAGATATCCACAATGTTTCCTTGACATCCATCAGCCTCTTGATTGCTCCTGGAAGGGAGAAAACCCAGTAGAAAGCTCCAGCAGTGGGAGGACTACCTCAGATGGAAACCAGAAGACCTAAGAGAGGGAGAGAGAGGGAGAAAGAAACTTTAATAGTGAGCCCCAGCCCATATCACTCAAACATGGAGGAGGAAGGTCAGAGAAGAAAGCAGCTTCAATGTCCAAAGCTCTCAGAAATCCTCACAACCAAGACCTTTAAGTGAAAAGTAAAAAGGCAGATTAAAGCAGTAGGTGAGTAATCCCACCCCAATTAATTGTCCTCCTCCAAAAAGAGAAGGCCAGGGCTAAATGAGAAACCCAATATCAAGTGAGATGGAGGTACATAAAACCCAGCTTCTTTGGGCTTCTTCCTCTCCATCTATAAAAGGCAGGCAGAGCCCTAGCAGCTAAAAGTAACAGATACTTGCCATCTACCAACATTTCAGCAGGAGTGTCTCCCTGACCCTCTGCAATCTAGGCTCAGATGCCATCAGCCATGTAAGCAAATAAAAGAAGGTAAAAATAGATTATGATGGTTAGTGTCCAAATTCCTTGCCATCAGTAGCAAGTGTCTAGTGAATCTCTACATTTTAAGATTCAGTGGAGAAACCAGGGTTGGGAGAGACACCATGTATATCAGTCTCTCCTTCTCCCCCAGCTGCAGAATGGATGCTGTCATTTGCCTGATGGATCAACTACGAGGTTAGAACGAAGTCCACAATTTGACTGGAGCCTGTGCAGCCCATGTGACAAAGGGAACCAAAGGTAGCTGGGAGGATGGACTTTCTGTGACAATCTGTGCATACTGGAGAGAATTTTTCAAAAGTCATAAAAGCAAATCTAGAAGACTTGTATGTTATAAATGTCATTTCTTCTCAAAGTAAGCCAAACTCGGAGCCTGAGGAATAAAGGGAGAGAGAGAGGAGTCGCTCTTTCTTTCCCGCCGGTGCTGGCTTTAGCACACCATCAGGGAAGTAGGGACATTCTAGGACCATGGTGGACTGAGGTGAATCACACTCTTCCTCAATCCCCACATCTCCTTTTTCCATCTCCGTCACAACTGGTTTTGAGTAAATTCTGATTAAAGGGAGTAGGACAGCCAACCCTGTGAGGGGAAAAGAAGTCCCCAGTGGTGAGCAACAAGCAATTTGAGATCGAACAACAAATGACAGCAGGATGGGAGGTCTGCAGCCCCATCTCCCCAGTATTGGCCACATTTGTGGGGATGAAGGAAGAAAAAACTTACAGACTAATTGTTGATAAGCCTCTGGTCTCTGGGGTTTCCTGAATTAACTGGCAATGAAGAAACCTCCATCTTCTTTGATGGATATCATCAGTCCACAGTCTTTTAGTAAATAAAGTATCAAGACTCTCCTCCAAATTTCAGGTCAGAAACAACTTGTAGATTTCCCCCTGATAGCACAGGGCTAGGGGGCCCCACCTACATGCACACACAGGCAACACATGGTCTCATCTCGTAGAGAAGTCCAACTCACCAATAGAAGTCAGTCTTCCATCCCCAAAGCCCCAACCCACCAATTCCCCATCCCCTCCTCTTTTAAACTCTACCCACAGAGATCCTATATAGCAGGTGCTGCTGCCAGGGAATCTGGAAGGCAGGCAAAGGGTAGAGATGGCCAGGGTATGAGGGAGCATGACTTTGCACTGCTGGTAGAATGTCCTCACCCCCTTCTCATCCTTGACTAGAACTTCTTCAGCTGCCTAAAAGGAAAATCAAAGGTATGAATCCGCCATTCAGTTTACCTCTCCCCTGGTCTTGGCCAGCCTTTTCAGAAAGACCACACAAGGTGAATGATGCATGGTCTGAAGAGGCATATGACAAGCAAGTGGATCCAGAGAGCAGTGTTTAAATGACATAATCCAGGGTGACCTATGAGGGCATAAGAGAAACTGGTTCAGGGTGCCCCCAAAAATTCCTAGGGATTCTCCAAGCCAGGTAAAACATCCAGAGATATATGAAAATTAACATATCATTACTTTTATCATTTCCCTTATATAGCATTTATTTACCACTTACCATGCAAGTACTGATCTATGTTTTTTACAATAGTTCTCTTTAATCCTTGCAACAACCTTAAAAGGTAAATTCTATACTGATCCTATTTTTTCCATAGGGAGAAACTGAATGTGGAGGGTTAAGCAGCTTGTCTGATAATCCAGTTATTATGTGATAGAGCCAAGATTCTTAACATTAGGCTAAACTGCTCTTCTAACTTCTTCCTAAAGAAAACAGGTACAGAATCTATCTAGAAGAAAAACAGTGCTTCCATACCTCACCTGAGAAATCAGTGTGCCCTGCTGTTATAGTCATTGACAATCTCTGTTTCAGTGGCACAGTCAGGGTAAGACAGACCAGGGATTGGAAAAAGCTGACTGATGTTATATCTTCAAGCAAAAATTCCCAAATGGTAATGATCCATTGAGAAGGATAAGCCAAATTTCCCTTGTGAAACAGCCAAGCTCCAGCCCTTCCAGGACACCTGCTATCCACCTGTTTTTGCTTTGGGCTCAGGGCTCAAACACAGAAACATGACAGAAGGCTCCTCAAGGTACCAAGACACTCTATGGATGCAGGAGAAAAAAATAAAATAAAAGCAAGTGTGTCTGGAAGGGGTGGGGTGTAAAATGGATCTTTATTTTAAGCAAATTATACAGAAAAGACACATGGAATGTGGTCCAACAAACTTTACCTGCATCATGTAAAGCCTTTTGGAATCAAACTGCCTCTCTTTTCTAGGAAGGGTGACCTTATCCCCAGTCAAGCTCACAGCAGGAACTATCAGAAAATGACATTTGGGTGATGGTGTCTCTCAAGACAGTGGGAAGCTTGGGTTAAGCAACTTCATCCTATCCCTGGAATAAAGTTGGTACGTGAATTTGAGGTTGACCAGTAGGTTACCCTGTTAGAACAGCATCCAACCCTGGGCTCTCCAAGAAATGGAGGTCACAGTTCTCTTCCCAAACTCAATTCTTCTAAAATCCAGCAAACTCTGGGGCTCTCCTCCTCCCAGGAAGTAAAAATATGAGGCCTAAAAGCCTAAGGGATTTTCTGGATCTTCCTTGTCATATGGGGTTTCCCCTAATCTCCAGTGCTCTGTCCCACTGATGTTTCTCTGCAGTTCAGAACCACCAAAGAATGCCTGGAATTTACTTTCTCACTTTCTCTCTCTCTCTCTCTTTTCATAAAATCCATAAGAAACCCAAATCACAATCATTTAGCCCAGGGGCCTTGGCTGCTTAGCTCTGTGCTTACCCAGAATAGTGAAGAAAAGACACAGTCAAAAAGGTTCAAAAAGCAGGCAAAGCCACAGGACAGAAAAGTTAAAATCCATGGGACATTTCCCACTCTTACTGCACTGAGGGCTGACCATTCCAACACAGTTTGCAGCTGCCTGTCCCAGTCAGCAGAGGCAGTGATTTAAGGAGCGTTTTCATCCTCTTCATGATTGCCTGACAGCAGACTCTGCTTGTCTGACCTTAGACTAGAGCAGAGGCTGAGGAAATCCACTCACATATGAGGCATAGCCAGGAAAAAGGTCACTTCATTCTCCATATACAAAGCAGAAAGCCAGAATTGTGAAGGTCAGCATCCACCCAGCATCCACCCCACTTTCTAGTGGGGTCAGAACTCAGTGTTTGGCCTCAGAACTCAGGAGAGATTTGTTTCCAAATGGGAGCTCCTTCCTGCAGTTCACCAGGAAAAGGGGGCCCATCCATCCTCCCAGACCCACCTGATTAGAGGCCAAAGTCGGCACTAACAGGACAGGGGATTCAAGGGTGGTGTGAGAAGAGGGTTGCTACTGGTATGAGAGAGGGAGCCGAGAGAAGCACCAGCCTCCCAGACGGCCACAGAAGGGGCAGGTCCACGCAATACAACTCCCCGCTCTGAGGTGGGAGTTGGGAAGAGGAGAAAAAGGGGAGAGAGAGAGGAGGAGGAGAGGCGGGAAGACAACTGCAGGTTTGGGGAGAAGGAACAGGAGAGAGACTGAAGGAAACAGGAACAGAGCGAGAACGAACGTAGACAAGACGTGTCACATCTTCTCAAGCAAGACCGAGTGGAGACACATGCAAAGGCGCAGCATGAAGACAGCGTCTGAAGAGGAGCCTGACGCTTCCCAATGGCCCCAGCAGCTACCGCGCCCAGGGAGCTCTCAGCAAGCAGGAGTGAGCGGTGGCTCTTGCTGCCCAGCACCATCAAGGTCTAACTCCGAGGCTGCGGGGAGCACTTTATTCTCCTAGGCTGGGGATACTGGCCAGGCCCCAAGGAACCAAATCTCCCTCGTCGCTGCCCTTGGTTTCTGGGTTTGCCACAGCAGTGAGAGTATGATAGCTCAGCTCTCAGACCTGGTGCAGTGGGGACATTGTGGAGACAGGGATCAACAGCTGGGTGAGGGGAGTGGCAGTAACAATGGGGAATGAGGTCCAGGCATTTTCCAAGAGTGGAGTGAGAACTGGTCTTGGTGCTATCACCTCTCTGGGCGTGACAGAGGGGTCACAACTAGGGTTCAGGGAGAGAGAGTAATGAAGGTGGAGGATGGTCCAGTCACCATCCCCTGGAGCACCCACCCAGTAGGCCACAGGAGGCTCCTCATGAAGGAAGGCTCATAACTACTTCCTGACACCCTCCCTGCTCTCTCCAGTACTAATGGCTGCACTGTGGCACCCAACCAGCAGCAGACGCGATCCCAGGGCCTCTTGGCTGCTACAATGTTATAGCTACAGATCATAAAGAAATGGCACAGCATCCCAGTCCTCCTTATGGGAGGCCACTCTTATGACTGAAGATTTATAGTTCTGAGTTCGGATAATCAGCCTCCCTTGACATCACTAGGTGGGCAAGGGATGCCGATGCTTCTCACCTAGGGAAACCAGGAGGCTCTCCTGACTCCACACTGCTTGTTCCCAGAAGTACAGCCAATGGCGTCCATGGAAAAAAGAAGTATCTTAGTCACCATGAGAGACAGTGAGTCTCAGGTGACCCTAAGCCTCTGTAAGGGACTCAATACCCCTCTAAAATGCCCAAGTTCCTAGATTTCCACCTGGGAGAATGCCAGAAGAGGACCAACCTCAGTGGAGAGCAGAGCGCAGTGCTTTACTGCTCAATTTCTTCCTGCCCAGGGGAAGCCTGTCCTCTCTCCCTGGGAAGATCCTCCCAAGACCCTAGAGCTCTGACCCAAGGAGATCAGGAGTGACTACTACAGGGACCTTGGAAGCTATGTAAGCCTGAGGGCGAGGTCTACATCTCAGTCCTGTAACAACCAAGAATGGGCTATAGAGGGCAAGGAACATGGGAAATGGTGACATTTCCCTGCCCTTGCCCTCACAGGACTACAGGTGACCTGGTCCTAAGGAAGACCCAGCTATTGAGGGAAGGAACTGGGCCACACCCCAACCCTGTGCTCCTTGAGAATATTAGTAAGATCCCAAGAAGACTGTGAGGGACCAGCAACCTGAGGGGAAGATCTGAGTCTCTGCGGGGTCTAGGAAGGAAGGGGGTGGTGCTATGCCTGAGGGCAGAAGGGGGTCTGTTTCTGGATATGAGTGTGGCCCTGACGTTTCCAGAGGTGCAGAGATGCAAAGCAGATTTAGGCATTCTAGGCCCCTTGGGGTACATGCAGGGTCTCAGGGGGCTTCTGTGGGAGGCCCTGGGTGTGTTGGCAGCAGGGATCTGAGTGAGGAAAACTGCAGAGAGGCTCTGGGACAGGCTTGGCATGTGGGGTGGGAATCAGAAGCTGCAGCTAGGCGGTGCCCGAGCGTGGCCTGGTGAGGCTGTTGGAGCAGCATGATGTGGGGAACCCAGAAGCCGTGGGAACAGAGCAGCAGAGGCTGCCGCCCACAGAGGGGGTGAGGGGACATGGTTTGGATTCCCCTGTAAAGGAAGCGATGGCCCTGCCGAAGCCCCGTCCGCCTGTCCACCCCCCCGCCCCACCCCAGCCGCGGAGCTCCCTTACCTATTGAGCTGAGGAGAGGCTTGTCTCGACAACACTGCCCAGATAGCTGAGATCAATCAGAAACAAAGCAGTTATCAACACGGGCCGTGGGGGAACCACCCACGCACACCCAGAGGGGAGGAGGGGAGGAGCACAGGGGCCAGAGAACCACAAGCGAGGCCAGAGAATGGGGTGAGGGGAAGGAGAGGAGAGAGACAGAGAACCAGACGGCACGATGGACGAGGCAGATGGGCGCTGCACAAAGCACAGACAGGGCTGCGGCGCACAGCATCTCCTGCACAGACAGAGGCACGGGGTCCCGTGGGCGCGCCACGCCTGGCGTCCTAGCTAGAGCTCTCCTCCACCTTCTCCACCTGCCAGGAGCAGGGGGGCGTGGGAGGGGAGGCTGTACTTCCAGGTACCAGAGAGGGTGGGAGTGCATGGGGCAGGGGAAGGGCGCTGGGCTCCCTCCTCTCCAACCGCCTCCCATCCTGCCTACCACCAGACCAGCCTCCTCTGGAACACTCTGCTCCCCTGCACAGGCGGCCACATCAAGAAAAGAGACCAAAGGACGGAACCAGAGAGAAAGAGAGAGTGGGAGGGAGGGCAGGAGGGACCGGGGGCACTACAGAGATGTGGTAAGCCCTTTGGAGCAAGTCGGGCCAACCCAAAGAAGATGGAGAAGGAAGAAAGACAGACAGAAAACCAGACTTGAGGAGGAAGGAAGGGGGAGGGGGAGGAGGAGGAGGAAGAGGAGGGCCAGGGAAGAAAGATGAGAGAAAGAGAGGCACAGACGGGCATCCAGGCTGACTCTGGTACCTGGAATACCAGCTGCTACAGTTTAGTGTGT
This sequence comes from Panthera tigris, assembly GCF_018350195.1. Lineage (NCBI taxonomy): Eukaryota > Metazoa > Chordata > Mammalia > Carnivora > Felidae > Panthera > Panthera tigris. The sequence continues at coordinate 30,345,180 of NC_056669.1, forward strand.
GCCCTCTCAGGCAGGCTGGTCGCAGGAGCTTGTCTGTTTGTCTGTCTGTCTGCCGCTTCCTGTGAGGCACACAGGTTGGGGTAGGGTATGTGGCTCCAGGCACACAGCTCACAGGCCTGAGATTTTGCTCCCAGCCTCCAGGAGTGCCCCCTGGAGAGTCTGTGGGAGGGGCCCGGCGCTCTCTAGGCTGCTATGGGCAGGAGATTGGGAAGAGGAGACCACAGGCCTGGTGGTCCAGGGAAATGAGGCTTCCGGGTCCTGCTTAGCAGGGAGGACAGCCCAGGGAAGGGAAGGAGGCTGGATACAAGGTCTCTGGGTAAACCCTGGAACCACCCCCAAAGCCAGGATCACGGGGATATGGAGAGCTCTCCACTCTAAGAGTAACTGAGGTGACCCCTCACTCGGACACACCACACCCTCCTCTCCTTGCCCACGTGTGTCCATTCCGCATCACCCTGGGGGCCTCCTGAGATCTCTGGGCTGGGTAGAGGAGATCCCTCATGCTCCTGGCAGGGTACCTGGGCAGGTAAGCCCCACCTTCAACCCCATGACCACACCCTGTCGATGCCAAGACCAGAACTCTCCCGAAGGGATGCTGCACCATGTCCAGACAAGCCCTGTCATTTGGGTTGATGGAAGGGGTGGAGGGCAGGTAAGGAATGGGGGGTGGAAGATGACCAGGTGGAGGTGGGCAGGAGAAACCAGCTCACACTCACCCTGAAGTAGGTAATGGCGGTGGGGGGGGCTCTGGTCTGAGCAGCTCCTCCCCCATCTTTCGAGGGGAAGGCGTCTGTCCAAACACATCCAGGTTGTCCGCAGGCCCTGCAGGGCCTGGCGGAGGGGAGGGGTAGCCTGTGGCCAGAGTGGTGAAGCCCATGGTGGGCCGGTAGCTGGGGCTCCCGCTGCGGCTGCTCTGGGAAGGGGAGCCGGTGGATGGCGTGGACTTGCGAGAGAAGCTGACAGCGGCCGGTGGCTGCAGGGTGATCTCCGACATTTCTGCCTGCTGCAGGAGGCCCGGGCGGGGCCGGGCCCGGGCGGCAAGCTCAGGGGAGCCGGTGCGGGAGCTCAGGGGACTTTGGGTCAGAGGCGAGAGCCGGGAGGGCTGTAGCACCACTTGATGTAAACTGGGCTCGGCGCGCCTGGCCTGCCGGGGGCTGGGCCGGGGCCGGGGCTGGGGCTCGTACCACCGGGTGTCCAGGCCAAATGTGCTGGGGCCGCTGTGCCCCCCCGGCTCAGCCGGCTCGGGGTAAGGCAACACGGGTATGCCCATACCTTGGCTGGTATGTCTTAGCTGCCCTTGGCTCACCAGAGGTTGCATAGGTCTGTCCTGCCACTTAGCGGAGGCCGGTGCTGGGACGGGGCCTCTGCCCGGCGACTTGCCTGCCCAGCCCTTGGGCGCCTCCAGAGACAGGATGCCCGGGTAGGCCGCGGGCACCTGCAGGGAGGTGGGGGGCAGTCCTCGAGGGAGGCAAGCCTTGGGCTGCAGACTCTCGGCTACGTCACAGGGGTGCAGCTGGTGGGGAAACATCATGGCCGGGGTTTCCAGTCCCCCAAAGGGGAATTCTGGCCGACCCCAGGGCTCAGGGGAGCGCCCTCCTGTGGGTGTCTGAGTCAAGGGCAGCGTGCTGTTGGAAGCGTTCTCTCCGTTTTCCTCAGGAATGGTGGGGTGGCCAAAAGGCCCCTCAGTATGCAGGGGTGGGGAGGACATGACAGAGCTCAAGGGGCTGCCCACTTCTGGCATGTAGAAGGGCGGTGGCTCCACCTCCCCAGGGCTGCTGCTGCTGAGATACCCATAATACTGGCCATGGTGGAAGGGCCGGGGAGCGGGAGGTCTGGCTTGGCCTGTGGCCTGGAGCCGACCTTCCAGGCCGCCGGGGCCCTCCAGCCCACGGGGCTGGAACCGAGGGCTGTATGCTGGTGGTGGCAGGTAGGACTCCTGGCTGGATGACAGAGGGGTCAGCTGGGACTTCAAGGCAGCCACAGATGTGGGCACCAGTGGGTCCTCGTTTTCCTCATCTGACTGGCGGAACTCAGGGTACATGTCCGTCTCCTCAGCAAAGGGAAAGCCCTCGATGCGCCTGCTCTTCATTGAAGGCTCCATCTCAGAGGGATCCATCACAAAGCGGCCATCAGGGCCTCTGCTGATGAGCTCAATGGGTGTCGTGGCCTCAGCCTCAGCCTCAGCCTTGGCCACGCTGTACTTCTTGCTGCTGATGGCCCTCTTGGTCTTCTTGTACAATGACAGCTCTTTCTCCCGGGTGGGACTCAGCATCCTCTTGGCTGCTGGCTGGCCTTGGTCATCAGAGGACTCCGATGGGGCCCGGAGAGTGCGGATGCTCTCAGGGCTCACCTTGCCAGATGACAGGCTGTGGGGGTGATTGAAGGAGCCGGAGTGTGAGGCAGGGCACACCTGCTCCTGCACTTCTTTTTCTTCTCTTAACAAACAACCACAAACACCTAAGATAATACTAAGGAAAAGGGGTGCAGATGGGCTGCATATTTTGGCATGAAATACCTTGGCCAACTCTCCACTAAATGTGTGCTGGCCATTTTTTGAATGAACACCCACATTTCTACTTTTATTCTGCCCTGCCCTTATTGTCTGCCACACTCTGTCTAGTCACCTTCATTTCCAGGGTGTTCAAGCAATGCAAGCCCATCTTAATATTAACTTAAGCAAAACACACTATGAACGCAAATCTATTAGGATGAAAAAAAATAACAAACACGTTCCAAAGCTAAGGAGATTATCTGCTAATTTGGACTGTCCACTCTACTGCTCCCTCTGTTAATGTGGACAACTTAAAATTACCGTGCAGATCAGTTAACAGCAAACAATTCGGAAACACTTGTCTTGGGGCTGAGTGAGACAAACCACCTGCCTGTCTCCACCCTCAACCCTCTGCCCATACGTCACAACAGCAGGGGCACTTACGGAGACTCCAAGCTCTTTCTGCAGTGAGTGATGGAGAGTGGAGGATCTGGAAGGAAAAAGAAGGGGAAGAGACCCTACTGAGGCCAGGGATACAAAATTTATCTCAGGTGTCCTCAGGGGCTGGAGCAAAGCCACATAGGACAGCAAGCCCTTCCAATGTTAGGCATCTTTGGGTCCAGTCCAGAGTCCTGTGCCCACCACTACACCTGCCTTCTCTCTCATTCTGGCCCCAGCACACCCTCCCCAGCATCCTTCTTCCTTACTCCCTCTTCCAGATCAAGTCCTGCTGGTAGTTCTACCCATAAGATTCCAATTTCCCTTTTTTTCGAGGGAGACCATGCTAAAAGTGGACCTTCTGTCCCAATGGGGAGCATTTGAAACTGAGCCAGGTAGAGCAGGGTGGTGGGGGCAAACACCCACCTTTTTTGCGCTTGAGCTTACGCTTGCGCTGCTTGTTGACAAAGCAGGCGGCCAGGGTGCTGAACAGGATGGCAGCTGCCAAGAAGCAGATGGTAGCTACGATTCCAGCCAACACAGGCCGAGCTAGCCCGTCATCGGTCAGGTCCGGCTGTGGGAAGATGTCTGCAGGGAGGGGCGAGGAACACACATGACTCCCTACCTCCCTCCCATAACAGCCCCCACCTACACTGACAACTACCTCCCAAGTATTTTTCCCTACCTCTGTAGAACAGACAATGTTAAAGCTCAGGCTCCATGTTCAACTCTAGCACTTGAAGAGGTTTGTATAGATGGGGAAGAGACAGAAAAGACTAGTTTATGGGAGTCAAGTGATAGCTACAGAGCTTGTAAAGAAGAAATCACATCTATACCTTACCCCATAAGGGTAATAATTTCAATAATAATCTATAGTTGGCTACTGCTGTTTGCAAAGGGCTCTCACGCATATTACCTGATACCCTCAAATGAGACAGAGCACATGCTATTGCTCTCATTTTCTAAGGTAAAGAAACTGTCATGGCAGAGTTTGTGCAAGTTGCTTACATAGATACTACAGATCAGTGCCCAAACCACAACACTGCTACTCTGACCTCCTGTTGGTATTTTCTGCCTTCTGCTATGTCATCTTAACAAAATGAGAGTGTAGATGTGAAGGTACCTTGAGGGAAAAATGCTATAGCAGGGAGAAGAGGTTGTGACCACAGAATTCAGATCTGTCTATTTCTAAGTCATTATAGCACAACTAAGCAACTTCTACAGGGAAGGTTAGCACGTACTGATCATCTCAAGTTCAGAATACTGGAGCTAGCACAGACATTCAACACAGGTCCCACTTCATTTTACAGGTAAAGAAGTGAGTTTCACTTTGTGCCCAAATCCACACAGCTTGTTAGTGGAGCCAGGACTACACCCCATCTACTGTACCCTACTTCAAAGTCAGTTATAACAGTAAGTGCCACTTTTTAGGTTCTGTGCAGTCTGATATATTTGGCTGGAACCCATTGTTATGGTGATATAACGATGGATGAAAATAACCCAAATCACACTGATGAGTTGAGTTGGCAAATGAATGCTACAGCTTTTGGGAATGGGAGGCTTAAAGATGGGGGGAGGGGGGCTGAGGTTGCTGCACCTTCATTCACTCATGAGGAATCTTCCCTGTACACAGAATAGTTCACTGATGAAAACCTTCACATCTTCTATCCTGCAAACTCTGTTCCCTGTTCCTCTGAGTCTCTTCTCTAGAGGGAAGCCACGACAGAGGTATGTGTCCATAGCAGGACTTTTGTATGAAAGAAGAAAAAGAAAGAAAGAAAGAAAGAAAGAAAGAAAGAAAGAAAGAAAGAAAGAAAGAAAGAAAGAAAGAAAGAAAGAAAGAAAGAAAGAGGGAGGGAGGGAGGGAGGGAGGGAGGGAGGGAGGGAGGGAGGGAGGAAGAAAGAAAGAAAGAAAGAAAGAAAGAAAGAAAGAAAGAAAGAAAGAAAGAAAGGTCCATGGTGCCTAGAATGATGCAGAAGTCACACCCCACTGCCCCAGGGCTCTGGTGCCTCTTCAGTCTTTCCTTCTCCTCCCCCAAGTCTGCCTGCTCTGGTGCTTCTATAGCTCTGTGAGTACTACTGCATGAGCTTCTTGGCCAAGCTCTGAGCCAACTGGTCCCAGAGGTCTTTGTGTGAGCAGTGCCCATGGAAATGGTGCCATTGCTTGATCACTAAGCAAAAGCCTCTTCCCAGACCTAGGGAGCCACTTCACTGGGCAAGGGAGGGGTTCTTCTGTGTTCAGGCAGGAACTGTAGCGGAGAAAGATGTGTATAAATGGGACTAGGGCCAAGACAAAGAAAGATAAATGGGGAAAATGCTAGGGAGTTGGCTGTATTTAGCCTGAAAAAAATCTAGGGAGACGAAGGGGTAGAGGGAAACAACACCAAACAGTAATTTTCCAAATAAAACCACCATAATTATAAAGCAGTCTTATAATAGGCACTCAATAAATATGTGCTGACCTGTTGTCTCTCCAGTTCACTGCCCCAGCCCATTATAGAGGACAACACTGGAGGAAACAGGGATTTTATAGCAAAAGAACTTAAGTCAAGTTATTTTTGACAACTATAATGAGATTAGCGACATTTCTTTCTGCAGCTATCTTTTAGAAAGTGTCATAAATGCAGCTCTTTAGTTGGAGAAATACTGTCCATCATGGATGCAGAAGAATGGGTTGGAGGGCCTTAAGAAACACTACAACTCAAGCTTCAACCAGAGCTCTCCGTTGTTTCCAATTCAGCCTTCTTTCCTCATTTTAGCTATCTCACTGGGGGATTCCCACGTGGCTTTTACCCCCCACAGTTGTAAGAGAACCCCCCAGCCCAAGTACCTGTGCTGGAGACACCGGCAATGTTGCTGGGCTCACTGATCAGATCCTGCATGACGGCCAGAACCCGGAACTCGTACCAGGTGTCCTACAGTCCCAGGGATAATAGCCTGTCAGCCCAGAAATCTGAGACAGCCACTGACCCACCACTACACCCACCCTGCAATGACCTTTCATGGAATGGGGTACCCAAAGCAGTGGCATACTGCAAGTGTTGAACAACCAGCTCTCAGGTTAAAAGAAAAAAGTCCTGATTTGAAAAACGCACTTGCCAATTTCCATGATAAAAATACTCCTACCATGGCAGATTTCAATCTACAAAAGTGAGGGCACTGAAAGCAGAGTTGGAAAGAGATGCTCACACAGGCTCTCAGGAGCCCCAATGCTATCATTAAATGAGTGTCCAGGGAAGGAAGACAGAAAGATAGATGAGGCTATCTATATCCATGTAATAATAAGCTGTTTCCTCTCTCCAGCTAGAGTGACATCAAAGTTTAAAGCAGGGGGTCAGCTGGAATATATATATATATATATATTTGTATGTATGTATGTATATTCCTCTAAGGACTCTAAATTGTTAAAGCAGGGGTCCTTCCCTGGGCAAAGCTAGAAGACAATCCTTCTGGGAAATCCTTCACCCAGCCCAAGTTAGACCCCTAGCAGGGAGATGAGGTCACTGTCTATTTACACAATCTGGGCTCCTAACCTGCTCTGCCTGGCTCCAGCTTATGTCTGTATGTGGAAAAAGCCCTCAAGGCAATAAAAGTCACCACTGCCAAACACTGGTCCTGAGTCTGTAGGACCCCAGTTGCCATGATCTACGGATCCCAGACCTCGGTAGCAGATCTGAGAATAAAGGAATCACGGTGTGGGGCAGCACATGGCTCAGCCTTGTACACCTTGTACACCTTGTACACCTGACTTGTACACCTCACTCAAAGCGTTCAGTGACTCCAGAGAGTCATGACACTTCCAGAATTTGGGAACAGCAGCAAGGAAAGGCTGGACACCTCACCTGTGACAGATCCTTGGCAAAGAAGTCTCCATCAGTGCCCGGGATGGCACCATCTAACGTCTCCCAGTGTTCCCCGACACGAAATTCCATGATGTAGCGGTCAATGGGAAAGCTGTGATTGGCAGGGGGTAACCAAGACAGGAGCACACCCTGCTGGGTCCGATTGGCTGTGAGGCACCTCGGTGGGGTAACCAGCACCAGGGGTTCTGGAGTTGTGATAGGGAATGCTGTGGCACAGAGGGGAGAGAGGGAAGGTATGTGGCGATGCCGAGATCATTGTACCCTCACCTCTCTAAAGTGCCTTCTGGCTCAGCATGTGTCTCTAGGGCACTGTGGCCCCAAGGCAATGGTCACTTTGCCATGCAGGAGTCATTTCAGGGACAAGAGTGTCACACAAAAGAGCCCTCCTCACCCAAGGGAAGTGGCCCACAGCCACAAGAACCTACTTTCTCAGCACTTCTAAAAACATAGATGAGGGAATGAAGTGTCTCAAATGGAAAAAAAAAAAAAAAAAGAAAAAACAGAAATCACCGGGGCGGGGTGGGGCGGGGGGGGGGGGTCGTGTAGAGAGTTAGGAGATGGGAGAATTAAATGTAATCTTTTAAATAAGATAGTATCTTTAAAAAGATACTACAAAATGTATTTTATGTTCTCTTCCAAGGAGCTAGAATTGTCTTCTCATAGCACATTGTCTACTCTCAATTGCCTTCTTGGCACAGGTGGGGAATAAAAAGGCCAAGGAGGAAAGCTCCAGAGCAGGGGTAAGCATCCCATCACTGCTGCACCCCCTAGTGGCAGTAAAGGATCCAGGAACAGGCTGGAGGGGTGCCACCTGTTGACGGCCACTCTCCAGGTGGAATGCAGTAAGCCACTGGGTCCAGGAAGGAAGAGTCAGCATGACTAAGATTTGACAGGGAGAACTGGCCACACACCAGCCACCAAATGAGGCCAAGGGCCAGAGGAAAGAATAGGCAAGGGTGCAGAAGGAGGAAGAAGGATTCCTAGCCTGCCCTGTGAAGCCACAGGAAGATGCAAACATGTGGATTACCAAGGAAGGATAAATGTTGAAAGGAACCTGGCCCAAAGTGCTCTGATGTGGGTCAAGGCACTATGGTCCAGGCAAAACTCAAAGAATGGGATGAGAAGTCCTTCTTGGGAGATCAAATGACATGATTACCTGAAGCATGTAGCAAGGTGCCTGGCACATAGTAAGAAGTAAATGTTATCTGCTAGGATCATCACCATTACCGTCTTTACCCAGATCCTCCAGGAAATATCCTCAAGACATCCCAGCCCGGGGTCCTCACCTAAAGTGTTCACAGTGACCACCTCACTGAAGGCGCTCGTTCCCAGCTTGTTCTGGGCCAGGACGCTGAACTGGTATGCTGTCTCAGGCTCCAGGGCATCCACTAGCAACCAGCTGGGTCCCGGTGGCACTGGCAAAGATAGCCAGTCATGGGGCCCAAACTGTGCCCGCTTCATCCTGGCCAAAAGAAAGAGAGAGGATCGGGGACAAGGAGGTGGGGTGGGTTACACTGGAGACACGAGAATGCATGCAAGGTCCTCAAGGAGGTGGCACTGGGCAGACCTGGCCTTCCCTGGCTTTAGGATAGAAAGAGGAAATGACCAAGGTGGGATGACCTTCCCAACTCTGGCTGTGCCAGTCTTTAACACCGGTCGCCAGCCACCAGTGGCATCACCTCTACTAAAAGGAACCCTTAGATATAAGTGAGGCTTACAATACTGGTCAAACTACCAATTGCACTAGGGGGCGGGGGATCTTTATCCTGGTCACAGCCCTAAGAGTACATCTGCCTTGGGAGAGTAAGGACAGTAGGAACAAGGCAGGTACCATCGTGGGGAAGTGAGGATGAGCAATTCAGCAATGGCAGGACTAGGGAAGAAATCCAGGTGACCTCAGCTGCCCACCCTCCCAGGGACAGTGAAAAGTAGGGAGTAAAGTAACCCAGAGGGCTCATCAGTCCAACAAGGTTTGAGTCACCTGAAGAAGCCTAGGGTATAAGACAAAAATGAGCAGGGATTTCCCCACAGTGAGGACCAGGATCCTTAAGGCTTTAACAGTTAGAACTCATAATCAAGGGCAAGGTCACACTGTGCATGGAGGACCCTGGAACTAGGGGTGAAGGTTAGCGTTTGTTCTACACCTCCCACCTAACTCTCCATCCCTGCTATTTCCAGGTGCAGTGCCCTGGGATCACCATGGGGAGGAGACATCATCCTATGGGACTGAGACCCTGGGCAGCTTTCTTCCTGCAGCCCTGAGCTACAACTTAGTGGATGCCCGCTCACGGGGTTCCCTCTAGGTTTAAATGCTCACTACCATGAATGCTTAGGAGTTTGAGCTGAGGCAGCAAAAAGCACAGCAAAAAGAGGCCAGTGCCAAATGTCTGAGTCAATACGTGGAGAGTCAGAGGCAATCAGAACAACAGGAGGGAAGAAGACCTCCCCAAACTTTGCAACTACCCTTCCCACCCGCCCCCACCCCACCGCCCCGGGCACCAAAGCAAGTGAGCAAAGTGTGATAAAGCGGTGCAGATGAGCAGCAGCATGGAGCAGGACCGCAAGCAGTGAGGGAAACCCCAATCTACACCCAGACCTGCCACTTGGACATCCCCAAAGATGGCTTGGCCTTGCCAAAGGCCCTTCCCTGGACACACAGCTGCCCAGCAGCACCATGATTCTTGCAGCAGTCACCTGGCAGGGTTGTCAGGAGCCCTCCCCCGCCCAGCCCCCCACCTTGCCTTGGGAGGAACAGAGATTAAGGGGTGGAGGATGTTCTGGTTGCAACTCAGAGAGTTCCCCACACTCATCATCTAGGTTGTTTGCCTAGTCAGAACTCAAAACATCCAGAATATTCAGGATGTACCCACCAAAACATCATGATGGGAAAGAGGGCAGCTTCCTCTTAACCCCCCTTGATGTTGACTAGTGTATCAAGGGCTCTCCCTGAATCTCCATGAGTTGCCCTCTACAGGAATATTTCCTCCTTCCTAGGCCCTGATCGAGCCTGGCTGGGAATACATAGCCAGATGAGGCAGGTCTGAAAAGGAGGAAGTGAGAGGGCTCATCCTTCCCACTCAAGGATGTCCCATGTTGCAGGTGGCCAGTTCTTGGCTCAGGATAGGAATGTGGGGGAGAAAAACCCTTGCGTGATGGGAAGGAAGTCCACTACAGCCCCTCTCTCCACCTTTTCTGTGCCTCCTGACCTCAGCCTGATTTATGTATGCATCTTTAAGATCCCTTACCTACCCCAAGGTTTAAGCAAAGATCTCAAATCACTACATCTGGCCAAATTAATAGCAGAGATATAAACACAATAGAAACACAGGGTCCTAGAGAAAATGAAGATGCTGAAGACAAGGCCAGAAGGCAAGCACCACTTCACATCAGTTTCTGGAACCATTGGGAAAGCGAGAGAATAAAAATTAGATTCTACGCTTCCAGCTGGGCTGTTTCTCAATGCCACTGAAGATTGGGAGTCTCTTCCAGACTCCAGAGGACAGAGGAACCTAAAAGAAGCATAAACCAAGGACACAAAAAGGGGTAGTGAGATAAGCTGAAGAGAGAGCAGCAGAGGGTGATGGTCAATTCAGGCAACAGCCTAAATTGGCATCCAAACCTTTTAGGCTAGGAACGCAGAATGCCCCGAATCCCTCACAGACGTGCCCATTCCCCACAAGACCTAGTCACTATGTCAACACACCTCACTGACTGGAGGTCTAGCAGGCAAAGAACTGTATCCTTCTCATAACGTCCACCCGCCCCAGGGACTGACTGAAGTCAGGGGTTGGGGGAGGGAGAAGCAGAGAGCAAAGCATGCGGGGGTGACTCACAGAGGTCCGTACCAAACTGAGAATGTCTGCTCGAATCCTCCATCATAGCCTGGCTCCCAGGACACGTTGGCAGTTGTCATGGAGACCTGGACCCGGACACTGCCCGGGGCATGGGGGCTGGTGCCTGGAGACCAAGTGGAGTGCTCTCAGACTGAAATGAACTGGGCCCAGTGAGCTGGGCACCCACAGTGGCACTGCGTAGTAGCAAAATGCAGTGCCTCAAGTGGAGCGCGGAATGGTGAGGGATGCTGAGGAGCTGATGCCCTGAGCAGTAGGACTGCAGAAGAAAAGCCATCCCACTGTGCCATAGAGTCCTTCTAGCAAGATATGGCACGAACATCAGGAACATGGCCAAAGGGAAACCAGAACCTTCGTCATCCCAGGCCAAAATCCTGTGCTCACCTGGCAAATACAGAAACACTCTCCCTCAAGGTCACAGTCCAAGCTAAAAAGCCCCTCTCCTATAAAGTTCTCTGGCCTCATGAAAGGTAGCCATATTCCACCCAAACATCAAAGTGAGAGGCAGCACAACACAACTATTAAGAACTTCTACTTGCCGGGGCGCCTGGGTGGCTCAGTCGGTTAAGCGTCCGACTTCAGCTCAGGTCACGATCTCACAGTCCGTGAGTTCGAGCCCCGCGTCGGGCTCTGGGCCGATGGCTCAGAGCCTGGAGCCTGCTTCCGATTCTGTGTCTCCCTCTCTCTCTGCCCCTCCCCCGTTCATGCTCTGTCTCTCTCTGTCTCAAAAATAAATAAACGTTAAAAAAAAAATTTTTTTTTAAAAAAGAACTTCTACTTGTGTTTGAGTCCGGGACCCAGCAGTTATTAGTGATGTGATGTTCGGCAAGGTGTGTGATCCATGCCAGCCTTGGTTTCAATGATGTACACTGGGGAAATATCAGCTCTCACCTCATAGGTTAAAAATGATAGGGCACCAACTGGGACAGAGCCTAAAACTGGTGGTAAATGCTTGAAGTGTTGGCCACTGTTACAACTAGCTATCAGTCCCCAGAGGGGCAGGCTACAAGCTGAGGTCTTAGGGACACACACCTCAGGCAAAAGAAGTGGGAACATAACCCCTGGCACCCAGGAAATGGGAACGCCAGTAACCTCCAGGCCAGGCCCAGCTGCTGGAGCTCAGCACACTGGTCCCCTCCCAGATCCCCCTCATTCCATTCTTCCAGCTCCCCTTCTAGGCCTAGACACAGTCGCTACTGCCCACACACATGCCTCATTTCTATGGGGGGTGTTGCTGGGTACATTTTGCCAGAAAAAGATCTCCCCAGGACAGACCCCATGTCACCTTCCCTTGTATAGAGTCCACAGAGGGCTAGGGTTACACATGGCAGGCTCCTGATTCAGGGGTGGGCCAGCTCAAGAAAGATGCCCAGAAAGGGTAGACAGTGTCCGGTGCCCAGACCACAGCCCTCCTGCCCACAGCCCCCGTACCGATGACGGTCAGGTGGGTACTGGCAGTGATGCTGGTGACCACGTTGGTGGCGATGCACTCCCACTCCCCGTGGTCCTCCTTACTCAGGGCTCGAAACTGGAGACTCCCGCTGGGCAGGGCATTGTGCTTGCTTCTGCTGGGCTTCCCTACCTTGGCCAAACAAGGGGGCAAAGAGGAAGGCAGGAGCGGGTCGGCAGGGGAGGAGCCGGGTCAGCAGGGAAGAAGAGAAGCCACCAACACATCAGAGGCTCAAGAACAGGAGGAGCAAGTGGTGCCCGAACATTCAGCCCGCACCCCCACTGCCCCTCCTCCAGAGCACCCATCACTCTAGAAGTCAGCCCCACTGCTCAGCACCTGGCCCGGTCACAACAGAGCACTACCAGGTCTTGTCCCTCCAGCACACTTCCCAAGAGCTCCAGAACCTGAAGGTACCTTTCTCCAAGTGATGACAGGGAAAGGGTCCCCTGCAGCAGCACAGGGGATAAGCAGCTCCCGGCCAGCCTCCTGCCTATACTCCCAGCCTGGTAGCACCGTAAAATACGGGGGGTCCTAGGGAGAGCACAGCAAGGCCATGAAGTCAATCATTTCAGCTTGCCCACTCCCATGGAGGCCACTCTCAGCCCTGGGCCTCACCTTCAGGACAAGCCGTGCAGGAGCAGACTGGCCCATGGTCCCCAAGGTGTTGTAAGGCACACAGGTGTAAGTGCCAAGAGCCTCCTCTGTGGCCTCCTCAATCCGAATAGAGCCATCCTCCATCAAGGTCCAACCCAGGTTCTGTCAGAGCACAGACAGCAAAACAGGGAGCAATGGTCAGGGGACAGAAGCTCGGTCCCAGCCCCCACCAGACCAGACCTAACTTCGCAGACCTGGACACAGCACCAGCTAGTGTGGGGTAAGGGGTTGTCTAAGTTCCCTGGGAGAATGGCAAAAGCTCTACTAGAGTGTAGACCTGCCACAGGAAGCAGCTCTTTGCTTTCTCAGAGTTTTTTGGTAGGACTAGAGGAATCCTACAGGGAACCAGACCCTCAGAGGCAGCAGCTCAGCATCAGGAGAGTCTCACTGTGACCGCACATGCATCTTTTCAGCACCTTCTCAACCTGCAGGGGGCGGCCATCTTTGTTCCACTTGACCACGGTGGCTGGTGGCTCTGCATCCACAGGGCATCGGATATAGCCGTGAATTCCCACGGGCACGTAGATGACAGGGGGCATGTTGAGGACACGGGCTGGATCTGTAAGAGGGGTAGCATGGGGTGGGAGAGAAGAAAGGCAGGAGGGCAGTCAAGGAGTGAGAGATCTAGGCAGGGGGCCAAGCCACCACATAAACCCCCGGGGTCTCATACAGACACTCCTACTCCAAGGAACTGCCATTCATACCCATCCACCCATTCAGTAAACACTGCCTATGTCCTCAGTGCTCACAACAGTGCCAGGTACCTGGACCACCATGAGGAACAAGACGGACAAAGCCCGGAGGCCACATCAGGCTGCCCCAGTGCAGTGTGGGCTGCTGGCGGCTTTTCATCTGCCCAGCCTACTGTATTCTTAAGAACTTCTGTTTCAAATGTCTGGAGGCACCCAAAGGCATGTTTTCACCTGCCTAAATCCCTAACACCCCTCAAATGCTCCTACACATGGACTGAACTGCAGACTAAGGACCCTGGATGTCCAGTTCCCCAGCCCCTAGACTCCAAACTCAAAGTCAACATTTGACCCTATCCTCCACCGACCATTCCTCATCCCAAGTGTCTCTTGGACACCAAGCAGCTCTCTCTCGCTCCACATCCTAAACCAAAAGTGGAACGTCAGTTCTACATTCTGTGTTCAGAGACATGACCACCAGTGGTTCTTTCCTCTCCTCTCCATTCTGCTAGCTGTCCAGCCCCTCTTGGCCTCAGTTTCCCTTCTGTGCAGCTGGAATACGGAATCAGCTTTGGCCACAGAATGGATGAAAGTTTCCCAGGAGAGCAGCAAAAGGAGCACATCCTGTGATGTGGGTGACTCATCACCTTTCCATTCTCCCCAATTTCCCCTGAGGGTGACCAGGAGAAAGATCCAGAACTTCCAGTGAGGCAGTGAGGATGAATGAGCTGGTATGTTTTAAGCATTTGGAGCTCTTCAGAGAACAGCATTACATAAATATCAGGCCGAGTTATATATTTAGACATAGCTTCCTTCTTTTGTATGTAGAGTTTTTTTTTTTTTTTTTTTTTTTTTTTTTTTTTTTTGCCTCCAAGATTTTCAAAGGGTTTATGAATGGGAAATACTCTGAACGCTGCTTTTTAGCAGAAATAAAGATCCTTGTCTCACCCACCTGAAAATCTCACCCCCCGGATTCCCTCTGAAGGCAAAAAGGAGGTAAAAAGGGACAAGCTGCAGTGGGTGATGGCACTGGGGAAAGACGCAGAAACCGCACACCCCTCTCAGCACAGAATGGCCCATGGTTTCATGGATGGGGGCCTTACTTTTGGTTACATTCCTCATCCTTCTGAAGACTACCCCTGCTGGTTCTCTCTCTGCCCCCTCCACCTTCTAGCCCAAGTGACATAGCTAGACAAGATGCTACTCCAAGTGGACTCTTCCCTGCCCTTAGCTCCTCCACATCTAGCACAGCTTGGGGCACATGGTAAGTCATGTTTAAATAGCTTCTTGACTTCCTTTTTCCTACTGCAGGTCAGGGTGGGACGTGCTTGATGTCCTGGGTCACACCACATAGCTTTCCTAGGGCCTCATAGCCCTTAAAAACTTAGACTCATCATACAGCATGCTAAAAGCCCTTTTTAAGTTGATGACAATGGAAGTGGAAAAATGATGCCTTTGTCCCCACAAGCAAAATCACTGCATGGAGAAGGAAACAATAAGCATGTGAGGTGAGAAGCTGGACAGGGCTCAAAGGTCCAGCTTGGCTCCACCACCACAGCGCCCACTCAGCAGTAGACAAGTGCAAACACCCAGCTGTGTGGAGTAGCTTTGGAGACCAGCCCCACTTCCTGGGGTCATCAACTGTCCTTCTGCTTGTTCTCAGCTCACATGCTGACCAGGGCATCTCTAGGCTATTGAACTTCTCACCCAGCCACGGCATGCCCTTGCGGGTGAGCAGTCTTCCCACACTAGCCCTCAAGTGATGAAAAGCCTGTCACCTACGGTAACCAGGCAGGGCCTTTGTTGTCTGAGTGACAGGGCCATCCACAAATCAAAAGAAAGAAATTAATCCTCATTACTCATCCTTCTGTCTCTTTCTCACAATGATCAGCTTGCCAGGGGGTGGGAAAGCATCGACTACACTGCCGGATTCAAGATTAGCAAACTGAATTATTGCACTTGCACAAAAGCCCTCAATTGTTCTGGCATGAGGATCAGCTCATCCATTTGGATCTCTGACCACCCTAGAGAAGAGCTAGAAGAAAGCCAAGAGGGAGCCAGATGCTGGCAGAACTAGATCAAGTCACCCCAGAAGAGGGTTCTGTCCCCTTCACTCCAAACAGCTGTCCACAGTGGGGGAAGGCATAGAGCTGGCAGGAAATCTAACTCTACTTCAGCTTCACCTACACTCCCTCATATACCTGAGAAAAAAAAGGACCAGAGACCATCTCATTCAACATCCAGAGAGAGGAGTTGGCTAGCATTCAATACAAAGACAACTGCTCAAAAGGTCTACCGATCCTTGAATCCAACCTAAGCTTGTTGACTGATGGAATGAATCAGTTAACACTTGTAGTGATGCCTGGCCCATAGAGGACACCCAGCAAGCACTGTTTCACCTCAATTGACCAGCCCAAGTCTTGGCCTCATGTTGGGCTATCCCTGCTTCCTGTCATTCCTCTGCCCACATTCCCTCAAATGACACTCGGTCTCTTACTATCCTCCAGCCTCCAGTCTGGCTAATGTGGCTTGGATCTTCCGGAACCCCCACCACGTGTTGCTCTCCCTATCCCTACTCACACTGCACAGTTAAGTATGCTGAGGCAGAAGGGGAGCGCCCCAGGCTGTTGCTAGGAACACAGGTGTATTTCCCTGCATCCTCAGGTTTCACCCGGAAGATGATCAGGGTCCCATCGATCAGGATCCGCACTCTCAACTTCAGGTCACTACAAACACACAAAGAGACAAGGAGGGGTGGGGGAAGAGGGTCTTCCATGAGACAGTGGAGCAAGGCAGCGAGGAGTCCCCTCTCTGTGAACGAGGCAAGGAGAGCCAGAGCCTCCTCATATTCCTGGCCCATCTCAAGAACACTCTGTGCAGACACTGGCCTTGCATGAGGGACAGATTAGACCTCCCCTCTGCAAGCTCCTAGAGCCCAAGAGCAGCCTGCAGTAGCCCCTGCTTAGAGGCCTTGCCCCTGGGAGGCCTGGTGTCTGGGGACCCCACTGAGAGGGCAGGGCAGCATGCTCACTTCTGGAAGTAGACGTTCTCGTCCTGCCAATACCAGGTGTAGGTAAGGTTGCCGGGATACGCCTCTGCCCGGCAGGTGAGCAGAGCATCCTGGGATATGTTGACAGTGATGTTCTCAGGAGGGGAAACGATGAAGGGAGGCCCTAGGGAATAGGAAATAAACATAACCTTACCTGGTATGGGAGGGGAGCACAGCAGTGCTGGGACCTCCCAGGAAGCTCTGAGAGGTCTCAGCAAGCAGTGCCTAAACTCCAGGAGGGAGCTGGAGGGTAGCACTGGTTCAAGAGGCAACAGCACAACCCTGGGCAGTCGCCACAGAGATGCTTCCAGCTACTGCTAGCACTCACGTTCTTACTCTCCTTACAGGTCCCAGAGATGCAAAAAGTCCTGGGGTGTGACCACAGTGAGCCCCAGCCCCCTGAACCAGCTGCAGGACACTCTTGTTGGTGTATACCTGCACCCTGCCTCCATGCACAAGCTCCCCAAACCAGCCATCTCACCCCTAGACACATAGACATACATACCCCTTCCTGCTCATCCTTCTCTCCAGCAGAACCTGAGCAGGGGACATGTATGAGGGACAAAGGCCACTCTTTTCAATCCAGAGCAAGGAATAATCTTGCTTCTAAAGGAGTTAAAAGGCTTGTGCTGCTTATCAGCCAGAGGTCAAGAGGGCAGATTTGGGGAGAGGAGGCAGGGGGATAGCAGAGTAAACAGAGAGTGAAATCCCAGAACTCCCTGGTGCTAGCTTTCCAGATAGGCCACAGCTGCCACTTGGCTCTCTCCTGAGAGTGGGCAACTCTTCTCCAATCTACAAAGGGACCTCTGGTCCATGCTGCCACTCAACACTCCAAGTCAGAAGGAGGCAGAAAGAACATGTATCTCAGCAGGCCTGGCAGCCCAGACAGCCACCACTAGCTCTCACCCGCTCCTTCAGCAGGCAGCAGGTGGGAGGCAAAGAGGGTGGATGGGCTCAGTACAAAGAGATTCTGCCATCCTGACGCTAGTCCTTCTGGGGCATACTGGGGCCCCAGGCAGGGAAGACTGGCATTTCCCAGTGCTGACCATGCAGACCCCAGCTTTGCCAAATGCCCTCAGTGTTATTTTAAATGTCTGAGGCTTGGATTGAATTCCTATCTTTATTTATTGAAGCCGTCACTAACAGGGTGGAAACCTAAGGGAGGTCTTCTCCCCTGGGGAAGATGGAGGTACAGCAGGACACTACTCAGACAGAGTAACCATCAACATGGTGCCTCCTGTCATCCCGTGTGATGGCCACAACAGGCCACCATGGGCACTCGGGCTATGAACTACACAATGCTCAGGGGGAGCCCAACCCCACTCCTCATGAGCTGCCCATCTCTCCACCTACCTCAGCTGTGCCAGTCGTGCCCTGGGCAAACCCCTCTGCAGCTCAGATGGGATGGAAGTCCCTGTAAAAGGTCTGAGGCATGAAGAAGCCAGAGAAATCTCTCTTACCTTGGACAAGCAGATGGGTGGTATGAACAGCCTCCCCCTGGATACTGTATGCGCGACAGGTGTAGGCACCTCTGTCCTCCCTACTGACCGATGTCACTGTCAGGCTGCCATCACTCACCTGGGGCCAAAGAGAGATGGAGCTCAGCACCCACACTGGGGCCCCACCAGGGGCTATCTCCTCAGGCAGAGATAGCCTCAGGGCTCATGCACTAGGGGGATATGGAGCCAGGCACTCCGTTCATCTCCCTTCAACCACAGACACCAACAAGGCTGCCTGCTGTGCAATGTTACTGGTCACATGAAGCAGGGGACCACCGTGGAGAGGGAGGAGGCAAAGGAAGGGCAAGCAAGGAGAAGTGCAGCAGCCCCAATGGAGAACCACACTTACCTGGTATTTCCCACTAGCACCTAGGAGTGTCCCCTCCTTCAGCCATGTGACAATGGGCTTGGGGTTCCCAAAAGCTGTGCAGGTCATGGTAACACTGCCGCCCTCCTTGGCCTCGATGTACTGGGGGGGTGTTTCCGTAAAGGTGGGAGGAGCTGCAGAGAGATGCAGGGTGGGATTAGCCAGGCTACCGCCCTGCATGCAGTGCCCACCCACGCTAGGCACCATGGCCATTGTGTTCATACTTAACCTTCTGCGAGGTGCTAGGATAAAGGAAGGAAGGGGGACACAAGTAAAATCCTCTGTGCCTGAGTTTTACAGGAGAAGAGGAGACCTGAATTTCAAAGTCAGTCTGGCTGGGTGCAAATTCTAATATTCTCCCATTGTTCTTGGCTAATTCCCAATAAACAAATATTTGCTGAGCACCTACAAGGAGGCCACCATGCTCAGCACTAAGGACAAAGCGATAAACAGCACAGCTCCCATGACTTGCAGAGCACACACTTGCTACTAGCTCCAGACTGTTCCATCACCCCCCACTCCAGTCTTTCACCTAAAGATCATCCCTGATACTCCAACTTCCTTAACCCCAGCCCAGTCAGGCCCCATATTTCCAGGATGTCTCCCACCTGAGCTCCATCTAGGCCTACTACAGACCACAGGCCATGGTGACAAGGAATCTCACTCTTCCAGATTAGGCAGAGAAAATTTTCCACCTTCTTCCTTTTCTGGCATCCAGACAGAAAGACAGCCCACTCTGCAGATTACTCCTTTTTTAATTTTCTTCTGATTATGCCAGGTTATCCCCACACTACCACCTGCATTGTTGTAGTTTTGACCAATATCCATCCTGTTTGGATAATCAACTGTTCAGAGACTCAGTCTCATCAGTCTTAGCTGCTTGTAGAGGCAATCAGATCAATCTTAACCTCTTGGACTTTCATTGCTTTTGAAGTGACAAGAAGGGGCCCCACTTTTAACCTTGAGTCCTAGGGTTCACAATGCCTGGCTGAGGCAGGACATTTTTAGCTCATCTCAAGGTACCCAAAGGTCAAGACCAAGTTACAGTGCAGCCTGCCACTAGTTGGGTAACCCTGGACAAGTTACTCAGCCTCTCTGGGCTTTACCCAAATCTGGCCCCCTCCAGTATTGAGGTGAGGAATAAGTGAGATACGGTTTGTGAAAGGGATCTTGTGAATGTAGATACGTGTGAAATGTTGGTTATTTTGCCATGACTATCATCATTGTCATCTCCCCAGAAACATCTGAGGCATCAGTGAGAAGCTTTGAGGGGCGCCTGGGTGGCTCACACAGTTGAGTGTCCAACTTCAGCTCAGGTCATGATCTCACAGTTTGTGAGTTCAAGCCCTACGTTGGGCTCACTGCTGTCAGCCTGGAGTCTGCTTCAGATCCTCTGTCCCCCTCTCTCCCTGCTCCTCCCTGGCTCACACTCTCTCTCAAAACTAAAATAAACATTTTAAAAAGAGAGAAAGAAGCTTTGAGATAGGTGTCACCTCTCCAGACAGCGTTGCCCCGAAAACCAGTCAGAGTGCTTTGAGGTTTGGTACTGTCTGCCCCCTGCTCTGCCAACCTCGTCTGCTACCATATACCCCTTCACTGTGCTCTAGCCAACCTGGCCATCTTTGTCTTTCTCAAATGTGCTAAGAATGTCTGACCTCAGGGCCTTTGCATTTGCTGCCCTCTCTGTACCCAGACCTCACTCCTTTGGTTCATGCAAATCTTCGCTAAAATGCTATCTCTGCCTTAAGTGGTCAGCCCATCTAAGATAGCACTTCTAACATTCTCTACCCCCTTAGACTATTTTATTTTCTTTAAAGTACTGATCACTGACTCTCCCTGAGAACAAAGATCTTTTCAGTAAATCACACTGCATGCCTGGCTTTTAGCACAGTTCCTAGCTTGTAACAGAGCACTCAACAAATGTCTGCTGAATGGATGAATGAATTAAATGTACATAAATACACACACCTACAGACCAACACAAATTCAAACACATAAAACTTCCTAGTAACAAGACCATGGCAACACCACTTTCTTCCATCATTTCCAAAGCCCTTAACTCAGTGTGGGCACACAGAGGGCACTTGGAGAGTGAATACTGAGTGAATTAAGAAGCATAGTTCATCACACACAAAACACACACAATGGACACCTTCAAGCACATCAATACTCATCCAGCATCTAATATAATAAAAATGATGGCAAAAACCATCCCAAATCCTTATAAAGGGATTCTGGAATTCTAGCTTCCAGGCCTCTCGTGCTGCTCTGGAATGTGTGCTCATCTCCAACAGAGCCCCTCTTGCCAGGCCTGTCCCTGGAAATATAGCCACAGCCTCATTACCTCTGGTGTCAAGCTTAAAAGAAAAGATAATAAATTAAATTATGTCCTGAAGTGACAAATTAATTACTAATTACATAATTACTTTATTATTTAGGTGCTAATCAGGAAAGTGCTTTGAACGATCTCGAGTTTTCAGGAAAACAATGGTTTGACTCTCAATTATTTACAGAATTAGGTGTTAGCTTGCCAGCTGCATTTCTAGGCTTAATTCTTTTTTACAAGTGCTCTATAATTAATAGTGCAGGTTAGAAATAGACTGGCCTCTCCTCCAAGTAATTCACCAATGTAAAGCAAGACTTGGCTTGGGCTTTTTGTGTATTTTATGTGATAAAGGAATAATTGGGTCTGTTTCCACCCAACTGGTCTTTAAGAAAACACAGAAGGAGATTGAGACCATTTGTAATTCTAATTTTTCACTGGCCTTTCATTTTCCAAAGGTGATCTCTGTCAGAAAATGCCTGACACTAAACATTCTAGTTTGGAAGCAATGGAATGCTGGCACTCCAGACTCTTTCCTTCCATAATGGAAATATTTATGCTGGAAGGAACCTCAGAACTGGGGGTGAAAGCAGGAGGGAATAAAGAGAGACAGCTCTCTCACCTTCAAATGTGTCTGCTCTAATCTATCCACTTGGGAGGCAGGCTCCTTGGTAAGGGCAAAGCCCCAGTTTAAACCCTGGAGCAGATGAGGGAACATTCTTAGCTTTTCTGGCCAACACTTTCTATAAACAACCTCTATGAATGCACTGACTCTCCATCTGGGCATCTGGGCATGCTGTTCCCTCTGCATGGAATACCCCTGCACCCGGCTAACTCCTCCTCCCTAGTTGGGTCTCTGCACAGGAGTCCTTCCCTCAAAGAAGTTCTCCCTCCTTTGTTCTCCCAAAGCCCATATTGCAATTTTCTCTGGACTTACTGCCTCTGGAAGTTTCCTTAAAGCTGAGTCTGGATTGGGCCCATTGCTGTGTCCCCAGAGCCTGCCACAGAGCAAATATCCAAGATGTGTGTGTGTGTGTGTGTGTGTGTGTGTGTGTGTGTGTGTGTTACTTCCCTTTATTTACAAAATCTACAAAAAGCACTCCAGCCTGATCTCCAGGCCCAGGATATACAGGTTACTCATGTAAATACTAAAAGCCAAGACTCAAGATGTGTTATGAATGGATAATTATTGGTGAGTTTACAAGAACTTTCAAACTACTACAGTCCTCTGCATCTTCCAGTCTGAGGACCTTCCTGTATACCACCTCCCTGCCACTACTATTTCATTTGATTTCATCTTTTTTCTCTCTTGAGAAAGAGAATGGCCAACATCTGACCCACATGTAATTAATGTCACAGACACTGTGCAGGACACTTTCTTACACAGCATTTCATCTGATCTTCACAACAGCTCTGCAAACAGGCATTGGTTTTGGTAACTGAGGGAGTTGATGCCCAGAGAGTTGCCTGGGATCTTACAGCTACTGAATGCATGAAATAAACCAAACCTTTTCAAGGCCTTCTCCCATGCTTATTCCACTCTAAGTCATTGTGAATTCTCACAGAACCAATTCCCACTCGTGCAAACTAATATAGAGATGTAATACAACACACAATCTCCAACTAAATTCTACCTTCCTGTCACGTGAGTGCCTACTGAACACCTGATGTCTCAGGTCACTGAAGTGGGCGCTGCCAGGAGGACATGAAGGGAAAACAAGGTGGTTCTTGGAGATTACAGCCCAGTTTAGAAAGGGCATAAGAGAGAAAGAAAGCAACGTGGGGACTCTTGGCTCGGTGTTCAATCAGCGAAGCTTTTAGCAGCAGATTTACCTTCCTAATTATGTTTTGCTTGGGCTAATATTAAGATGAGTTTTCATTCTCGGCACACACAACAGCTGGCATCAAAAGGAGGTGACTCAAAAGCTTGCTATGTGGTGGGGACAGCCCACCCAAGACTTAAAGTAAGCCTCCAATCAGTCTCTTTGGACTGACTGAGGGGAGCCAACTATATCTAATGGGTTGGGCAGCCTAGACCAACACTGTTCTAGGACCACCATCGTTAACTCTGCTCTTCTCAGATAACAGTGCCCTGGCTAAAATACTCTGTTCTTTCAGGACCCTGGAGAGGTTCTCAAGCCAAGGAACATGGTCTGGCCCCCTTGGGAGGAATGACCCAACCCCACAAGGTAGGGCAGAGAGAGCCATCCTTCAGAGCAGATCAATACTATGAGAAACTTCCAAGCCAGGAACAACATCAATTTCTCTCTCCCAACCACAGCATCTATAGTCACAGATATCAAAACCACAAGGACCCAAGCTCTGTGTGGCACATCCAAAGCATATATGCCACTTCTCCAGATTTTTCTCCACAGTTCCAGCTTCTCCTGGCTCCTCTAGAGTATCTCTTCCCAAGTAAGGACTCCCAGGGACATAAGAGAGACTCTCTTGTGGAATGCACGCAGAGGGCCCAACCCCTGGTGTGGTCACAGCCTTAGAATCAGGCCCCCAGCCTGCACCAGCACTGGGAACTCAACTAAGTCACTTGGGCCTCTGCAAAGGGCTTTGTTGCCTTTTCCCAAACACTTGAAAAGCATCAACACATAGCAGTTAACTTAACTGAACTATAATAACTGATAGTCATTAAAACGGTTACTCTTCACAGGATTCTTACATTTTCTTAGACAGTAAACCCAGCACAAGAAGGGACCATGTCTGGGTTGGCTCACCATCATTTCTCTTCCCCTAGTGCAAGGCTAGGCACACAACAGACACTCATTACATATCACTCAAATGAACATATTTAACAAGGAACCAAGATATTAACCTAAAAAGGAAAATGGTTATGGTGGGGCTCCAGAAATCCCACTAGAGCAAGAAGCCATTATTTGGACTAGCAGGGTCTTCCCAAGGCTGGGAAATGGTGCCAGAGGGTATAAACTGGGCTTCGACAAAGCCTTAAACCTCCTGGTTCCAAGAACCAGCTACCTACCTCCCTCTGAGGAACTCTGACTCCACCACCCACAGCAAACCCCACTTCGTGCTCAGGGAGCTGCTCCTCCTATGCACCTCTGTTAACCCAAGGCTCTAGGAAGACAACTGAAGGGGCGTAGGAGGTGAGAGCTACTAATGCAATGGGGCCCGGCCCTGATGAGGCTCCTCTTTGTGGCAGAGATTTGGGGCAGGAATAGTGGCTTCGCCTAAAGCAGGTCCTCAGAGAGCAGTCTTCTGGGTCATCTCCCACCCGCCCAGCCCCAGGAATAAGCCCATACACACCATTGATGGTAAGGTGGACCCAGCTACCATTGTGAAAGGTGTCATATTGTTGGTCCAGCATGAGCACTTTGCACTCGTACCAGCCCTGGTCCTCAGAGCGAACCTGCTCCAGTCGCAGGGATGCTTTATCATGAAGACTTGCCCGGCCTGCAGGAAGAAAGTGGACAAAAGCCCAGGAGGCCATCAGGGTGAGGCTAGCAGTGTGACACCTGCCAAAGGCAGAGGACCCATTGTAACCTTCAAGCCATTTCCCATGATAGGACCCCAAAATAACACCTCGCACCAATCCCAGGCAGTAGGCTGAAAGGAAAAGGCACGCAGCCTTGCCGTGGAGCCACTCTCCCAGTCTCGGCTGGCCCAGCCCCACTGCAACTGTAACTCTGGGTTTGGCCCTGGGAAGAACCTCAGTCCCTCAGAATACTCCTATTCTTTTGGAGATCTCTTGGGATAAAGGAAAGGCATGGGGGATGCAGAGCTGAAGAAAGAGAGTGGGAGGGAGCGAGGGAGGGAAGCAAAGGTGCAAATAGAAGAAGGTGAGGTATGGGACTCTAGAGCAGGCCCTAAACCTCAATTCAGGCTGAGTGACATCCTTCTCCCACCTGATTCCCCACCACCAGCATCTCTCTGCCTGTCTTCCCTATGGTAAAGCAGAGGAAAGGCAGGCCAGGGACCAGGGTGGAGAGGTCCCCTCCAGGTGCTGCTGCCCATGCCTGAGGCACTGCACATCTAGCCAGAACCCAGTGTCCCCAAGAGCTAAGACGCCAGAGCCCATAAGCCCAAGAATGAGGACAGGGCTGGCAAGCAGAGCAAAGGCCCCCCAGCTACCCTCCTTAACTCCATCCTCCTCCCCATTAGGAGGCCATCTTTGTCTCACTCATGGTGATGAGATGGTAAGAATTGAGGCAGGAGCAAGCAGAATGGGAGTCTAAAATGAGGATACAAAGCAGCCCTCAGGGTCCACCTTCCCCTCACCCACCACCTCAGCCCAGCCCTCAATGCCATGTCACCACCTTCTCAGTTTTCATCCTGTCTCAACACTGACAATCTGCCTAAAAACCAGAGCATCAAATGGCCAAAAACAGAGTGAGAGAGAGAGATAAATGGAAGCTTTCTGAGAGATGCAAATCAGACCTCAGAAGTCTGACCTCAAAGTCCTGCCAGCTTCCTGTCTTCCATTAAAATTCCAGCACACATATGCACACGTGCATGCACACACTCCTACACGCATGCATGTCCCATGCTCTCCTCCCTGGCAGGCTGGCAGACAGGCACTGGCAGTGACTCACAGTGAGGCCCCTTCTGGCAGGTGGAACCACAGAGCAAGACACCAAGGGGACCAGGAGGAGAGAGGCTGGAGCAGCAGAGGAAGCAGACAGCAGGTGCAAGCCACAGCCACAGCACTGCCCGGACCAGCCTCAGACATTTACTTCCACTGCTCACGGATGGGATGAGGCCCCAACTTCAGAGCTAGAGGGAGGGAGTGGGCAAAGGCAGACAGAACAAAGTCTACAGTGCCACCAGCACACGTGGCCAAGGGCAGCAGGGCTCTGACTCAGCTTCTTTCTGCACAGAGCTCCCCTTCTGCCAAGCTCTCCTCCCCTGCATGGTGGGCTCTCTAGGCTTCCCTGTCCTTACTCCTGCCTCTGCCCCTACACATCCATAGCTGTGCAGTGATGCTTTGTGTCTGTACCACCTCCTCTTCCCTCTCCTCCCCACCACTTAATTAAAACCTACCAAAGTGCAAACGATGGGAGGAAAGAGGCAGAGACTATGGAGAAAAGATAACAGACCAGTCAGAAAGATAAGAAGCAATAGAAAGGCAGGAGGAAGAGTGCCATGACCATAACCACTGAGAGCAAAAACCAGGAGAGGAAACAAGCAGCCCCCTGCAGCCCAGAACTTACCTGCATACTCAGGGTCCACATGAGGGGGATAGTAGCCAAACTTGATGAAGATAGGGATGGGCACCCCAAACTTGAACCACTCCACGACATAGGGCGGGGGCTGTCCCGTCACTGGGTGAATCACGTCGCATCGCAGGACCACGCCCTCACCGGCTCTCGCAGTAACAAACTCAGGCTCCTCTCGAAGGCCGTGGGCAGCTAATGGGTCAGCAGAGTTGGGATGCACAAAGGGAAATGACAAGGAGATCCTGCCCCAGCCGCCCAAGAGGCAGCCCCTTGCCCATGTCTAGGGACCTCTGCATTCCCACTTCCTCCCCAAGGCCAGCGGCCCACCCCAGCCCTCCTCCTGAAAAGTAGTCCAGTCACTTCCCAGAAGGTCCCCAATACATTTTTAACCCCCTTAATCCCCTCTCTGCTCATACCTCCCACAGCTCTGGGGGCCCCAGCTATCCATGAACCTGAGACAGGTAGGAAGGGGAGAAGAGGAGAGAGAAGCAGTTCTTTCCAGTCCTGCATGCCAAACCTTCCCTCCCCAATCCCAAAGAGCAGATCCATGACCATATCCTCCTCCTTTGAACTCCCAACAGTCCTAAGGAGTCTGGCTACTGAGAAAGTAAAGGGGCCTCAGCCTCTCTGTGGAGACCTGCAGCCTGGGTTACAGAAGCCTGCTGTAGCGGAGGGTAAACATGGAATCTCTTCCTGTGCAGGATGCTTCCCACCAGAGCCTGGTAGGAGCTGCAGAGCCAGCCTCCTCCTACGCCCCACCCCCAGCTCAGCCTGATGTTCACAGCACAAAACAAGAGTACTCCATACAGGAGCAGGGGAATCCCTAACAAGCTGAGCAGAGGCTGCTCATGGCAACACCAGAGGGAAAACCCCACAGGCCTGACTAGCCTCTCCAGGCTCCTCCCTCCCACGCCCCACCGCACCTGCTACAAAGAGGGGAACAGAAGGGTCCTCCAGCCCTCCAAATTCCAAGCCCAAGACATCACCATTAGGATAGCAGTATGCTGGGGGCAGAGCAGGGATCCTGGGGCTGCTAAATTCAGCCAGCTATGGAGAAATCACCCCACCTTTAGTAGATGATAAAACATATGGCTGGATAGGGTGCACCTATCCTCTTGGCAGCAGAAGGGCAAAGTGGAGAGAGACCCATCCCCACCCACAAGCTGGAGGACACAGAGGACAGGCTAACTCAGGCACTGCTTCTCTCACTGGTCAGCCTGTTCATGAGCCCCTACAGGAGGCATGCCACCCCCACCTCCAGCCTGAAACCGCTCCCTCCCGCATGAAGCCTCCGTGCCCACAAAGTCACCTTGTCCAGCTTGCTTCCCAGTGAAAGGGACAGCCTGGAGAGGTCTCTTCTTCCTGGCTTCCCTCACACTACCCAACACAATTACAGAGGAGACCTCCCCGGCTCTCCCCATCCAAACTCACCTCCCCTCCCAGTCCCTGCTGGGCCGCTCCAGGCAGCACCAAGGACAGCAGCTGCTCTACTAGCAGTGCAAAGCCAAGAGCTGATGGACCCTCCCAACACAGAAAGGATGCCCAGAAGAACAGCGTGTCTGTTTGTCTGTCTGTCTGCCTATCTGTCATGGTGCTTCTGTATCTGACTCTTACTGCATCTCTGACCCCTGTGTGCTACTGCCTGTCTCCTTCTCTCATCTCTCTCTTTGCTTCATGTCTCTGTGTCTTTGGCTCTTTCTATGTGTCTGTCTCTCTGATTCTGTCTTCTGGTTCTGAGACAGAAGTCTCTCTCCTACTCCTTCTTCATGTGTCTCTGTGCTGTTCCATCTCAAATCTTCAAGTCTCTCTGTCTCTGTCTCTTCCTCTTTAGCTCTCCCTCTATGTGGATGCTTCTACTTGTCTTTCTTGGTTTGTCTGTGTGTGTGTGTATTGGGGGAAATATGTGGATTTCTTTTCACCTATGCACTGAGAAGGGATTCTGCCTGCTTTTCTGTGTGGAGATACCTCTATGTGCTTATGTTTCTGTGTTTGCGTCTTTCTGTGTCGGTCTGCATGTTGGCTGTTCATCTGTGTCTCTCCTTCTCTCCCTCCCCATCCCCCTCTCCCTCTCTCTCTCCTCCCTAAGTTGCGGAAGGAGGAGGAGGCAAGCCCTTCTAGAAGCTGATTGGCTACTGGTGACATCACTGTTTTCTAGAGAAAGAGCTAAGATCACAGAGTATTTTTGGAGCAGAGCGGAGTGTTGCACTCACCTGCCAGAGGCCCCAGCAGGTTTCCCAATACCCCCACCCCCAACCTTGCTTCAGGCTAGGTTTGAATTCCAACCCCTCAGGGAAAGCTCCAAGAAGGCCCAGCTGCAGCAGGCACCTCCCCCACAGCCCCAGAGGCACCTGGATAAGGACAGAGCCTGCCTCCTAGCCTCCAGGAGCACAAAGGCTGATCCTGGACCCAGAAAGAATGGGCAAACAGTGGGCACCATGTGTGAACAGGGGGAGCAATGTGTGTGTGCATATGTGAATGTGTATATGAGGCTGCTCTTGGCAAAAGGATGTATATGTGGA
Source organism: Panthera tigris (assembly GCF_018350195.1). Classification (NCBI taxonomy): domain Eukaryota; kingdom Metazoa; phylum Chordata; class Mammalia; order Carnivora; family Felidae; genus Panthera; species Panthera tigris. The sequence goes on from NC_056669.1 coordinate 30,373,559, forward strand.
TACATGCCTGTGTGCAGATGACTAGCTCTTAGCAAACGGACAAGGATGAGTCGGGGGGAGGGGTGCTGCATGTGTGAGTGTGTATACGTTTGTGACTGTGTGTGTATAGCACAGACTTTCCAGGAGGGTAAAGGAGGAAATACAGGAGCCTGGGAGAAGAGGAAGGAGGTATTCCAGGGCCTAGTTACCTGGTGTGCAGGACAGAGGCTCTCCACAGAAGGGGACCCCTTCCCAGGGCTTTGGCCCCTAGAGCCTAAGGCAAGAGGCAGAGAGGCAAAGGAAATGACCAGCTCTGCTGAGCAGGTGGTTGCCCACTTTTAGCAGTGAAGCTCGGCTCTGTAGCACCATGGCTACTGGGGTTGAGGGCTCTGGAGAGCAATGCCAGGAGGTAGGTTGGCTCCAAAATGGGTTCCCACAGTGTCTGCTGCTCAGTGCTGCCTCATTCTCACCTCCTGGCAATGAGGCAGCCTCATTCACACCTCCCCCAGCACTGGGGCTGGCTCCAGGTTTCCACTTCCACCCCCAGCCAGCCCCTGGGCTCAGGACTGAGCACCCAACCCAAGGCCCACCCCCAAGCCAGTCAGCCCCATCCCTCATCTCTGCACAAGGACCCTTTCAACCAGGGACAAGCAGCTGGAGAGAGGACTCAGTGAGATAAGCATCCCAAATATGATAAGCAAGGCAGAAAGAGATGGAGTTTCCCAAGAAGAAAGCAGAGGTGTGGGAGCTCCTGGCCCAGCCTCTGCACTTGGTTCAACCCATTTGGTTTTCTGAACCCTGAAGTATTTATCACCTTCCTCAACTCCTCAACACACATACATACATACACACACACACACACACACACACACACACACACAGCACTCTCACTCCATCACCTACAAGCACTTCTTCCTAAGCCTGATCCTTCCTGAGCCAAAGCATGTCTAATAAGATACTTTCTCTAAAAAAGCTCAAAGCAAGAAACAAAAGTAAACAGGGTGGCAGTAAATAGGGAAGGGGTGCTTGATGGAGGAGAAACTCTCACCTAGGACACCAAACCCAAATTGAAGACTTTGAAAGAGACTCAAGAAACCAGGAAGGAGAGAGACACAGAGACAGACACAGTGCAAACCTGACACAGGAAGAGCCCAGCCCACAGCAAGAAAGAGAACTCTGGGGCACAGAGGACCCAAAGACATAGGCCTTCATAGGAGCCCAGAATCAGGAAGACAGAGCAGAGGCTATTCGTTCAAGAAGCAAGTGGGCTTCTCCCCAGCAGATTGACTGGAGCAACTGCCAGTGGGCAGGGGGCAAGAGGAGGAGAAGGAAAGGATAGAAAGTGACCTGAAGTGAGGAGGGGCTGCAAGAGGAAGAGACACCCCCAGGCCCCTTCCCCACCAAAGAAGCCTACAGCAGCCCAAAGAGGTGTGGCAACAATCTCAGAGGGGAAACTGGCATCTGCAGGAGTGAGGGTGGTAGGAGCCCATGAGGTGCCCTGGATTCCACATACCTGTTTTAGAGAAGGCAGGAAACAGCAATACCCTAAGCCGAGCAAATCTGCATCTTGGGGCTCTGCCCAGCCCACTTTGGAGTTGTTTTCCCAGGATAGGGTAGAGAAAGCAGGAGAACAAAGGAAGATGAGGTAGCCCCTGCAGTCTGGCTGACCTTTCAGGAAGCCCATAGGGTACAGGTCTCCTGCTCTCTAGGCCAGGTGGTGCCCAGCAGGCAGCCAAGTCCAGGTTGCCATTGGATCCCCTGTGGACATAGAACCATGAGGAGCCAGGCTCTGGCACAGCCCTTGTGCCCCACACTTACAGCCTGGGGCTCTTCCACCAGAGCAGGGCTGGGGGAGGAAGGGTACCTGAGAATGAGAAACACTAAATGCCTAAGAAGTTCTAGGAGCCAGGCCAGGGAGAGCTTCAGCTGTCAAGCAACCAAACTTCCTCTAAATACCTACCACATACCAGGCTCTGTGCCTGGCGTGTAACACAAATTTCACTTAATGCTCACAATGCCCACCTATTAGAAATACTACCAGCTCATTTTCACAAATGAGCAAACTGGGAGGCTACCTGGCTCAGCCAAGTCACTCAGGTACAAGTAGGGGAGTCAAGCTCCAGCTGCTGTGTCTCCTCCTCCTCTTTGCCCACACTCATTGACAATATCCTGACCAACCACAGGCCCAGGTACCACAGCCTCTCCCACATTGCATCCCAGACATCCCAGACACTTTCCTCCCTGAGTCAGAGGGCAGACCTTCTCCACTACACATTCTGCTTAGGTTCCAACAGCCAGACCCATGCAGCCCAAGACCAGAAAAGGATGACAAGGTGGGTCTATTTCAGAACGCAGCTGGTGCTCTCTGGCTGGCTCTGGGCTCAGCACTACTCAGCACCTCTGGCTACGTCCGGTAGTGGCTACCATAAGGGAAGACCACCGGGTGAGGACCAGCCTCCTTCATTCATGAGTACAAATCCTTACTGGAGCCGCTGCTGCTGCCTCCTCCTTCTCTTCCTTCTCCTCCTCCCCTTCTTCCTCCTGCTCCTCCGCCCCCTCCCCCCCCCCCCCCCCCGCCCCGCCTCTTTGTCCCCAGCCCCCTCATCCTCTGGGCACCAGACTCCCAAACCACAGGCCTGTTGTCTAATAATACCAGCGACAGCCACCGCCACCTCCATCTGCCAGCCTAAAAATAATCCCTGCTAGTCCAAAAAAGGCACAGCCCCCAATAGTCCCCCAATCACTCCTCCCCAACAAGCCAGAAGGCTCCAGGAGATTCCAGGAAGCCGGGGACTCAGGCTCCCAAGGAGCCTCCCACAGAGGTACACACCCAGAGGGATGGCATGAAGAAAGCAGAGAACAGAATCCCTATTGCCCAAAGCAAAGAACACTCTACAAATATAAGATAGACAAGAGGCCTGTGTCCAAAACATCTGGCCATGTCCTTGTTCTTTCCAGAAGGCAGGTGGGCTAGAAGTCATCTGGCCATCATTCTGCCTCCATCAAGAGCCCCCGCACCCAGCCTAAGCAGGTTCTCAGAAATGTCCCTACCTTCCATGGTCTCCATCAGTGTCCTCCCAGCCCTTCTGGCCCCCACTCCGCATCAAACCTCTCAGGGTGGGAAGTCAGAGGTCAGGTGAGCCCAGACCAGCCCTAGCCAGCAAACCCTCCCATCTTCCAAACAGCAAGGCATGGAGGAGGGAGGGGCAGGAACTGCAGGCCTCCTTCCTCCTGTAGGTGACTCCTTCCTAACCCTCTTGGCTGGGCTCCCCTCGAAGCCCATGAGGCAGTGATGCTATTAGCAACCTTAATTTGCTCTCAGCTAGATTGTATTTCCAAGAGCCTTTTTCCCATGAGCCACTGACAGGAAGCAGTCAGTAATTCAACCTCCACTCTGCTCCTTTAATGGCTCCTCAGCAGAAAGGTAAAGCCACACCCCACCCCTGCCACCTGGGCGGAGGCCTGCACCCTGCACACTCACATGTGGCCATGTGCACACATGTGTTCCAGAGCAAACAGACAGGCCAGCCCAGCCAGGTGAGGGCACCACGAGCTCTGCCTGCCACTAGGCCACCCTCCTCTCCTCAAGGAAGACAAGATAAGAAAGAAAGGGGGAAATTGAAGCTCCATATTTACTTACAGTAAGGTATCAGCATTGCCTACTCTGAAGCCAGAAAATGAGGACAATGGCTCACCTTATACAATTTGTGAAGGCAGGCCTGTGTGCAAGCTGTCTGCCACAGACCTTCCTGGTGGGTGCCTGTGACCAGGAGGGAGGTAAGGGGAAATGTGGAGGGGAGGGGGGGCTGGAGATACAATGACAGGCAGAGGGGACTATCCCAATCCCCTCTCTTCTCAGAAGGACAGTTAAGCTGGTTGCCACTTCCCTCAAAGCTTTGGCTCACATGGAATTGTTCTCCAAAACCCTTACAGAGGCCCTGTCTCTGCTCACCAGTCTCCTGCTTATTCACGCAAGAGAGAACAGAAAAGCAGGAAGATTCCTAAGAAAAATAGGTCAGCTGCCTCGGGCAGATCACGCTGGCACCCGTGGGCAGTGCCCCTGAGGGGGCCAGGCTACAAGCTGCCTCTGCAGTCCCAGCACCCTCTCCCATATCCCCAGGGACCCAGCCCCTTCTCTACTCTATCTAGAGTGCACTGGGTTAACAGGCAACTGATGCCAGAGCCCACTATAGTAAGACAGGCCCATTTTTTGTCCCCTGGAGCTCTGTCTGGGTTTGTCCCCCATTTAGGCTTTCTCTCAGGGACATCAGGCATCCTTCAATCCAGTCCCTGGGCTAAGCCTCCAACTTTGGAAACTTCTGGGCTGTCTAGACTCAGGTACAGAGCAGGGGGATAAGGAAAGTAAGGCATCTGCTCTGAGTACAGTCTGGCTGCCAACTATAGCACTTGGAGGGGAGTGACTCCCCACCTCGTGCCTGGAGCTTAACTGTCCCCCTGTCATCCTGCATTCTATACACGTGCATGCAAACACTCAAGTGCACACACACACACAGGTGTGTGCACACACATGCACACACATAAAAGCACAGGCATGTATACATACACACACATGCAAACATGCACACACATAGAGGCATGTGCACACATCTCCAGACAGCTCACACCAATTACAGCTATTTTCATAATTCAGATCCACTCTTCACACAAGCTGCTTAACCAATGCTAGGGAGCAGACAGAAGAAAACTTCCCCCCCTGAAACCCTGGGCCCCAGCCTGAGAAGGTCACAGGATGTGTCTAGGAAAAGAGGATACTTTCAAGGGGAAGAAAAGTGCATTAAATCTCAGGCCTAGCCCCGTATAGGACATATCTCCTGGCCTTCACTTCCCTCCCTCTGCCAGCACACAGGAAGGCTGGGAGAGAGAAGAAAGCAGCCAGCAGGCCTGAGAAAGACAGGGCCAAGGGAGAAGAGAGAGCAGCAGGCCAGGCTCTGAGAGCCGCACCCTGGCTGGGGCGGGCAGAAGGGAGAGAAAATGCAGGCATCAGAAGAGCAGTGCCAGGAGCCAGGAAAGAGGGAGGAGCAGAGAGATGCTGAGTTTCAGCATCTCCCCAGCTAGGCAGCCTCTGCTCCTTGGGTAACCAGATCCCAGCTTTCTGTCTCAGAGCCACAAACATGAAACCACTGAGCTCTGGGACCTGCCTACTCCAAGTCTGGCACGTGTTGGGCCTCAGGTCAAGAGCTGAAAGCTGATTCTTCCCACTGCCCCTTTGCCATGCCCTTTCCAACACATCCCTTCCTCAGCTTCTCCCAGGGTGTGTGCTGCCAGACACACCCCTGTCTCTGGCAAGTGTGCGGGGGATGCACACACACAGGCGCGCGCACACATACACACACACACACACATACACCACTTGGCTACTTGCTGAGCAGAGTCCTTTGCTGATGGACTGCCCATGGGGTCTTGCTAGCAGCCTCCTGGTCCAAATCTCCTCTCTCTCATCTTCATCAGCAAAGGGAAGAAGGGAGAGTTAAGGCCAGGCACTCTACCAGCAGGATCTGAGTCAGAACCCCACTTTATTTGGGGACGCTGTAGTCAGGGATAGTCCAACCACAGAATCTGTGGTTGACAGGAGGAGGCAGCCTTGGGAATAAAGGTCCAGACTTCTTCTCCCCTATGGGAGGTCCAGAGTCATCTAGGCATGGCCCAAGGTCCTGCCCCAAGTTTCCTCAGTCTAGGATGTTGAGGCTTCAATCGCCATCTTCCAGATTCCAGATGCCTATCTTCTCCCTACCCTCCCCAACCTCTCCACTGACCTCAATCACCTCCCAGACACACATGATCAAAGTCAGATGGGAAGCCCATCCCTAACTGTCCCAACCCGACACTGGCTTAGGGGCCCATTCCCTTTTACCCCTCTGCTAAAGTAGCCCCTACTTTGGCCAAACCCTAAAGGTGGCATCTGAAAGTCCCTCCCTGTCAGAAATCTCCCCAGAAGTCACCTCTGCCAGTCAGAGAAGAGCTGAGCTGTCACACAGAGCCAGCTTTTGAACAGTGACTGGTATTTCCCATATGAGCCAAAACCCTGCCACACAGATCCCCTCCCCCTCCCCCCAGAGTCTGTGATGCTAGGACCTGCTTGGCTCCTGGGCTCCCTGCATCCTTCCCACAAGCCTCTCTGGCCACTGACAAACTCTGAGTTTTGCAGATCTTTCAAAGAATGTCCAAGTAGTCCTGAGGTCTGCACACCCTCTGCATACCTCCCTGGGATTCAGAGGAGAAAGGGGTTCTGCCCAGGCAAGGTCAGCCTGTGAAAGGGTACTTGATTCCTACAGAGGCAGTCTTCTGAACTTCCCTCAACACACTTCTAGCTCCCAATGCCCTGAATGGTCCAAGGGAAAGAAACTGAGAAGGGGCCTGGAACTCCAGAGATACTGAATGTAATAATAATAATATTCACATTTATTGAGCAATTACTATATAACAGGTAGTCATTCATTTCTTTACAGCACTAATGTTCACCAAAAAACCCTGCAAGCTCATACTGTTAATCCAATTTTTCCATTGAGGCAAGTGACATTTAAAAGGTTGAGCAACTTATCCAAGGTCACAGGGCCAGCAAGTGGCAGAGCCAAGATATGAAACCAGATCATGTGACTCTATACCTAGGTCCTCAACTACCATATATATTGGCTTTTTAAGCTAAAAGGACTCCAAGACCAACAGAGGTGGCAGGCTCAAGGGTGCATGTCAAGCCATCCCAGACAGAAGGACCTCTCCACACCCAGAAAGAGGGTATAACCTTCATGCCCAATAACCTTCAATGTTGTTTGGAAGTCCTTCCTTCTGTCTAGCCATTCTGTGTGTTGCTGCCATTTGCCTTTATTCTGTGCTTGAACTTGCACAAAGTCCATTTCCCTCACGCTGACTTCTCCAGTTTAGAAGCTATTTCAGAGCCTCCTTTCAGTGTCTCTTTTTTATTCAAAGATCCCAGCAGCTCCTTTTGGTGCTTTCAGCGACAGTCCCATAGCAGGAACGTACCAAAAAATGGAGGGGAGGAGGAGGAGGGCATTGGAAGACTACAAGGAAATAGGGGAAAGGAGGAGGCTGAAGCTAAGAACAATTTCTCACACACAACTCGACCGATCTCACACCTACCCCATTTCATAAGCTTCTGAATTCCCCTGGCCTCAGTTTTCCCACCTGACAAATGGAGTTTTTAAACCATCCAAGGCAACGTACCATTTAATAAAATTACCCTCCCTTCACCTTCCTCTGGTTCGGTTTTCAGACTCACTCCCCTCCTCCAATAGCATGGAAGACATTCCATTCTAGAAACTTTCTCAAATCATTCCTTTCTCCCCCTACACACCCTCAGACAAGAGAGGACCCTGTCTGTAAAAGGCGCCTCCAGCGAACCCCCTCTACCCTAGCTCGGCTGGGAGCGGGTTCTCTCTTTGCCGGGTCCTCCCTGCTGACTTCCACCCACCGACGGGCTTTCTCCCCGCTCTCCTCTCCTCCCAGCTGTGTGAACTTGCCCGCAGCTGGGTCGTGTCTGCGTGGTGAAAACGGTGAGCTCAGAGTCCTCGCACCCTCCGGGCTCCGCTCCTACTTCCATACAAGGGCCGAGAGCCTGGGGTGCCACCCAGAGGCTTGTAGGTCGCTTTGCCCGTCTCCAAAGCAAAAGCGCGCGCGCTCACGCACGCATCAACCAAGTCGCTGGCTTCCCTCTTGTCTCTTCCCCAGCTCAGACAGAGAAACCAGAAAAAGAGAAACCTCCCTCCGCTCCGAGATGAGGCAGTGGGGACCCCTACCCCGCCACCCTCACACCCAGCCAGCTCTGCCTCACAGCCGGTGAGGGCGACGTGGAGTCCGCACGCCTGGGGCCCGCTCTTAGGGAACTTTTGCCTGGCCAGGGCCCAGGTGAGGCTAAGACAGGCGCCGGCGCCTGGCAGGGCTAGGCAAAAGCGGACACTCCTTTGAGCCGGCCAAGAGACTCCCTCGTTTAACCTGCTCTTCTCTTTCGGGGCTGCCTGCGCCCCCAGCCCCGCAAGGGGAATGAATCCAACCCCTAGCTGCCAGGATGTGTGATCAGAAGGGATGCGAGTTGGAGTTGGGGCGCCCGCAGGGTCGAAAAACCAGTCCCTTTAGCTAGCTAGCCGTGGGTGCCGAGAGTCCCAAGGCTGGTCTGTGGAGCGGGTGGCGCTGCGCGGGGCTCGTGCGTGCTGCAGCCTACCCAAACACCCACAAACTACCCGGCAGCCAGAGTTAGGAAAGCCGCCGACTCCCCAGCGCTAGAGAAGGCGGCTGCTCCGGCAAAGAGCACCTGGCTCGGCACGCCGGTATGAAACCCTGAGGCCGAAGGTGGACAAAGTCGACCCGGATCCCAAGATCTTTTCCCGAGTGCCAGGCAGCCCTTGGATTCGGGCCCCTTCCCACCCGGCCCCTCCGGCCCGCGGCCCACAGCGCTTCCCCGCAGTGCTCCGGAGCGCTCCTCACCCGAACCAGAGCCTCGCCCGCGGAAAGGCGCAACGCTCAGCGGGGACGGGGAGCCCGAAACGAAGAAGAAAGGGCTGACGCCGGGGAGGGCCAGAGGAGGGGCGCTGCACTTCAACTCACCTTGAGCCGCAAGACCTCGGGTGCTGATCACACTTGCTATCAAAGTGGCCACATACCAAATCATAGTACTACCGCGCGCCAGCCAAGAGCCTCATCCTATCGCAAAGTGCTCCTGCGCCCGCACACTTCTCGCGCCCGAGCGCCTGCTCACGCCCGCTCGCGCCCGCCTACGCCCCACGCCGGTGCTCCTGCAGCCCCGCCGGCCCGCTCTCCATCCCTCCCCGGCTACGCTCGGCTCGGCGCGCAGCCTCCCCGGCCCCCGGCGCAGCGGCACCTGCACTACTAGCCCAGGCAGAGCGCAGCCAGCTCCACGGTGAAGCCTACCAGGGCCGGGCCTCCGGGACCGCCCCCGCCGCCCTCCCATTGGACACTGCTCGCAAGCCTGGGGGCCGATTGGCTCGAAAGTCTGTCCATCGTGGCGCGAAAGAGGCGAGCCCATTTCAAGGTGCGTTGAAGTGTGGCGAGCTCAGAGCCGCAGAATCATGCGCATTGCCAGGGAGAAGGCGTTGTAGCGTCTCTGCTCTGTTCTGTTCTCTGCTCACACTGCATGGCAAGTTCCTGGTGAAGGGAATGGTAGCTTCTCGGGCTTGCTAACGGGACCCTGGGAATCTCAATTACCCCAGAAATGTCCGAAGGGACGTCGCCCCCGCCCACCCAGGGAACCCAACATCCGGTTTCCAACCAGCAAAAAGCAGTTCCCTAGAGGACCATGCTGATTCAATGATGGGGAAACCCAGGAACGGGCAGGGCAGCCTGGGAAAGCTAGGGAACGTCCTTCACTTGGAGATCTTTTCAAAGAGGTCACACAATACCCCCCGCCCCCGCGCCACTCCTTTCCACACACGGACATTCTTCCCTCAACAACGCACCCCCTTCCACCCAAACATGATATTGTTAAGTTAAGCTCCATCCGGCCTGAAGGCAGGGGGATGACTAAAATGACCTCCAAAAGTCACTCCAATTTAGAATGAGTCATTGGCTCAGCTGAGGGAGTGTCAGAGAATCTTCTCCCCCCCACACACACGTACACACACTACCACCCCCAGTGCAGGTCATTGTTGCTCATCATTAGTAAATCTCTACTTTGAGCAATAAAAGTGTTTTTTTTTTTCCTTGTCTTAAAAAAGGCTGCCTCTTCATGCATAAAAGTCCTCCCCTGCTCACCTATCTGAGAATTTAGTCCCATCTCAGCATCATGAAGCCAGGATGGATTTGTAGAGCAGTTTAGGGGTTTGGGATGGAGGGACCCAGGGAAAGGGGCTGATGGACTTCTTACTCCTACAGAGGAAGACAGATGAGGCAATCGCAAGGCTCCATATTTCTCAGTCTCTCTACTCTAACCTCTCATCCCCTCCCCCAACACAGTTGTATCTGCAGAAGAAATAAATGAGTGTCATGGAAACATCTACTATAAACAATCACCTCACACCAGTGTTCTGAGGCTGCAGTGAAGATGTTTGTTCTTTCAAGGAGTGAAAGCAATGTGAGAGTGGCACAGTTCCCTAGGATGGGCTGTGGGCCAAGGAAGGAAGACATAGGGGCAGCAAAGGGGAGTTAAGGAATTTCACCCTCTCAAAGCATTCATTGGACACAAAGCACTGGCTCTGAGACATGAAGCTCCTAAAAGGACATGAAGCTCATAAAAGAGCAAGAAGGATACTTGCTTCTGGGAAAACACATCCACACAATATGCATCAAAACTGGCCTTGAGTGCTAGAGGAACAGCTTTCTCTGAAACCTGAGACCTTTTAGCTCACAGTCAGCCAGGAGGTGGAAAATTGGGATCCCCCCTCCCCACCGCAGAGTACCAAACCCATGTTAAAGGTTTAGCATCTGGATATAATCTGGAGAACCAGAACATCCTACCACTACCCACCCACTCCGGTCACGTAAACACACTCAAGGTGCATAACACTGAGGCCATCTCTCCTTGGGCCTTTGCTTTAGTTTCTCTTTCTCTGCCTAGATGCCTTTCTTGGGAATATAAATTGAATTGGAAGCTCTGAGCCCCCATTGATGGGCTAATTCCAGCCAGTATGCCAAAGAATAACAACTTCACTCTCAGCATATACATACACACACACACACACACACACACACACACACACACACACACACACTTTCCCAGAGTTCTGGGGCTGTAAAGCCTTACTGGGATCCATTTGCAGAAATAGTGATAAGAGAATTCTTCCCTTTCCAAAACCTCCAAGCAGCTAACTGGGGTAGAGAGAAATGCTGAATTCCCAAGGGCAAGCCCCAGCTCCATAAGGAAGAAAGAGGGTGAAAAGCATCTGTGCTCAGGTAAACATTCTTCCAGTGGCATGCAGGGTAAGGAAAAATATGGAGCCACTCTCACCATCCATCTTGATTGTATCTGCTTGGCAATCTTCTTTGTCCTACTCACTGTAGTGGTTTCTGCTAGGGAATTAAAACTGTCAGGTTGGCAGGAGGGGGAAAAAACCCATAAAGAGCTTGATAGCATGAGTTGGGTTTGGAATGTGTACAAAAGAACTATCTAAAAAAGAGGCTAAATTTCTTCTGAATAAGACTATTGGAGATGGGGTGGAACAGGGAGTGAAGACAGAGAGCAAAGGAAATAAAATTGAGATACAAAGGGAAAAGTTAATAGCATCACCACCACCAACATCATCATCATCATCATCATCATCATCATCATCATCATCAGATATGTCTCAGTTTGGTTTCATCTCAGATCAAAAGAGATATACTGTTCCAAGTCACAGTGAGGAATAGGTCCCAGTAAACCTTCACTTCTTGGCATATGGCTAATTTCTGGACCCAGGAAGGATGGCAGACCCTCTCTGGCATGGACACATCCAATAGAGTATTTGAGATAAGCATGGACCCCAGCTGTCCAAGAGGGATGTTAGGGAAGAATGGAGCCTCTCTCATGAGCAGCTTCTAGGTACATGATTAATAATCAATGACAGTAATAAATGCAGTGTATGTATATCAGGTATAGGAGTATATGGCATCCCTTCTTTTTGGAAATACAAAATGCTAGTGTTATCAGTTACTCTATGAAAAAAAATACATCTAGCTGCCTACCTATATATATCCATAGGCCCTTGAAGCTGACAGAAGCTTCATATCTAGGAGAAGAGGACACCATCCGTACTCCTTCCTCATATCCACTGAGCAAGTGGGACTCAAAAACAATAGTTCACTCACCTGTCATCATTTAGCTTCCTCAGCAGTTGCAGACATCTCTGTAGAATCTAGGTTAGAACAGTTGTTAGGACAGCTGCCTGTGAGGAAGAGAGGCAGCTCTAAGTCAAAGCAATTTACCCAAAATAAGCACCATGTTTAAGCATGTTTAGTGTTTATATAATTAGGGAACTGTATCAGTTATCTTGTCGTATAGAAAACCATACCAAAATGTAGTAACTTAAAACAACAAGAGTCAATTATTTCCAAAAAAAAAAAAAATCTGCAATTTGGACAGAGCTTGGTGGGGGCAGCTCTTGCCTACTTTGTATGGTATCTGACCAACTGGAGGATGGAGGCCGTGTTTCAAGATGGCTCACTCTCATAGCTGCCAAGTTGATGCTGGCTAGTTAGCCAAAGCTATAGGCAAAGCTGTAGTTCTTCTCCATGAGGGCTTTTCTACAGGCTGCTTGGACTTCCTCACAGCATGGAGGTTGGGTTCCAAGCGCTGCCAATCTAACAAAATCAAATGGAAGATGTTTTCCATACTGTTTGCCGGAGTGGCTGCACCAGTTTGCATTCCCACCACAGTGCAAAAGAGATCCTCTTTCTCCACATTCTCGCCAACATCTGTTGTTGTGTGAGCTGTTAATGTTAACCATTCTGACAGGTGTAGGTGGTATTTCATTGTGGTTTTGACTTGTATTTCCCTGATGATGAGTGATGTGGAGCATTTTTTCATGTGTGTGTTCACCATCTGGATGTATTCTTTGGAGAAGTGTCTATTCATGTCTTTTGCCCATTTCTTCACTGGATTATTTGTTTTTTGGGTGTTGAGCTTGATAAGTTCTTTATAGATTTTGGATACTAACCCTTTATCTGATGTATCATTTGCAAATATCTTCTCCCATTCCATCTGTTGTCATTTAGTTTTGCTGATTGTTTTCTTCTCTGTACAGAAGCTTTTTATTTTGATAAGGTCCCAATAGTTCACTTTTGCTTTTGTTCCCCTTGCCTCTGGAGACATGTTGAGTAAAAAGTTGCTGCAGCAGAGGTCCAAGAGGTTTTTGCCTGCTTTCTCCTCTAGGATTTTGATGGCTTCCTGTCTTACATTTAGGTATTTCATCCATTTTTTAAATTTTTTGAATGTTTATTTATTTTTGAGAGAGAGGAAGAGACACAGAGCATAAGTGGGGGAGGAGCAGAGAGAGAAGGAGCCACAGGATCCAAAGCAGGCTCCAGGCTCTGACCTGTCAGCACAGAGCCCAATGTGGGGCCTGAACCCACAAACTGTGATATTATGACCTGAGCTCAAGTCAGACATTTAACCAACTGAGCCGCCCAGGCACCCCATTTTCATCCATTTTAAGTTTATTTTTGTGTATGGTGTAAGAAAGTGACCCAGGTTCATTTTTCTGCATGTCACTGTCCAGTTTTCCCAGCACCATTTGCTGAAGAGACTGTCTTTATTCCATTGGATATTCTTTCCTGCATTGTCAAAGATTAGTTGGCCATATGTTTATGGATCTATTTCTGGGTTCTCTGTTGTGTTCCATTGATCTCAGTGTCTGTTTTTGTGCCAGTATCATACTGTCTTGATGATTACAGCTTTGTAATACGTCTTGAAGTCTGGGAGTGTGATGCCTCCAGCTTCGGTTTTCTTTTTCAAGATTGCTGAGGCTATTCGGGGTCTTTTCTGGTTCCATACAAATTTTAAGATTGCTTGTTCTAGCTCTGAGAAGAATGCTCGTGTTATCTTGATAGGGATTGCAAGACAAAAATGAACTTTAGAGAAAATTCCTACAAAGAAAGGGTTTGCAAACACTATCTAGATCTTAGAATTTTCTCACTTCAATTCAAGCTGCTGCCACTAGTCCCAGGCACACAGGAATGTAAACTTCACCTTTATAAAAGTCTAGCCCATGTTTGAAGCAAATCTTTTCACCTTGTTTTCTCTTAATACTCCAGGGACCAGTCAGCATGTTTTAAAAGAACTTGTAAGGAGAGAAGAAAACAAACAAAGGAAATTAGATTTCGAAAATATAAATATCTAATCTTAAAATCTGATATAGAAGTGGATTAAACTTTACAGGATTCTCAAAACTTCTTATCATAAGAATTTTCCATCTCAGCTCAAAATGCTTGCAAAACTTTGTAGGCACCTTGCTTGGCTTACTTCTCTCCCAGATCCCTCTTGGGCAGGTGGCCCCTGGTCATAAATTGTTTTTCTGGACACAAGTAGTTCTTCTAACAATCCACTTTGCCCTCTCCAAAAATAAATTCCTGAAGACTATGTCTTAATAAAATTCAAACTGAATTATGATTCAAACTTTTCAGAGGTTCAAAACTTTCCCTAGTCTGTTCCCACTTTCCCTAAAGGCTACATCTTGGTTAGGTGGTAATGATTGGCCCAGAGACAGATCCAGTCCTTCATGGCTTAAGACACTTGTTCTGATCACCATAGGATCATTTTATGATATTTCACCCAGATGAGTCCCCAAGCATGGGAAGAGAAACTATCTATTATAGAAGGGCAGTAGGACATTGCTTAACTATACACTAGTCATCAATCATGTGCATATGTTAGATACAGCACACCAGTGAATGGGAAGGAGATGACATTCTCCCACAACATGCCCTGATCATATATGTGTGCACAGGTGCCAGTTCCTGGAACTGTAGCCATACTATATTCATTTCTTGTCTGACTGACAAAGGAACAAGTTCTTGTCCAAGGAAGAAAGTAGATCCACTACTTAAGATAAGTTTATCTGAAAACCAGATACATAGCCCCCTCAGCCATACCAAATTCCTCTCCTCTTTCTTCTTGGTTTTCCAGACCAGCTATGAACAATCTCAAAGAAGGCATGTTTCATGTTTCTCTGGCTTAATCTAAAAATGCAGAAAGGAGGTTCTCTGTTTTATATCAAATTTGTCCACAGAAGTCAGGTGCCCCCATGACAGCCCTCCTTATGAGGTGCCCCACAAGAATATGCTGCCACCAGTCTTCAGCAACCTCTCACCTTGCCAAGGACTGCATCATATAAAATGTTATTTACAGGACTCCTAGGCAACTCTGGCCCACCTGAGTATACTCTTGCCTACACAAAGCTAAAGGCCCAGCCGTGAGGTGCTGAAACTGCAGTGACCCCCCTTACACAGAAGTCTAAAAGACAGCTAGGAATCAGGACTCTGCCAAACCATCCCAGCTCTGGCTTTAGGAAGTTGGTGTTCTGAGTCATTCTTTTGTCTGAGTTATGGTTTCCCAATTTGCAGAAAGGACAGTAGACCGAAGGTCTGCAGAAAAAGAATCTAAAGATTCTTATGTGCTGTTGCTCTGTCTCAGTCCCAAACAGTCTCAAGCCATAGCCCAACTCCACGCTCCTGTTATACTATATAGGAGGAAATTTGGACCTAGCTTTACCCCAAGACTTTTGAATTCTCAGGGATTCTAGTACAGTATAGAAGCTTCCACAGAGGTAAATGGAGTCATGGACTAGAGCAGCTGGCATCATTGAAATTGGCAAAATGTTGACATGAGCAGAATATCAGAAAGATGTGGGGAATCAGCCAAGAAACAGGTCATGCTAGAATGCAAGAAGGGAGAGATCAAGGACCTAGGTCAAGAAACACCAGAAGAAGGAATTCTCCAATTAACAAGTAGCCGCTGAAGAGCAATTCACAGTCAGCACTGTGCTAAGTATTGAGGACGACACAACAGTGACAGACCAGGATCCCTATCACTCAGGAGCTTAGTATGTAGTTGGAAAGATAAACATGACCACCTGAGCAACACTTAATAAACTCTGTCAACATAGAACCTAGAGAGAGATGGTGGCCCAGACTTGAATTGCTGCAGAACCTCAAGAAGGTGGAGATGGTAGAAACAGGTGAGAGCTAAGTAGAGGAAGTGAGATGTGAGCCAAATCTCAGAAAAAGGAGAACAAGAGACAGGATGGATGAAACAAGGCACTGCAGTCAAGGGTAACTACTGGTCTGTCACCCCCTGAGGGCAAAGAGTTTACTAGTTTACTGCTCTCTAGTATCCTAGTACCAGCACGTAGTGGATGTTCAATAGAGATTCGTGGGAAATGAGTGTACAGAAGTGGTAATAAAATGACATGGCTGGCATGTCTTGGCATAAGGCAGAAGCTTCCATGTTTAGAGCAGAGACTATGTTAAGGGGGAATGAGAAAATAGGTCAGCTAAGAAAGGTGAGAAGGAGGAGTAGGCAAATAGGAGTAACACAAGTGCGTATAGGGTTAATTAGAAAGGTAAGGAGGGAGGTGGTGAGAAACAAGTCTGGGCCCAAGAAAAAGCTGAGGAGAAAGCTCAAAGCCAAAAGCTCTCTCTTGGCTCAAATAAAACCAATGGGCAAGGAGTTGGGGGGATGGGGAGTGACAAGTAGTCCAATAAATAGTGTGGGAAGGGTCTGTGCTTCTGCTTTGGACCCACAGATGGATGGGCTGGGGATGGGGGAGGAGAACAGATTCTGGAGCCACAGCTGGAGGGCTTTACGGGGTCTATTTCTGGCACACATTCGACCCCCAGACCTCTCATTCTTGGACCCCTCCACATTTAGTTCTCAACCCCCACACAAAAGGGCCTTGTGTGGGAGAGCTAAGAGATGCCAAATGCATCTTTATTCCATTGCCTCCCCCTCCACCCCTTCCCCAGAGCCTTGGCTCCAGTATCGCTCTGCCAGGTGCAGGAAACAGGAAGAGAGGGGCTGGGGACCAGATGTGAGCCAGAGGTCGGCTGGAAATGTCAGCTCCATCCTCCCTGCCTCCAGTCCCCTTACTCTCTGCTGCCTCGTCTCTAACTCCCCATCAGTGACACCCTATCCTTACCCCTTCCCCTTTTGTCCCTGTCCCCATCCTTCTTTCACTGCCCCCTGTATCACAAGACCTCACTTCTCAATCCTCTCTCCTTCTTTTCCTCTCTATTCCTCCCTTTGTTGGGCTTTAGAGTGGTGTGGAGAGCCTGGAGACAGAACTGGATTTATTCTTGGAAAAAACACCCATGGCAGAGGGTACCACAGCAACAAGTTTCCATGGTGCTTGGCCACAAGGTAAATATGCTATGAAGGAGCAATTACTGGACTCAGAGTTAGAAGACCCGAGTTCCATCCCTGACTTACCTCACCAACAACATATCCTGAAGTGACTTGTGTAACTTCCCTAAGCCTCATTGGGAATTCCACAAATGTCCAACCATTTAATCAATAGCTGGCATTCACAAGTATGTATTGAGTACCTGTTATGAGTCAAGCACTCTGCTAGGTACAGGACGAGCAATGTAGACATGGTTCTTGCCTTCATATAACTTACAGTTAATAACTAGTAGGGTTGTTCAGAAAACTAGAGTGAGCTAAAGGGTTAACACAATGGCCAGTCCATAGTAGGTATTCAAGAGGCACTGTGCACAGAAAATATTTCAGAATCCCAGTAAGGAGAGCAGTCTGGCCTCATATCCCCCGTGATATGAGCTGCTACATACATGTAGCAGCTGCTACAACACTGGTTTAAAATTAGAAGATGCTGCTGAACTTCTAACCTTGCTTGCAGCCCAGTGTCTGTTTCTAGGTGGTTAGAAACTAGGGAACAATGTGAGATACTAAAGATTTATCTGCATAGGAGACAAGATTGCCCAATCTAGGAAGGTTCAGATATGTGGGAGATTCTGGTGGATGTGCTTGAGAAGGGTGTATTCCTGGGGGTAGGATGGGAGAAATATATAAATGGTGATAGGAATTATTTGGGAAAGGAGAATAATTCATCCAGAACCCTGACTTCTGAGGGTTTAAAAGCTAAGCTCCTTCCCCAATCCCTTTCTAGGAAACCAACTTGGAAAATCTTGTGGACTTGGGGGTAGTCACAGATCCCAGGGAAGCCCATGACAGGAGTATCTTATGGAAGAAGGCCAGTTGGGGCACTGAAAAGAGAGTCTCATAGGGAATCCCAGACAATGAGTTGATAGAAGGAGGAATGTGGAGAGAAGGGGGATAAAGGGGCAGGCTGCCATGACGGCTGCTTTCCTGGCAACTTCCCAAGGTTAATGGAGGGGCACCAAGAAGCCTCTGCAACATTCCAACAAGAGGGAGGCTGGTTTGAAAAGAGCATTTGCTGTGGGGAAAAGGGGCCTTTCTCTGCCCTAGGCTGCTGTTCTTTTGAGGCATGAGTCCTGAGAAAACACACTGGGCAGGGGCAGAATGGATGATTTGCCATTCATCATCAAGGCAAATGATGTACACCTAGAAGACAAGAAGAGGTCAGAAGCTAGGTCAGCTGAGATGATGGTAGCTGAGAAACTTCTATATAAGGAATTCCAGAGCCTAACTGTACCCCATGAACTATGGGTATTTAGAGAAGGGCAGAAAGAGAGAGAAGGGGAGAAAACTGAGTATTAACTGAAAACTGAGGAGTACTTGTAGAGAGAAGGGGGGATCAGGAGTTTACACTGTAGGAGAAGATGTTGACCCTTCCCAAGCTCAGGGCCCTGTGTCTAGGTTGAAGAATTTGACTTAAGAATGCCCAGGCTTTTACCATATGGTAAGTTAAGACAACTAAAACCTCCATTCTACACACACACACACACACACACACACACACACACACATACACCATTGCACACATACCCACTGTCAGGACTCACATACACATATGCAAAATCACACACATAAATGCAGGATGCTCTTATGAACACATTCAAGGCAGAATCTCTTCATATAACCACACATATGTCATATCTACATCTGTACATATTTACAAAGTCCACATCCTCTTTTTTTGATGTTTATTTATTTTTGACAGAGAGAGAGAGAGAGAGACAGAGCATGAACGAGGGAGGGGCAGAGAGAGAGGGAGACACAGAATCCAAAGCAGTCTACAGGCTTTGATCTGTCAGCACAGAGCCCAACACGGGGCTCAAATTTACAGACTGCGAGATCATGACCTGAGCTGAAGTCGGACGCTCAACTGACTGAGCCACCTAGACGCCCCCAAAGTCCACATCCTCTTAAGCTGCTCATAAGGGCAAGTGGATGCCATATCCTCACGCATCACAAGGCTGACACACATTGACCCATAGTTTATATGTATGTGAGATCTCCTGCTTTCCCATACCAGAACTCCCAGCATAGATGTCCCTAGAATGTTCTCTTCCTACTGGCCAATTCATGTCCCAAGGAGACTTGTCCACATGAAACCCACCTTCCTAAAACTCATCCTGAGCCCAGTGTCCAGGTTGCCCTAGACTTCACCCTACATTCTGTCTCTAGGGTGCCCAGCTCCCCACCCCCAACTTGTTATGACGCTGGGTAGCAGCTACCAGCAGGTGGCGCCAGCAGGAGCTTCAAGTAACCAGGATTTGTATTAATGAGAACAAATCCACATTTCTGAGAGGAAAAGTGGTCATGCCAGTGTGTAACCCTCCTTACTGTGTCCAGGGATGATCCCAGTGAATGGATATACTAAGAGCACCAGGTCAAGGAAAGCCACTCCCAAGGAAGAGGGGAAAGAGGGCAAAAGATGCTGAGTTCAAGAGAAGATGGGAAGCTAAAGATTAGGGATAGAATGGAAGAAGGAGGGAACTGAGAGCATTTCTGTACAATTTGTCAGAGGTTTGGACATGTGTGTGCTCCTGTTTTGTGTGCACATGTGTGTTTTCATGCACATTTGAGTGCCGTATTATATTGCTGATAGGTTACTTGTGTGTCAGTGGATACAGAAGAAGTAGGTGTGAATAGGCTTGAGAGTGCAGGTGTGTGTATGCATCTGTGGGTGCTGCTGTGTGTGGTATGGCTCATGGAGACAAAAAGATGAAGCTGAGCAGACTAGACTCCTCACAACTACAGTGCCATCAGCACCACACACACCACAGTTGTTAGCCCCCTCCCACACACTTTCCACACACACACACTCCAGGGACACACACACACTCTTACACCACCCACACAGACAGGTGCTATGCTGCCACGTACAGACCTGCCCACCCACACACTTTCACACATATATACAGGCCCTGTACAGAACCACAGGGATACATATAGATGCGGCCAAGATGCACACAGAAGGGTGTATTCCTGGGGGTATGATGGGAGGCACACATTGACCCTGCATGCACCTGCACATGTTTGCACACTTGCACATTCTGCGCTGTATGTCCAAACTCTCAGTACTCCACGCCACTCACAGGAAAAGGGGAGAGAGGTTAATAGATAGTAGATAACTCTTCTAGTCTGTAAAGCATCCTAATTTCTGTTCCTATGGGGATTAAAGAGAAAAATATGAAATCTGACAACTTCTTTGTCTGAGGATTGTGGGAACACATGAAACAACCACTCTACACACCCCTCTACCAGAGTCAGGAGAAGCAGTGGTAACTCCCTGGCCCACAGGTCCTGCAGAGATCCCTCAGCACTGTGGACAGCGCCTCAGCTAGCAGGAACCTGTCAACCCAGAGCAGTTCTCAGAGCTTCAGGGCACTGGAGCTCCCTTATCTGCATCCAGAAGGGCAACTGAAGTCAGACACATCCAAATTCCAACTCCTTTGACTAGAGTTGGAACTCCCCAGCACTGTTCCTGGCACACATCAGAGGAAACTATAGAAATAATACCTGCTCTGGGGTCCATACCCATGAATTCCAGACCAGACAGTGAACAGTCTGTGCAAAGAGTATTGATGGGCTTGGTAATATGGCATTGCTGTGTTGTGGGGCCATAAGCCAGTCGATTTGGGTTCAACCCCAACCTTTTCAAAATTTAGCTCTGAAACCTAGGCATATTGCTTACCCCATCTAAGTCATGGTTTCTTCTTCGGTTGGCCTGGAATAATAACAATAATGAAAATAATGCTAATTTTGATCCCCACACCCCAGGCCCTGTTATAAGTACCTCACAAAGATTAAATCAATGGGGCACCTGTGTGACTCAATTGGTTGAGTGTCTCACTCTTGGTTTCAGCTCAGGTCATGATCTCTCAGTTCATGAGATTGAGCCCTGCATCGGGCTCCACACAGATGGTGCAGAGCCTGCTTGGGATTCTGTCTCTCTCCCTCTCTCTCTTCCCCTACCACTACACTCTCTATCCATCTCAAAATAAATAAACTTTAAAAAATAGTAAATCATTAAATCCTCATGACATTAAAAATTGGTTATTGTCCCCATTTTATAGAAGAAGAAATGAAAGCACTTGCTTAAGATCATACCAATAGTAGAAACAGAGACAGGATTGGAACCCAGATAGTCTGCCTCCAGAATCTGTGTTCTTAACCATGACACTGCATTACCCCCTTCACAGTGAGTGGTGTGCATCAAATGACATCACGGGTATAAAAGTAGTTAGAAGATGGCAAAGCATTATACAAATCTGAAGGTATACTGTTATACATCTCAGCCAGGCTCAGCCTATGAGTAATTGCACAAGGAGTGAGAAGCAAGATGAATACAGGAAACAGGATGGGGATGGGTGCCATCTGGGACTGGCACATCACATGAAGAAGAGAGAAATGGGTAGAGGATAGACCAAAGGAGCAAGCAGCCATGAGTATCTTTGCATGGCTTTTCACTCTTAACCCATTACTAGCCTGGAGGTCAAACTACAGTATAAAACATTAAGAAGGTCATTTTCAAGTCATCCTGAAATGTTCCTCTTAATTTTAACCATGGTCTCACCAGCTCCTTTCCCCCTCTACACCTTCCATTACCACTCCTCGACCACAGTCCCTAGTGTAAAACATGTCACCTACTCTGTGATATATTTGAGGATCGTGGTTATGGGGAACTGCTGTTATTGCAAGAGCATCCTAGGGAAGTGCAGTCAAGCCAAGTGGCCCCTATGGATCAGAGCATGTCTCTCTGCTATCTGAAAGAGGAGGATGTGGAGACCAGGAACTTTGTTAGCAACTTATTTCAGGAAAGAGAGACCTCTGGACACTCTCCCTGATCCCCCCTCCCCCGGCTCATCCTGATATGACCTACTGCTTTCTGGAGAAGACTCTCTAGTTCTCAAAAAAGAACTCTTCCATGTACATGAGGAAAACTCCATCTTTTTGGAAGTTCCACATCTCTCATCCTGGCTGGCTACATTTAAGACTGAATAGTCACTGACCAGGGAGGGAGAGTCCTTCAAACCTCTTACATTATGCCACCTCTTACTTTTTCCCCAATTCTGTTCTTTACAGAATATCCTCCAGCCTAGTTATTCCTCTCTTCTTCTCCTGGCTGATGAATCCATTAGAGCAGAGTTCTTTTCTTTTGACGCTCAAGCTGGCAAAGTGAACCCAAGCATTTAATAGGAACGACTGTGAGTCTGACACCAATAACAGTGCAGTGAAGGCACACAAGCACTCCTGGATCTCTATATGATTCTTGTTCCCTTTCCATTTCCTAACATAATTTCTCTACAACTAAAGCTGGACCACCCCCTACCACTGCCTATGAAGGCTATGCTAGCTCCTTCTCTAAGTCCAGTCGAAACACTGTGAGGGAGTCCCAGTAAACCTCAGAAGAGCCTGGGTTTTAAAGAATTGTCATTCCACCCTTCCCTCTTTATTCATGGCTTAGAGAGTCCACTCTCTCCAGCAGCTTCCCTTCCTTCTTCCATCTGCCACAGGCAGACAAGATGCCCCACCATTTATGTTTCCTCTTAGCTGTTCCTTGACCTGAGCTGGAACTAGCTGTTTTCTAACATCCTCCCTCCTCTTCCCACTCCTTAAAGTCGTGTTTCTCCAAACATGGCTCCTGGACTACCTGCCCTAGGATCACGTAGAGCATATAATTAAAAAAGATTCTGGGCCCCATCTCAGCTCCACCTCAGACCCACTGAATCAGAACCTCTGGGGGTAGGACCTGAGAACCTGCAACCTGCAATGCTTCCTGTGGCTCAGGCATACTACAATTTGAGGAACTACTGCCCTAATAGAGTAGAAACCATCCTCCAAAGCTTCCGGGTTACTTTTTTTCTCATTAACCTTCACCCCAGATGAGTAAAAGTCATATACATGCATATCTGTGCCTTATTTGAGAATCACTGAAATGGGAAAGCCCCTATTACAGCCTAGAGCTGGTTCTGAGCTATTATCCCACCTCTACACCTAAATCCTTATGGGAGATTAGGCAAGTCACTCTGCACATGTGCCTCTGTTTCCTTATCAAAAAATGGGGGCATGATACTTATGTTTTCACCTCATAATTACGTTGTAAGATTCAAATGAGTAAAGAAGAGTGAAAGGTTGTTGAAAAGCTAGAAGTCTTAAATAAAAGACATATGTTTTTATTATGCAAGAGATGCATGGGAGTGAAAGATATAGTATTCATCAAGAGATACTGTTCCCACACTGCAGATAAGCAAGGGCAGAAAAGTGAGAAGTTCCCTCCAGTCTCCATTACTCCATGGGTGATCCTTTCAGAACCTGTCCTGAGCCTGGTAGAAAAAGGAAAGTAGAGTTGGCATAATAGGTACAAGGGAGAATGCCCTGGATCCACTTAAATAAGTCTCTTCTCCACCATACTCTACCAGTCTGCCCCTAGGCCAGCAGCCCCATCAAGGGCAGTGGGCCCAGCCCTTGGCGTCAGCTCCTCTCCCTCTAATTACTTTTCACACACTCTGGCTCCAGGCCTTCTAACCAAATAACAATTGATTCTTCACTCCTCCTGGATCAATGCCATCGACCCAGAACAAGGAGGATGAATCCAAACTCACCCTCTAGGAAACCAATGGTCCAAGGCAAAACCCAGCAGAGAGATCTACCTACCCAAACTTTGGCACATACATGCACACACACACATGGCCACACACACATGTATGCACAGAAGGCACATGAATGAGGATGTGCATGAAATGCACTGGGTCACGAATAGATATTCTTATCTATACACATATATACCTAGATATTCTCATAAATATCTACACATGTGTACACAAACACACACATATATTCATACATGGGGGCACATACACATGCCATTGACTAGGAGAAGGCCCTTTTGGAACCACAGAAAGCATCTTTTGGCCAAGTGTTGAACAGAATTCTGGCTCCTTGCCAGCCCCCTTTCCACCTGCCCTCTGAGCTGCACACTCAGGAGCACGCACTGCCTGTGAGTCATGGTATGATGAGCCCAACACGCTTATGACACACACCTCCAGCAGAAGCTCTTCTGCCAGTTGTGTGGGACTCTGGCTCCCACTCCTCTGGGATGTGCCCTGCCTGCTAATCTCTTCAGGGGTGTTGGAGAAATGCCCAGCCACTTCTATACCAGACAGAGCCCATTATAACTCAGCTGGACTTTCTCTACACCTCCATCCTCAGAGGAGCCTGGAGTACCTCTGCACCTGAGGCCCCAAACAACAGGAAATGAGGTGCCAAGCCTTACAGAAACCAATGCAGAATGACAGCCACCAGCCTAATACCATCAGGCGTAGATATGGGGACACAAATA
The DNA here is from genome assembly GCF_018350195.1 of Panthera tigris. NCBI lineage: Eukaryota > Metazoa > Chordata > Mammalia > Carnivora > Felidae > Panthera > Panthera tigris. The sequence goes on from NC_056669.1 coordinate 30,397,723, forward strand.
GAATGTCAAATACAGAGTAGAGAGAATACAGAATGGTACCACACATTCAAAATAGTGCAAGCACATGACTACACTACCCCCTGCCCTTGAGGTCAAGCTTGTCTACTCTCCCTTACACATATACTCAGGCCACTGGCACATCCACCTCTGGGTCAAATCACAGAAATGCAGAACATCAGAAGTATAAAAGGTCTTAGAGATTTTTAGATCATTGTCTCTTCATTCTCTCAATGCCTAAATTTCCTTAATGACTTTCTCAACAAGTGACTGTCCATCATACTGAACATGTTCACTGGGACACCTTGGGGAATGGAGGACTCTTATTAAGCAGCTTGTTTTCTGGCTGAACAACTATAAAATTCTCTCAACATAGAGTCACAATCTTCCTTCCCATAATGTCCACCAATTGGCATGAAGAAGAAGGAAATTAATTGTAAATGTTTGGTTGTCTTACTGAAACTGCTTACAAGAAGAAACACTGTCTTATACTTCTACTGACATTCCTCAGTATGAGACTTTGTGCAGATGTTGAAAACCCAGACATCGGATGCTATCTGACCCTTGGAAGAATGTGCAGGTGATCTTAACCTCCCATATGTAAGAAGAAGACCTTGAAAATCCTAAGATAGTTTTCAACCTATTGAAGAAGCACAATTGAGCTTTTGTTTCTAATTTTATCTACTAATTTTCCTATGTGACAATAAGGAAATTCTTTCTTGGGACCCTCTGGGCTCAGCCTTCCCCAAAATAAAATGAATTAATGGGATTAAAACAGATGATGATGTGTCTAAGGTCTGAGAACATTTTCAGTGTTTTGTGTGCCTGTACATTGACACCAAAGCCTTGGCTCCAGCACTAGAATCAGAAATTTCCCACATGAGGAAGTCTCTGAATTTGTGTTCTCCAAGTGCATGGTTTAAAAATTCTCTGTGTAATCTATTGCCATTCCTCACTCACAGAGAGTGTTTCCAACCCCTCCCATAAGGGCCTGAGGACCATCAGTTATGCCCCCGCTGCCTCCACACCCCCCACTACCTCTAACTGCTTGGACTGAGGAGCATTTCTTGCCATTTACCTGTCACTTGCAAGCCAGTAGAGGGTCATCTGATGCAGAATCACCCACCATGTGAATTAGATCCCACACACTACATGTAGTTGCATAAGATTTGAAAAACAAACAAGAGATGGAGGTGATCTTTGTGGAGCTTCTGATGGTTATCAAGGCCATAGTAGTATTACAGGAGTTTTCAGTGTTCATTCTTCATTTTCCACGTTTCAAAAACAGTAGCAACAGCTTCTTTATCTGACTGCTTAATCCCTGGATTCTACTGTCTATTCTCCCATCTCCAGATCTCCAGAGGCTTCTGGAGCATGGTAGTTCCAATGGTAGTTTCAACCTTGATGTGCTTAGTCCCAGTGACACCTCAGAGGTGCAGCATCCCTAATTTTGCATTGCTGTAGGAGTCGTTTTAATAAGCTCAATACTGTATCTGCTTCTTCTGCCTTTATAACAATTGTGTAAGATCCTACATTTCTGTATTAAACCCCTTTCTGCTTTAAATATCTAGAGTGGAAATTTTTCATTCACTTAATCTTGACAGACAAGGTGAAGCAGGGTTAAAAACAGTTTTGTTGTAGAGCTCAGTTCAACAAATATTTAATAAGCACAAACCATCTTGACACTCTACCCATAGAGACACATAAGGCACAGTTAAGCAAGGTCCTGACATGGTGGGATAGGAAGGGCATAGGAGAGCAGAAGTTTTAGTATCCACCCAGGCAGCCAAGCTGAAGGGAGAGAGGCATGAAGAAGAAAGGCAGCCTCTGGAGGCAGACAGATGGGGTTGGATCCTGGCTCTGGAGGTTACCACTGAATGAACTTGGGCAAGTTGCCTACTCTGTCTAAGTTTCAGTTTCTGTGCTTTACTCTTGCTATTCCTTCTCTGCTTTGTGCTTGTTATTCATTCTTCAAGATACAGGACAGATGTCCTCTCCCTGAGGTCTTCCTGGATCTCCTCCCTCAATGCCTCTGTTCTATGCTAACCTATCTCCTGACCCTTTCCATGTGGTTCATGGAAAGTGTTCAGTAGATTGAATTAATCTGATTCATTCTTTCCATATTCTCTCTCTGTCTCTCTCTCTCTCTCTCTCTCTCTCTTTCTCACACACACACACACACACACACCTCACTGGAGTAAACTATGTCTAAGGTCGGGTTTCCTAGGTGTAGGACTTGAGATGTCAATTCTTGTGCAAGGGATTTATTTATGGAAGGCTCTCAGAATATACCTAAGAGAAGCAAGGCAAGCAGTATGTGTAGGAGAAGAAACCAAGGAAGAGTGGAGTTTCAGCTAAAGTTCTGGAGTTCTGCAGCATGAACTCCATGGGCACCGCAGAGCTGTCCCACCTTGAGGAAAGAGGGATTGCCCTTTGTAATCTGTATTGATCACACTACATTGTCCCAGGTTGGGGGCATAACCTCCCAAGAATTTTCTTGCAGGGAAGGGTACAGCTATAAACCAATAATGCCCAACACTCACGGAGCAACTAGGGTGGGTATTCCATCCCGATAAAGGGATCTAGGAAAACACCAACTGCAAGAGATATAAAATAGCAAATGCATTGCAGTATCCTAAAGAATAAGAATTGGGCAGGTGGGGTCAAGGGAAAGATAGCAGGTTCCTAATCAAGTTGCCTTCCTCCTCCCATCAGCTGAGCCAGAGCTTGGGCAAAGCAGATTCCCACCAAGACAACAACATGGTCATAACAATGAATTGGCTATGTTTGCAGATGTTTAGGGATTAATAGCAAGCTTATTAATTAAGCAACATAAAGCTGCAGGATTTTTTTTTTATTATTTACCACAAACAGAGTTGTTGTTTTGGTTACAATGAATTCTAAACTGTGTGGTCAGACCTGGGGCCCCCAAAGGGCACAGTGGGTGGAAGGTACCTGGAGCTGTGCTTTGGCAGAGAGCATGACACTCTGCCTGAAATGCTTTCCAAAGCCACACTGTCTCAGTTTTTCCCAGGATACAATGGAGTGTCTGGCCCATCCTCTTTTTGACTAGCCTGTAGGGAGGCCTCCTTCCTCCCCAGCTGGGAGTCAGTGTTGTTCTATCCAGAAGCCAGGAATGGACAAGAAAAGTTTTGTGTCCAGAATGCAGTGGCAGCCTTGTAAAGACACACATAGCAAATAGAGAATGTATTGCCTGAACCAGTCATTAGCCCAGAAAGAGAAAAAGCAATGCTGGCCAAAGCTGGCCTTCCCCCAGAGAAGAGACACAGTCCAGCAGCCTGTAGGGTGACCTGTATCCTTGCACTTTGGCAAGGAGGGACAATGCCACAATGACCTGATGCCTAGGATTCTGTGCCCCGGAGCCTTACATAAGGACCATACAATACCTACCTTCAAGTGAAACTCTAATCTTAGTTCATTAGATTTTTTCTCACCTGTAAGCCAGAAATCTTTTGTCCTACAACCCCTACAACAGACTTCTTTGGGAAGCCAGACTCACCAAACCAAGAAAAGAAGTGCTCTGGGAAATTCTGCAGAGTGTTTTCTAATCTGATCTTCTTCCTCTACCTTCAGCATTACTGCCTTCTCATCTCTGCCTTTTCTTGCCCTAATGGAGTAGGTGGCGATTCTTCTCAGAACAGAATTGGCCCAGGGGAGAAACTCCTCTAGCCAAGAAGAGAAAGTGACAGCAACAGGTCCCAGAGAATATGTCTGTCTGGAGATGTTGAATGCCAGAGCAGTGAAACCTGACCTGGCCCCTGCCAGCCCCAGGTCTCTGGCAGGGTGCCCCCACTCTGTTCCCAAAGAGACAAGACAACTGGTGACTTCCTGCTCACTAGCCTGGCATTGTGTGAGCCATAGTCAGATTGACTCTTATTTATAGCATTGAGCCAGAACATTGGAGAAAGGGTCATTTTTGCAATAGGATCATTCCTCATATGGCAATAAACTTCTAGAAATGGAGCTTTAAGCCAAGAAGATGAGACTTGGGCTCCAAGGAATTAAGAAAGATGGTGATGATGGGCCTGGGGTGGGAAGAAGGGAGTACCAGGGAGCAGAGCACATACAAGCATATGGTCTGCCTGGATCAAATGGTGGGCCCTGGTCAGTCTCTCACACTAAAATCTACCCTTATTACCTTTCACATCCCTCATGTCCCCCATTCAGCATCACCCACTTACCTCTTCAACCTCTGCAATGCTGCTTCCTCTGTGGCAATCACAGCATTGGCTCCACTCCAAAGACTGTTCCTTCTTAAGTCATTTTCTTAAGCAATTTCTGAAAACTAGAAAGGTAAGGCTTAGTGAATCTGGGGTCATACAGAGAGGCCAAGCCACTCAACCCCCTACCTCTAGAAATTTACACCTCCTAGAATGTAAGGTATTCTCCTATTACTATGTATAAGTCATGTTAAGACAGAAGATTATGCTTGGCCAGGGACCCAGAGCTGGCTTGCCTACATCTTGCCCTGCCACAGCCACTGTTAACTTCATGCCACCCCTGTAGTGTTCCCACAGAAAGAGATGCCTATGTGGAGGGCAAAGCCAAGCCAAAGCATGCTCTTGAAGTTTGTGCTGCAAACCCTAAAACAACCCCTGGGGAGCAGTCTATACACATAGAGGTCTCCTTTGGCCAAGAATGAAGGCAGGTGTTCTTCCTTTTCTCTCTAGGTCTACACCCTCTTGACCAGAGAAGAAAGAGGACTCCAGAGCAAAGCACAAAATGAAAACAGAGCATTTTTCTTTAGGCCCCTGCCAGGAATCCACAAGTCAGGACACTTCACCAGTAGAAGAGGAAGAAAGTCGTAGGCTTCACAGTCCTAAGGAAAAGAGACCATACTTGTAGCACCTCGGCCCCAAACCATCCTTTCCCTTGGCCCATGGAAATAAATCTTTTTTTTCCACTTGTACATGAAATAAGGGAGGGTATAATGGGGTAGAGGAATCCTGAAGCTTCCCCTGGTGTCCCAGGTAAGCTGAGTCCCTAGGTCAGTCATCACTTCCCTGCATAAACCTGTTAGGAATCTGACTGTATCTCCAGTGTCTTCAGGGTCCTCTTACTCTCACCTGAGCTAACATGATAAGAATCCAAATTACTGATGCTGTGGGAGGCTTCAAATGGTGTTTCCTGTGGGTATTATTTCCAGCCTAATGTTGTATTAACATAGCTCTGCTTGGTGATTACTATATTATTATATATTAATATATATTAATCATAGGATAATGATGCATACTCACCTTGCTTCTCTCCTCAGTCAGTTAGATCCTACCTAAAGCCCAAGGCACAACACCTGCTCTCCCTGAATCTGCACCCCCATCCCACCTTCAGGGGTCAACCTTGGGCTTAGCACCCCTTCTTACAGGTAAAGTCAGAGGAGGATAATTTTGTGTGTGTTTGTCTATGTGCCAAGCTAACAGTGTCCAAAGCTGGAGTTTGGAGCCCATGAGTCTGGACTACCAATTAGCCCTCTTTCTTACCCTTAATTGAGGAAAGGTCTTGAAGGCAAAATAAGGTCCAGAAGAAATGAAAGATGGCTTTGATGGCTTTCTGGGTCCAGAAGAAGGAGAAAAAGACTGGAGCTATGGCAATTTGAGCCTTGTTAACTCATCCAAGTACTGATTTAGCATTACTTTGTGCCAGCATTCATTCATTCATTCATTTAGTAAATATATGTTCAGCCTTTATTTGACAAGTATTTTTTTGAGGCAAAGAAAGAGATCCTGCCCTCATGGAACTTTATTTCTAAAATAGTTTCCATGACAGGACTCAGAGATACAACAGTGAAAGGTTGTTGTTCTTTACCACTTACTGAAGACAGTCAAACCAGTCACTTAAGGGTGTGGTCCAGGTCCTCACTGGGACACTGACTTAGAAGGAGAGAAAGATACCCCGAAGGGAGAAGACTAACTCCCTGACATCAAGGAATATATAATCTAGTAAAAAAGAAGTACAAATGAACATATTACAACTGATGAGGCACCAAAGAACCAAGGGAATGTGCCACTGAAATGAGCCTGATGAAGATGTCATAAGAGTATCTGCTCCAAGGGGTCAAAGCCTATGCCTGTGATTTATACTTTTCCCTTGAAGGCCTGTGCCTTTCTTCAGGAGTCTTTGTATATCATGAAGGCCATTTATACATGCACACCCACAATATGACCAGGGCACAGACCACACCCAGACATAGGGTATAACATCCTGTGCTTAATGGCTATTAATGATGGTAGAATGAAAAGAAGGAAGCTAGTGGTGGTGATGATACCAGAGATAAGAGGATTTCCTAGGCAGGAGAATTGGTAACCTGGAGATAATATAAGCATATGCAAAGATCAACCCACACCAATTTATTCACAAGACATGTGCACTACAGGGAATTTGTTCATCTTACTCATCTTTGTATCCTCAAGTAAGCACTCTACAAGATGGCTCTCAATGCTCTTGGACTTCTTGTATCCATGTTTTTATACAGTTGCCTTCCTTAGGGCTGACCAGTGTTTCCAACAGAGCGCTATGGATGTGATGGTATGCAACTTCCAGTGTTGGATCATAAAGGTATTGTGGCTTCTGCCTTTGTCTCCTGAATTACTCACTTGGAGGAAGTCCTTGCCATGGAGAGGAAATGAACACTCCCACCAGGAACCAGAGCCATCTTGGCAACATGTGAGTAAGCCACTTTGGAAACGGGTCCTCCAGCCCCAGTCAAGGTTTCAGATGATGACAGCCCAGGCTGACACCTGATTATAATCTCATGTGAGACTCCAGGCTAGGACCACCTAGCCAAGCCACTCCTGAATTCCTGATCCACAGATACTATGAGAGATAATAAATGTGTGTGATTGTTTTAAAGTTTGGGGATGATATGTTATGCAGCAGAAATAACCAATACATACCCCTAGTGTTAGGACAATTCCCAGGACACAGCAGGTGCTCAGGAAATATTTGATAATTGAATGAATGAATGAATGAATGAAGCCTGTTAGCAGAGGAACTACATGTCAAACATTGTGACCATTGGTGGGAAAGGGGGAGTGGTCATAACCAGGAGAACAAATATTCAAAACTTGGAAAGATAATAAAACTTAACCCATAAATGTGCATGCTCAAGTAATGTCCTAGTGCTTCATTTTCTTTAACTCGAAGTAAATTGACTCAAAGCCACTATTGTTACCCAAGATCCCTTTCTACCCCTACTTCAGATTCATTCAAGAATCTGAGAAAAGACCCCATATGGGGAAAGTGCCTCTACTCCCCAAGTCTATTAATAGTCACCTCTGATGCCTTCAAAGCCCACACGCCCTGGCTCCTTAAAGCCATACTACTCTATAACTATAGGGACTTTCCTGGAAGTCTCAATGTCCAGAATGTAGTCTCTTAGAAATACAATAAAGTCAGTCTCTTCTGGAGTCCTACACTTAATTTAGTCATTCATTCAACAAATATTTATTGGGTACTATATTAGGGGTCACCAGACAAAAAAGATCAATACAATATATAGAGAGATACACATATAGGGTTACATACAGATAGGTAGATGGATGGATGGATAGATAGATAGATAGATAGATAATAGATGATACATAGGTAGACACATATAGATGATAGATAAATAGATACACATAGATAATAGAAGATAAATAATAGCTACATAGATAAATGATAGATGATAGGTAGGTAAGTAGATAGATGATAGATAGATAGATAGATAGATAGATTTAAAGGAACTGGCTCACATGATTGGAGCTCCAAAATCCAAAATCCCTAAGGCAGGCTATCAAATTGGAGACCTGGGGAAGAGCTGATTTTATAGCTCAAGCCAAAGGTAGTCTGCTGGCAGAATTCCCTCTTTCTGGGGTGACCTCATTTTTTTTCTCCTAAAAAGAGAAGGCCTTCAACTGATTGGATGACCCACACACTTTATGGACTGTTATCTGCTTAACTTAAAATCTACCAATTTAAATGTTGATCCCATCTAAAAAGTACCTTGATAGCAACTTCCTGATTGTATTTGACCAAATATCTGGGTACCATGGCCTAGCCAAACTAACACATAAAATTAAACATCATAGCTGCCATTAACTGAACTAGGCATGAGGCTATAGTAGTAAACCAAAACAGACAAAATCTTTGGCCTGCTGGAGCTTTTACATTCCAGGGGTGGGAAAATAAACAAATAGTCACATACATATATGCCAAGTAGTTCTGATGTTAAGAAAGAATATAAATCGGGCATAGTGAAAGAAACCACTGAAGGTTGCCATTCCTGAAAGGCTGGTTAGGGAAGGTCACCATGGGAATATAACGCTTGGGCAGAGACCTAAATGAAGTGAAAAAACAAGTATCTAGGCAGAAGAACCCTCTGGACTGAGCAAACAGCAAGTGCAAAGGTCCCACTTATCAGGAAGGTTGGGCATGTTTCACTCACTGCTGACACAAGAAGGACCCCTGTCCCAGCCCCATCCCTCTGATGTTCTCTTCCCACCTCTTCCATTCCCAGCAGAATTCCTCCAAGGAGCCCAGACTTTCAGGAGACAAAAGCTGGGAAGGAAATTTGTGAGCATGTTCTCTTTTGGCAATACAATCTGTTTAAGCAAGGGAACAGAATGTAAAAGACCTGGCTGCTTTCTTGGAAAGGAGTGGGGTGGGGAAAATATAACAAATCAGAAATTAATTTCTCAGAAAATCAAACAACCACAGGAACAGCTGCTCCCCACCCCACTCCCACTACCAGCTGGGGTCTTCAGGCAGATTTGGGGTGAGGAAAGGGGAACTAGGGTAGGAGAAGAAAGAACTTTCTCAATTTTAGAACTTTCTGATTGAGAAGAATTCACAAATTTCCTGACAAAAACTAAACTGTAAACTAAACCAAACTGTAGGCTTCTCCTTCCCCAAGAAATCCAACATAGATTGGTGGGCTGAGCACTGTAAAAGGCAAAGGGGTAACTCTCCTTTCACACAACCTAAGAAACAGGAACCAAGAGCTCCCTGGAGAGAAAGCCACATGGCACCTGCTATACCTGACTCCAGCCTGGGGTCAGGCCCTGGGTGCTGAGAAGAAGCTTTCTGGAAGCCATCCCCAGACAGATCTGAAGCCATAGTGACCACTCCCCAAGGGACAGGGAGTCAGTAATGGGCAGTGGCCTCCATGATTGAGCCATTATGGACTTAAGGTGGAAAGGCTGGAGGAGAGGTTAACTGACATCCAATATCTTCTGTAAGAATACTGAGCCTAAAGCCAGAGACCTGGAGGGAGGCAGGAGAGGAAAAGGGGTCAGGATGGCTTAAGGCCAAATGGTCATGAAAAGATAGTATGGCTCCCCTGAACCTTTTCTCTCCCTCACCCTCTTACACTCCAGCTCCGACACCCACCCACACCCACACATGCACATGCACATGTACTCACACACACAGCCCCCAGAAAAGGTGGTATCCAGGAAATTGAAATCAGTTCGATTCAACAAATCTGTATCCATTAATTCTCTCCTCCATGCTAGGTACCCCACCAGTGCTGGGAATGCCAAGAGAAACAAAAGTCACCTCCTGCCCTCTAGAAGCTTACCCAAGGCTGTGGCATGAGAACTGGTGTGTCATTGTTATGACTAAAGTTTGATAAGAGTACAGAGGAGGAAAAAATTAATTCTGCCTAGGGGCTTGTGCAGGAGGAGCAGATTCCTCCCAGGAGGTGACATGTGACCCTTGGAGACTGAGTTGGGGTGTGCAAAGATAGCAGCTTTGTCAAGGGTGAGTGGCAGTGCTCTTCCCAGAGTGGTCTCAAATGAGGCTGGGGAGGGGCCTGTAGTCCCATTATGAAAGAAATTGACCTTAAGGCAATTCCTTAAATTAAATATTACTAAACAGGGAAATGCTCCTATGAACCCTCAGCTGTATCAGCAGCATGGGGTGAGGGTGCAGTCGAGGGGAAACGTTATCAAGGAGAACATGGAAGAGACTGGCAGTCCAGGTCAGTGATCCTGCAAGAAGATTTGCCAGCCCCTGTGAGGATGGAGAAGAGAGGCATATCTAAGCAAGATTTCAGTTGGAATACCTAGGGTTGGGGAACAGCCAAATAGGGCAGATGGGGGCATAGAGCACCCAAAGATCACTCTCAGGTTTCTGATTTGGTTGGAAGAAAATGGGCTAAAACATGAGCCCCATGAGGGCAGGGCTAGATCTATCTCATTCACTGTCATCCCCTAGCCCTAGCACAGTGACCAGTAATAGAAGGCCCCAGTAACGTTTATGGACCAAATGAGCAGAGGAATAAAGGCAGAGTGGTGAAAAGGAACAGTCAACTTGCCTGGCACTTTTGGGACTTCTATGCAATCCCTCCTAGGAACAGCTGTGTTTCACAAAAGGGCACTTAACACGCAGGAAGGGCCCACTGCTGACAGAATTCTGAGCATCACTGTAGACAACATTTCTAGTTGGTGGGATCTGCCACTTGCTCCTGCTCTGCCTAGCTTTCAGACTAGGGTCCAGTGGTGAGTGAGAACAGCAGACTCTGTAGTGAAATGAAAGCTGTCAGGAGACAGAAGGTACAGTGACCACAGCAGAACAGGCAAGAAGAGAAAAGCAAAAGAACTCTAATCTATTAACAGCAGGAAATCCTTAACTGGGTCTGAGGCCAAGAAAGGGATTTGCAAAGAAAATTCTATTCACGGTGTATTTCCTTCTTATCACAGTAAATGGTCTGCCAAAGTGGTATTGCTCTGTATTAAAAACCTGCTATCCTTTCAAAATTGCACACAGACACCCATGCATTGTATCTGCTGTGTGTACATAGAGAAACATATCCATAGCTCCCATTCATAAATGCAGGGCCTGAGGCGTTCTGATTGAGGTGGGGTGAGAGAGCAATTTCTGTAGTAGAAACACTTGTCCCTGATGCAGGGTTCATACTACAATTGTGGATTATCCTAGAACTTGTGCTTCTGGATAAGTTCCATTCTTTCCCTTTTTAAAGATATTTTAATTTATTTAAAAAGTATTGACTCCCTTTTCCATTGGTGTATAATTCTGTGAGTTTTTACATATGTATAGATTCATGAGACCACTACCATGACCAGGACACCTAAGCTGGTCACCCCCCAAAAAAACTCCTTCAACCCTCACCTATTCCCTCATCCCTACCCCTCACAACCATTGATTTGTCTTCCATTACTATCATTTTGTCTTTCCCAGCATTTCAAAAGCATACAGTATGTAGCCTTTGAGACTGGCTTTCTTACTCAGCACAAGGGTTTGGATATTCTCGGAGCTGTTACCTGCACCAGCAGCCCATGCTTTCTGTCTAGTTGTGTTCCACAGAATGGAGGGACTACAGTGTGCTCCCCTGCTCTTCTAGTCCACTTCATAAACCCTTAGTACCTTTCTCACAGAGTGGACTGAGAAAGAAAGAAGGAATGACCCACTGACTTTTCATCTTCTTTCACTCAGTAAGTACTGTCTGGGCCTCCAACATGTGCCTGCCACTGTTCTATGCCTGGAGATGCACAGTGGAACAAAGCAGGCAGCACTCCCTGCCTTTGTGGGACTATAGTTCAAGAGCACCATGAACATATAAGCTAATGGTATGGGATGGTAAGAGGTGATAAGTGCAATGGGGAAAAGCAGAGAGGAGCAAAAGGAGTCAGAAGTGTGGGGAAGAGCCTGGGTTTAGAAATGGAGGAGACATTCAAGGACTTGAAGAAGACAGACTGTGCTTCTCTGGTTCCTGAAGAGCAGCCTGGCAGAGGAAGACACCTTTGTGAGGGAAAGATCTGGAGGGTTCTGTGGATGCAAACTAAACAATGTGGCAGGATTTGGGAGAAAAGCTCAACCACCACCATGCCCCTACAGCTCCCTGTCACTGCAACATCTCAGAACATCCAGGATAGCTAGCTGTGTCTCAATCATCTCTTGATAGCCAAGTTCAGAAGAGGTTCTTAAAGTAGACTCAAGCATGTGCTCATGGTGGGGAGCCTTTGGCAGGCTTCCCTGAGCCCCATCATGACAGCCAAACCCAAAAACAACCTCACAAACTGAAAGACTCCTGGGTCCTGACCCAAGAGACTTTTCTCTGCTCCCAGGAAAATGGTATTTTTGTCACACTCTGCCAGCACTGCCTTAAGCCAAGGAGGCAATAGGGTACATCAGGGGTCAGAAACAACCTGAATCCTGGGGGCACAGGCCCCATGAAGCTGAGGTCATAGGGACAATTGAGTCTAGCAGGCATCCCTCAAGAAAGCTCTTATTAAACTCTTCTCCTAGAAGCAGTCAGAAGAGCACTGATCCATGCCTGAACCATTGGCTAGGGTTCCAGATCTCATTAGCATTTACAAAAAATTATTTAATCCTCCCCTGAAAATCGGGTGGTTATTGATTTTTATTTTTAACTCTTGTTTTATGAAGATAAATAAAGTGCTTTCAGCAGCACAGATGTTCCCAGAGGTACAGAAAAACAGGAGAGAGGGGAACCAGGTGTTCAGACAGATCAAAGGATTTCTTGTGGCCTGGACAATCAGTCCTGGGAACAAGATAGTATGCTAGAATGTGGCCAGTCAATTCAACTGATCAGGAGCACAGAAGATGCCCAAAGAGGACATAGAGACCCAAAACTCTAGTGCCCCAGTTAGGACCATCTGCAGCTGGTAGAGACAGCTCTGATTCATCTTAATCACATGCAAGTTAAAAATAAACACCAATAACCAGTGCCTGGAGAAAGGGGGTGAAATTTTGAGGTGCAAATGAAGTGGGAAGTCCCAAAGCTAGGCAATAAGAGTGCCCAATCTTTGATCTCCTCAGCATACCCTGGCCTGAGAACAACACGGAGGCCGCCCACCAGTCCCCATACCTCTGAGGAACCAGCACAAACAGCATCTACCAATTTTCCAGCGCTGGAAGCGTGATGTCCTATTGCATCCAGCACCTTCACAGTCAGCAAAGGTATGCTGGAAAAACTTGGATCCCGGTGGTAGAAGCTCAGCCATGTCCCAGCTCACATAGCTGAGTCATAGACCTATAACACCTCAGTTAAAAGACATGATACAGGTACAATGCCCAGAAAAGTCATGGTGCATAATAGGTGCCAATAAGAACTTTTCTTTCATTCATGTTCTGCTTCTCTCAGAACACAAAATTTACCACTTAAAAAGTTGGTTTAAATTATAGAAAATAAAAATCTTAATTAAACATCTCATACTAAATCAGGTGCCAAGGACTGTACAGGAATATGTGAGATCCTTGGAATACATATTAAATAATAAATTCCCAACCCCTACCCACACAGAGCTTAAGAAATCAAAGAGGGGCCACTGAGCATGAGAGAAACTAGTTGATAAAGGCTGTGTTATCCACTTCCATGTAGATATTGCTGTTCAGCTCAGATTCTGTCCTGCCTAGACGTAATGGTGAGAGGGGAGGAGAAAGGCAGTTGCCTTTCTGTATTTTCTGTCTATGTGCCAGGCATTTCCACCTACAATATCATATTTGATTGTCACAGGTTTGCACATGAGGAAATCGGAATTCAGATGAGCAGGGGGACTTGCTCAAGCCTGGGAATCAGCCTATCATCCTAGACCCTTGGTTGCTGCTCATCCCACCCAGACATGCAGTTAAGAGAACACCAGTCCAGAAAAGAGATGAACTAACTCACTGTGATTGACTCACTGTGGCAGCCTGGCAGCAGGGCCCTTTCCTGACAGGGCTCCTGCAGGGCTCCAGCCCCTCAGAGCACATCCAGCATTCTCTAACTTGCCCTCATTACCACAAACTCCCTGAGCCCCTTTCCTTATGTGGTTCCGCTCAGCTTCCAGCGGACTTTTCTCCACTCAGCTCCAGAGCCCACGGGTCTGACAGTCTCCCAAACCACCACCACAGCCCCTGGGGGGGCAGCGGGGGCCTGAGGGAGGGCTCAACCCACTGTCCCTCTGCTGTGGAGCCAGCTCACCTCTGGGGATAGGAGAGACATATATCTGTAGAGAAATCTTCAGTATCTCGTCTTGGTATGGGGGATCAGATGCAGCAATTGGCTGATTAGGAAAACTGCATTAACACCCAGTCAAAACAGCTCCTTAAAACAAGCTTTGACAAAATTGTCACATTAGATGTTTCTGAATAAAGTCAGCCGGGCGGCTGGCAGAGCACAATTCTACATCATTTTGACAGCCTGCGTTAAGAAGCTGCAGGCACCACCGGGAAATTACCTCCAAGCGAAGTCCAAATTATAGCCAATGCAGCATATTCAATCTTTGGTGGGTGAGGGGCTGCCAGGGAAGGGGCTTGGAGGGCAGATGATGGACATTTTTCTCCCCTCTCTTCCCACAGTCAGGAGTGGAGAGGCTCCACCGCCTGCTGGGGAAGCAAAATGGATTTTAGTGCAGCTAGGGAAGACTCTTCTTCCTTCCATCTGAGTAGGAGTCCTCGTGCCTGCACTTCTGTCTGGGCTCCCAAGTTTGGGGCCTGGGAAATCCTGGATGTGGAGGCTGTAAGTCCAAGTCTACCTCCCTCCTTCTGTTCCTAATGAGCTGTTTGATCCTGGCAACTTACCTTTCCTCCCTGGCCTTCCATTTTTCTTTCCTGGAAAAAAAAATCAATGTTTTGTACACTGTGCTCCTTAGATCTCCAGAAAGTGTCCCAGAGTGATCTGATGGGAGGGTACGTGGAGAAGGCAGAATTCTTTCCATCCTCAACTATGCATTAACTGAACTGCTGCTGTTTTTATCCGTTTTATATGCTGTGCATCTAGGGAAGATGCCATTGAAGGGAAGTTTCTGTTGCTAATTAAAAAAAAAAGGAAAAAGGAAGGAAGGAAGGAAAGAAGGAAGGAAGGAAAGAAGGAAGGAAGAAGGGAGGGAGGAAACTAAGGAAAGAAGGAAGGAAGGAAGGGAGGGAAGAAGGAAGAGGGGAAGGAAGGAAAGAGGGAAGGAAGGAAGGAAAGAAGGAAAGAAGGAAGGAAGGAAGGAGGAAACCACCAGCAATCAGGAATAACCAGACTTCAAATTGCTCTAATAGTCTGTGCTTAAAGGACCACATATTCTAGTGCTCATGGTATGTCTTTTCCAGAAGTAATCATCCTCATAGGCTTTGGGCAAGTAAGGCAACCTGTGCATTTTGCATTTTTCCAAATAGGGAGATCTGATGGCCTGAGCTTTGTGGCCCCTAGAAGAGGGGAGGTAGTGAGAGCTAGGACCTCAGCCCTCCTGCATTCTCCCATCCTTGCAGCTCAGGAAGGAAGCTTGAGCTCTGTGGGCCTCCGCCCCACCCCCATCTGCAGATGTGAGAATACAATCTGATGGAGCAGGCTGGGTTGGAAGACACTTGAGAGAGGAAAATGCAAAAGGGCGTGAGGGCTCTGAATATTCATGTTGCTAATTAAGCAACAGCTAATTGGAAAATGTTGGATTTTATTAAGACCTCAGACTTATATCTTTGCAACAGTCACCAACACAATAACAATTATCTAATGGGCACTTTGGGTTCTTTCCAGAGTTGCTTTCCTCTCTCCCTGGCTATTAATGTGCAGGAGAGAGCAAGCCAGTGAGCAGATGAGGCCAAGGGAGCTAGATTTAGAGCTTGGTTTGTGCAACCTAGAAGCAAAACAGTGGACTGGATGATGGCCTATGGAGACTCCTTCCACATCATCATGAGCGGAGCTGTGAAAGGAAGGATGGAGGGATGTTCTGTCTTCTCTGCACCCAGGATTCCTGAGATTGGAGGGGCAGAGAAACATGTGCAACGAATATATTTGCTAACCTCAAAGGTGGAAGGAAGATTCCACACTGAGCATGACGCCTTTCACTCAGCAGAGAGTCAATAAAAATTAGTGGCGCTGATAGGAGCAAATGGGCTTTAGGATGAAGTTCCTAGAGGGAGGTCTGCAGTCTCACTGACTTGCTCTCTCATGGAGCTGGGTACCAGTTGTTCCTCAAATCTTGGGAAAACATTTCTCAAGGTCTATGCCAACTGGAAGCATCGAAAGTAGCTCAGAAGTGAGGGAAGCTCAAGTCTACTAATTTAATTCCCCTTCCCCGTAGAAAGGAAGAAACACCGCCTTAAAAGGAAAAAGTATAAAAAGTAAAGAGTGCCCTGGATCCTTTGAAAAATGTCTAATATGACACTGATATTACATTTGAGGGCAAAATGCGATCATACCTTCTCTACCTTCAGATTTGCTAAAACAAGGTAGGGTATGAAGTAGAACAGGGAGGGGCTGTCATGGAAGCCCCCTCCTTGTGTGTGACAGTATCAGAGCTCAATCCTACCACAAGCACACAGTTCCACCTGTATTGTAGAAATGACAGAGAAGGAGGAGTAATAAACGCTGAGTTAGAAAATAAGAACTGCACATTGGAATCAGGGAAGGGAAGTGGCCATACATACCTCCTGATGAGTCATGTATTTGATTAATCCACGGCTTTGCAGAACAGCCATCATCACCAGTAACAGGTGACTACTTCTCTGGCTCCTAAGACACAGTGGGGGAAAACAGGGACCCCTGAATTAGGAGCAGGATGCAGAGTTGTTCTTGCACCCCATCCAAATGAGAGGTGATTCCCTTCCCCCACATTCCACTGCAGACCACCACCACCCTCTCTCTATCACCACTACTTTTCCCAGCCCAGGCCACAGGCCCTTCTAACGTGGCCTTCAGGTAGGTCCTTTCAGGGATGGTCTTCCTTAGGCAAATGGGGCATGCCTGAAATCCCACACAAGCACCAGGTGAGGAGGAACTGGAACACAGGTTCAGGCATGGCCAGGAGACACTGGATCCCTGCAGCAGGTAAGAGTGCTTCTGGCCAGGAAACAGAAGCAGTCAAGACAGGAGCATCTTGAGGAATGATTCACTATTTGAGGGACTTTTTCATGAGGAAAGGATCAGCAAAGGCCTAAACTCTCAAAATATCTCATTAGTTTCCTTTTTTTTTCCAACTGTGGCAAAGATTTATTTTTATTGGCAAGGAAAAATGTTTGTTATATTAAATCAAAAAGCAAGTTGGAGGGGAGCCTGGATGGCTCAGTCAGTTAAGCATCTGACTTCAATCCAGGTCATGATCTTGCAGTCCATGAGTTCAAGCCCCACTTCGGGCTCTGTGCTGACAGCTCAGAGCCTGGAGCCTGCTTTGGATTCTGTGTCTCTCTCACTCTCTGCCCCTCCCCTGCTCACACTCTGTGTGTGTGTATCTCTCTCTCCCTCAAAAATAAATAAACATTAAAAAAATTATAAAAAAGCAAGTTGGAGAGCAGCAATCTCTATGCAGATTAAAAGCAAACAATATATTTCTTTAAGGTTTTTTTCCTTATTGGTTTGCTATCTGGAGGATAGGCCAGATTGCTATCTGGGAAAGGCCTTATGTCCCTCTTGTAGAATCTAGTTTGAGATGTAGTGTTACTTCTGCCCATGGTTCTCTTACCTCTGTCATCAAAAGCTTATCGAGAAAAACACGTTGATGAGGAGACCGGGAACCCTCATGCACTGTTGGTGAGAATGGCAGTTGGTGCCACCACTATGGAACACAATATGGAAGCTCCTCAAAAAATTAAAAACAGAACTACCATATGATCCAGCAATCACATTTCTGGGTATGTATCTGAAAGAAACAAAAACATTAAATTTGAAAAGGCACGTTTGTTGTGACATTATTGACAATAACCAAAATATAGAAGCAACCCAAATGCCCATCCATAGATAAATGGACAAAACACATGTGGTATATATATAGTGGAATATTATTCAGCTGTAATAAAGAAGAAAATCTTGCCATTTGTGACAGTATGAGTGGACCTTGAGGGCATTATGCTAAGTGAGATGAGTCAGACAGAGAAAGATAAATACTATATGATCTCACTTATATGTGGAATCTAGAAACACAAATAAAAACAAAACAAGCTCATAGATACAAAGAACAGATTTATGGTTATGGAGGCAGGGGAGGCAGGGAGTAACATGGGTGAAGGGGGTCAAGGGATACAAACTTTCAGTATAAAATAAATAAGTCAAAAGGATGTAATATACAGTTAATAATACACCGTAACATATTTGAAAGTTGCTAAGAGAGTAAATATTACTTACAAGTTCTCATCATAAGAAAAAAGAAGTTTCCTAATTTGTATGGTGAAAGATGTTAACTAGATTTTTTGTAGTGATCATTTCTCAACATATACAAATATCAAATCATTATGTTGTACACTTGAACCTAATACAATGCTATATGTCAATTATATCTCAATAAAAATTAGTTAATTAATTTCTAAAAAAGAAAAAAGATGATGGATAGATGGGTTGATGATAGATAATAGATGATGATAGATGTAGATACAGTTGTGACAAGAGATGATAGATACAGATATACAAAACAATGCAAAAGCTCAATGCTTAACAATATTTAAAGCACTTTCCCAGAATATTTTTAAGGCACTTCTCTGTCTTTCGTTAGAGGCTGTAAAGGTTGCAGGGCAAATGCTCTTATGCCTATTCCCACAGATGAGGAGCATAACACCCAGAGAGGAATGTTATTTGCTCCACATGGCACAGTCCAGTTTTTTGTCTTCTGATTGACTTCTCTCTTAATTCAAGAGAGCAATTAGTTATTAGCATTTCTTTTTTTAAATGCTTATTTATTTTTGAGAGAGAGAGATTGAGAGAGAGAGCTCACAAGTAGGGAAGAGGCAGAGAGAGAGAAGGGGACAGAGGATCTGAAGCGGGTTCTCTGCTAACAGCAGAGAGACAGATGCGGAGCTCAAACTCACGAACGGTGAGATCATGACCTGACCGTAAGTCAGACGCTTAACTGACTGAGCCACCCAGATGCCCCAGTCAATAGCATTCCTGAGTCCCAGCTAAGGACTGGGAGCAGAATACAACAAATTCCGTCAAGGACGGAAGCATAGCTACAACCTCTGTGGGGATAATGCTGTATCTAAAGCCAAGAGGAGTCACAGATGTGAAGTTTCGCTAAGTTTCCAGGGTTCTTCTGTGTCATTCTCTCAAGGTTCAGAGGAGCCCTCTAACCATCTGTGCATCCTGTGGCCTGCTTGTGGATATACCTCAGCACTTTGGAGAAGTCCCAAGGGAGGCTCCTACTCCCATGATTACACACACCTACCTGTCCAGCCTTCCTGGAGCCACTATCATCTCGCTGCTTGCCCCATTTTAGGAGCAGATTAACTAGGGAAGGAGTTGCCTCATGGTCTGCCAGTCACAAGGCTAAGAGAGAAAAATGAAGATATTTATACTTTTCCAGCAATTTGTATCAATTACTACAGTGTCAGCATCACCCAGGGGTGGTTTCCTAGCAGGACAGACTGTGGATCTTAGGACCCCCTGGGGCTCATTGATGTCTGCCCTTATCTGCCCTCAGCCCCAGCAATAATCTCTCAACCCCTGATGTTCTGGGGATAAGGGCTCCAGTGAACTGACGCAGTAAACTCTGGCCCAGACAGACATCTAGGCCTTCCTTCAGTCTGAACCATGGTGTCCCCATCTGCAGGTGGCAAGAGTACATAGCGACCAGGGTCTGTGGAGGAAAAGTGCCTGGACATCTTTGTACATAGTGTGTTAGTCAAAAGCTTCCCATAAGGTCTGGGGTTGGTCATAATCCCAGGCTCTGCTGCACTACAGAAACTGAGCCTGGCTCATACTTAAAAATCTTGGGGAGGTGGGCTCAAGCAGTGGATATCAGTGAAACTGGGCACGGAAATGAGGGTGCTTACATGAGAGTGAGGGTCAAAAAAAGGGGAGAGGGCATGACACAGAGGGTCACACTGGACAGAAGTGAGGGCAGCTGCCTCCACCAGTGCAGAGGGAAGAGCAGCAAGGCCAGGCCCATGTGGCTCCCTGCCGTGGGATACAGGCATCCTAGCCAGAAGCCTGTCCTCACTGCAGGCAGTCTGGCGCCAAAGCCCATTCGCCCCACCGTATCAGGCTGCCTCAGAGGAATCCGCAGGGAGAAAAAAAGAGCCATTATTTTCCCAATTTCCACGTTTTCTTCTTTTTCTTCTCTGCATGACCGTGTTTCATTGAGAGGAGATAGCCAAGCCAGATGAGGCCCTGTGAACCTATCTCTCCCCACTGCCAGCTTCACCCACCACCATCACCACCACCCGCCCTAGGGCTGGATCCAGACTGCTCTCCTGGGGCCTGGAGCAGATCTGCTTCCCAGACACAGATAGCCCTGCTATGGAACTGCTTGCTTTGTGCCCCTTTGGTGGCACAGTGTTAATAGCTGTCCCCATCCCACCTACACTCTGAGCTCCTGAGGACAGAGCCTCTCTTTCCTTCTCTATTCTCCCACAGGGTGTCGGGCAGCAATAACTAATGCAGGGTTCTCTCCTTTCAGCAAGTGTGCATCCGGTCTCCCAGGTGGCAGCCACAGTGCCAGGCACCAAGGATCCCAACATGAAAGGTTTCAGACCCTGGTTGACTGACACTTTAGCAGAAAATGCTGGGGGAGGCCAGAGAGACCTTAGCCTGCCCTATTTCTCTGTCTCTTCACCATCAATAATGAAAGACCCAGGAGCAGACTCCCCCAACACTTCCTTAGCCCAAGCAACCAAGTAGGAAAGCAGGTCCAGGCAGCAGCCCCACAGGGGGTCTCCAGGAAAGGACTGCAGACACAAGCTGCCCCCATGCTGTCTCACATGTCCCTGGCCTCATCCTCTGAGTCTTTAAGTGACAGATTTGGCTTCTCCTCACCCCACTGTCTGGCTGTCTCCCTGCCAGGCCTGGGTTTCTGCTCCCTCTGAGTCACCCTGACCCCAGCTGCCACTATCAGCAGGCTCTGTCGGCCACGGCCGTCTTTTCCTGGTAAGTGACAGGTCTGCTACATCACTGCAGCGCGGCAGCACACTGCGTCCTTGAAGATTTTCTCCTGCCTGCAGTGCATGCACGCGGCTGTCCCCTTGCCCTCTGCAGCCATCTCCACACTCTGCGACCAGACTGCTCTTGCCACCCTGAACCCCCAACATCTGGGGGACACCTGAGTCACCTCAGCCCCGGCTACACCACAGCTACATGTTTAACCTTGGCAAACCTCTGACCCTTTCTAATCCTGTTCTCTCACCTGCGAAATAGCAATAACAATGCATCCTCACCCATGTCACAAGATTACTGGGAGGTGAAATGAGATCACGTATGCGGATTTGCAAAGTACTGTAAGGCTCTGGTTATTATTATTCTCATTCTTGTCCTACAACACATCCGAAACCTGAGCATCATAAAGCAAGACTGAGGGCAATTTCAATGCCTAAGAACTGTCACCTCCTACCTTCCCCAGTCACATTCTACTGGAGTCTCTCATGGCTTAAATCCAGCAAGCTCAGTTCTCCCAGGTCTTAACATGCAGAAAGAATATCAAGGCCCTACGTGGTTGTGATGGTTAATTTTATGTATCAACAGGATGCTCAGTTATTATGTGTGTCTGCGAGGGTGTTTTTGAATGAGATCAACATTTGACTCTGTAGACTGAGTAAAGATGATTGATCTCCCTAATGTGGATGGGCCTCATCTAATCAGTTGAAGGCCAAGCTAGAACGAAAGGACTAACTCTCCCACAAGTGAGAGGGAAGTCCTACCTGACAGCCTTGAGCTGGGACATCAGTCTTTTTCCTGCCTTGGATTCAATCTAAAACTCAGCTCTTCCAGAGTCTTGAGCCTACTGGCCTTCAGACTGCCACTTACACATTGGCTTTCCTGAATCTCCAGTTTGCTGACTGCATATCTTGGGACTTGTCAGCCTCCATAATTGCATGAGCCAATTCCTTATAATAAATATATTCATATATAAGTGTCTTGTTGGTTCCATTCCTCTTAAGAACCCTGACTAATATACTTATCTTCCAGTGGTCTTTATTAAGCAATGTGTGGGAATGGAAACATGTTGGGGAATTTTTTCGTTGTCAGAATGACTTGGGAGAGGAGGCACTACTCGCATTTAGTGAATGAGGGCGAGAGATGCTAAATACCACCTAATACCCATGCTTGACTCACCCTAAATACCAAGAGCACTCCTTTAAGGAAGTCTGGACTGATGCCCTGCCAATCTCTCTTAAGTTCATCCCCCTTTGGTGAGGCTCACTCCACCAAAGCCACATGAGCAACACTGGCCTCCTTTCCTGTTTCTCAAACACAGCAAACTAATTGCTACATAGGAATTTCATGCTCCCCATCTTCTCTGCCCAGAGCAGTCCTCACCCCCACCCCCAAATGGTTGTGTCATTGGTTCTTCATGTCCCATGTCACCCCTGAAAGAGGCCTTTCCTGATAACCTGATTGATCCACGGTGGTCCCTCCACCCATGACACTAATCCTCTATTCTCTCTCCTGAGAGCACTCCATTCCTTATGAAATGATCACACACATTTGCTTGTTTGCTTTGCTATTGTTCATTCATTCCCATGAGGACATGAACTTCATGTCATTCACCCTTGTATTCCAAGAACATGGTAGGAACTAAATATTTATTAAACCCTAGATTGGGAACTTGTAATAAGACAGACACCCTGCTGGGCACTGAAAGATACAGAGTATAATAAGCTCTCCTCCACTATGGGGGAGGGGGCAGCTCAGGAATTCCTTTGGCAAAAGCAGTCATGACCCCTAGCATTCCTGGATGAAAGCCCCAGACACGTACATGTTCACCAAGGTCTTTGTATAACCAGGCTTGCCTCCATCCTCCAGAGCACCTCGTCACCTCTAGGCTGCTTCACCACAAACTCAGCCCTCTTCCTCCTCCAGCCCTCACCAACTCCCTCCCCCAGGGCACTTCAGACCAATTGTCTCCACAAGTCTGATTCAACGTGTGCTGAGGACCCACCAGGACTCTGCAGCCAGTCTCTTGCTGGGTTTTTCCTAAGTTGCCCTCCTCACATCTGTCAGCCCAGAGTTGTCTTGAGTCTGTCCTGCCTCTCTAAACACTTCATCAAGTGCCACCTGTAAACACAGGAAGCAGCCATGGAACATGGGCACATTTCCCAAAGCTCTTACTCTATGTAGGTCTAATTTCTTATGGTTCTCCAATTCAGGTTTCCAGAATCCCAGCTTGCCTTGTATACACAAGCCCACTTAAATTCAGAATGACAGACACATCCTTCCCAGGATTTGGTCTTAAGAACATTTGAATAGTGACTGGCTTTTTTTTAAATTTTTTTAATATTTACTCATTTTTGAGAGACAGAGATAGAGAGATTGGGGGAGGGACAGAGAGAGAGGGAGACACAGAATCGGAAGCAGGCTCCGGGCTCTGAGCTGTCAACACAGAGCCTGATGCAGGGCTTGAACTCACAAACCATGAGATCACGACCTGAGCCGAAGTCGGATGCTTAACCAACTGAGCCACCCAGGTGTCCCAAATAGTGACTGGCTTTTAACTTGGTCCCAAGTATCTCCTCACTGGCCCCATGGCCCTTCAGGTTAGCAAAGTCTCGGAAGCTCATTGATGAATCTCTTACCTGATGACACATGGGGAAACCCAGGGCTAGGGCTGTGTCTGCAGAGAACAGTGGCCTTACTCAAGACAACAAATGGTGTAAGAAGAGGCCTCAGGCATGCCAGTGACCTGGCCAAACTTGCTCCACAGGTAAACACCCCCTTGCTGTGACTTGAGGTATCTGCTCCCTGCCTCTAATTCCCTCACTGTCTCTAGAAGTTTTTTGTTAAAAATGTAAATGTTATTATTAATATGCAAACTGGAAGAAGTAAAACATCAATATTACCACACTATCATTTTTATCATACCAACAGATCACTCAAGGAGAAGGGAACCAGAATAGGGTATAGAGAAAAGCAAGGGAAAGCAAGTGCTGCAGACAAAAATTTTTGTTTCAGGATTTTGCCTCAGGTCACACCTTCGAGATATTCTCTCTGGAAGGGAATACCCCAGACAGATCACCAGATGTCATCCAGCTCACTTGGCGGTCTGCCTCAGCAGTACCCTGTTCCCTGAGTGGGAGCAGTCACTGCCATCCCTCCCTGCCCTTTAGGGATGCTGATCTGATCTCTGAACTACACTAGAGTGTGAACAATGATCTTTGTTACCTTAGATAAGCCGATATAACATGGAAATTATTCAAAGAGAATTCTTGAAATGTAAGAGGAGAAAACACAAAATGAGAAACTAGAAAATAAAGGCAACTTTTTTCTTCCAACACAAGGTATCTTTTTCTACAGGTGGGAATAACCTTGCTTACTGATAGAATGTCCAATTCCCCTCAGGATTTGAGATTCCTGTTCATTAAAAATAGTATTAAATCAGGGCACCTGGGTGGCTCAGTCAGTTAAGCATCGAACTTAGGCTCAGGTCATGGTCTCACAGTTTGTGAGTTCAAGCCCCGCGTTGGGATTTGTGCAGAATGTGGAGTCTGGAGCCTGCTTCGAGTTTTGTGTCTCCCTCTCTTTCTGTCCCTCCCCCACACCTGCTCACACTCTCTCTCTCTCTCTCAAAAATAAATAAACATTAAAAAAAGAATTAAAAAATATAAATACATAAAAATACTATGTCCTATTTCTCTTCAAATTGAGTTTTATTATAACTTATTTGCACAACAGCAGTATACATTCTAATAAATAATATAAACTGTAATATAGACTGGAGGCAAATATTCTACTATCAGGCATTTTCCTTTGATCTATAAATCATATCTAATGTATTTATTGAAACTACCTGGCAGCTGGGAACAGAGGCCTCACCTGGACCTCAAACCCGAAGTAGCTGCTGGTTGAGTCTTTCTGGGGCAGGGCTCACCTGGGTGTCTAGTCCAAGCAGGGCTGTCTTCCTTCCCTCAGCCCAGGCTCCCATGGCCACGCCCTGGTCTCTGCTCCCAACCTGAGGGAGGAATTACTCCCTATGACCCACAATGCATTTCAGTTCCTGAAATTGAACCGTGAGGACTCTTCCTTTGTCCTTCTGCTGGAAGAGTCTGTGGCTCTCAGCCCTGGAAGCCTCTTCTCACCTCGGCCTTATCTCTGTCACTAACCAACAGTTGTCAAGGTTCAATGAGATTTATATTTGGGACTAGGCTCTCTACTTCTGTGCCATCCAATAGAACTTTCTGTTATGATGGAGATGTTCAATATGGTAGCCACTCGCCAGCCACATATGATCTTTGAGTCTTAAAATGTAGCTAGTGTAACTGAGGAACTGAGTTTTTAATTCTATTTAATGGCAATTTAAATTTAAAGAGCCAGATGTGACTAGTGGCTACCATGTTAGTGCGACTCTAGTCCACATGGCCCACGAACACTACTATCATGCTGGCATTGCCTGGCTCATGTCAACTGCCTGCCCAACATTCCCTTTAAGTTACAAGAACACGTACAGTGGATCTTACATTCAAACCCTTATTTAGTCTAAGCGATGTCTTATTTTCATCATAGTTGCAAAGCAGATGTACATCTTTAACTTTCAGTTATACCTTTAACCCACTGAATGATCTGTTTCTTTTCAGTTTAGGCTACTTCCTGCCACTTCTCCAGTAACTTCTTTCTCATGGGTGCCTGAGAGGCTAAGGAAAACCCCCTGACTGGAAAGGAGAAAAAACCTTAATATCAAGAGGAAAGAGTTTAGATGTGATGACTTAAGAAATGAAAAATCATTGAAAATTTCATAGCCAAAAGTGACAAAGATAGCAGGCATTTGAAGAAAACCTGAGAGATTGGAAGTCTACACGAGCAGGATTGGCATCTTCCTAACTAGCTGTGAACAAGTGACTGGACATTTCTGAGCTTCAATTTCTTTGTCTGTAGAATGGGAATAATACTCACTTGTATTAATCCAGTTTCTCCAGAGAAACTGAGCCAATAGGATGTGTATACCAAAAGACCAAGAGATCTAGTTTAAAAAAATCAGTTCATGTGATCTTAAATCTGCAGGGTGGGCTGACAGGCTGGAGACCCAAGGAAGAGTCAATGCCACAGCTCAAGTCCAAAATCTGTCTGCTGGCAGAGTTCCTTTTGCTCAAGAAGGTCTGGCTTTTGTTCCATTCAGGCCTTCAACTGATTGGATGAAGCCCTCCCAGAGCTTTGAGAGCAAACTGCTTTACTAAATGTTCATTTATTTAAATGTTGTTTTCATCCAGGGATGCCTGGGTGGCTCAGTCAGTTAACATCTGACCCTTGATTTTGGCTCAGGTCATGATCTCATGGTTTGTGAGTTCAATCCCCATGTCAGGCTCCTCACTGACAACATGGAGCCTGCTTGGGATTCTCTCTCTCTCTCCCTCTCTCTCTCTCTCTGCCCCTCCCCCACTTGCTTTCTCTCTCTCTCTCTCTCTCTCTCACACACACACACACACACACAAAATTAATAAACTTTTACAAAAATAAATGTTGATTTTATCCAAAAGTCACACTCACACAACATACAGAATGATGTCTGACCACATATCTAGATACCATGACTCAGCCAAAATCAACGTAAAATAAAACTAACCAATATGCTGCCCTGTAACAAGGGTCATATTCACTTACATATTGACAGAATATATATGAAAGTGTTTTGAAACTCTCAAGTGCTGTAAGAATGCAGTCATAATGAAAACAATGCCTGTGGTCCAGAGGTGATAAAAAGAACTGAGCTGAGTGAACCTAGAATCCAAGTGGGTAAGGCAAGGCAGGACAGTGCAGTAATGGCTCAGAAGATGTGGCCTGGTGGCCATGGATGAGTGTGGAATGAGGAAGCAGTGGGTATGAGTGCTGTTTTAAAGAAGGAGGCTCTGAACTTGATAAGGAATCAGACATGGCAAGAGAGAGAGAGAGAGAGAGAAAAGGGGCACTGCTTCCTTAAATGTGACAAAGTACCACTGGCAGAGGCAGGAATGCTGTACCACAGGGGAGGGGAGCAGTAGGAATGTGAGTGACGATTTCAGTTCTGAACATGTGGAGTTTAAAGTGGCAGCAAGTTATTTCAAAGAACTTTTTCATAAACAGTGGAAGATTCCAGTTTTAAGTAGTGTGGAGGGTCTGAGATTTTACTCCAATTGCAAGTTAACAAGGTAGCCTGCAACAGCCTAATGGATGCTGGCAGAAGATATGAGACCACTGGGTCAGAGACAAAGGACTCACAGCAATGACAATAGCCACAATGTCAGAGCTTATGCCAGTTCCCCAAGCCCTACTCCCACAGAACACCATGAAAAATGGCCAGGCAATGCCTGTACCACTGGAATGGGTGCATTCCAGGAGCAGAGCTCTCAGTTCAGAAAACTCAGATTCTTTATAGTGAGCTGTAAGCCTGCTGCCCTTTGTCCTAGGGGAGGACTAAGACGTACTGGACAGTAATCAAGCCTACTCTTTACTCTGAAGGGAGACCGGATCTCAATCTCCCAAATCCATTTGCTCAACAAACAACCTTAGAAAGATCATCTGGAAAAGGAGAGTCAGTACCTGTGTCCACAAGATGTGCAGGAGCATGAGACCCATGGAGAACTGGTTCCCAATATCAGTATGGATCTTAAGGAAGAGAAACAAACAACTGGGGGTTTGGATTTGGGAATCATCACCAGAAGTCCAAACCAAGCGAATGGATTCATATTCCTCAGTCTTTATCAGGCAGAATCCTGGTGGAAAAAACGAATTCACCCCTGCTGATTCACAAGTAGAGATTGTAATGGCCAGGTGACTTACAGAGGCAAGTGCAGGGTGAAGGGAGGGTAGGAATACGCACAAAGCAAGCACTAGCCCTTGATGATTTGCAAGGGTCTCAGGTCTGATGTGGATGTGGTGCTTTACAGTACCAAAGCAATTTCACCCCATCCTCCTACTTAACCCCCACAACAGATTGGGGTATCTGGGGCTCAGAAATGTTAGACAACTTGCCCAAGGTCACAGAGTTGGGTCTTGTGTAGTTCTATCTCTTTCTACCATGCCACACAGCTGTCCCCAGATGGGGGGACATGGTGACATACCTTGTGAAACATCTACGATTTAAGCATATATCTCCTGACAGTGCCTACTCTATGGTAATTGCTCCCAACAGCAGTGGAGCACATAGCAGCTGGAATGATCCCTTTAAATGTACATCAGATGATACCCCTGCAATGACTCACCACCCCCAGTGAATAAAAGGAAAAGTCCTTACTTTTGTCTATAAGGCCTTCCACAATCCATCCCCAGCAAGATGATCTCTCAGCCCTAACTTTTTCATTCTCCCCTTCCCTCAGAATATTCCAGCCAAACTAGGCCCTTGTTCTTCCACAAACATGTCAATCATGGGCATCATCTCAGGGCCTCTACACTTGCTTTTCCTTCACCTGGAATTCTCTTCCCTCAGGTTCCATATGGCTTGCTTCCTCACTTTATTCAGGTGTCCACTAAAAAAAAAAAAAAAAAAAATTTCAGGAGGCCTCTAAACACTGCAAATGTAGTCTCTCTTTCTCTTTCTCGATGTCTCCCTCTCTCACTCTCTCTCACACATACACACACCTCACCATCTCTCATCCCTCTCACCTTGCCTTTCCCCTCTTCATTTCCCTGATCACTACTTGGCAGTTTATTTACCTGCTTACTGTCTGAGCTCTTCACTAGCAAATAAGCTTCATGAAGGTAGAAACTTTTTTTTTTCTTTTCCACTCTATCTACAGTACCTGGGGCAGCACAGGGAACATATTAGGGACACAAAAAAATCATTGCTGAATGAAGACTGAATGAACACATGTATTTGTGAAGAGGATGGGGAGAGATAAGAGGGTGCAGGGGTTCCAAACTGGATGTTTCAGCCCATCTCTTTCTGCTCCTTCCTCCTCTCTTCCTGATGCAGACTGCAGCTGTGATCTTCCAAAGGTTGACTCAAGTGCCTCCTTGTGGAGCTTGGGTCTGCTAAATATTGCAAAGCCCTCCTGGGCAGAACAGATGCTGGATGTCAGGAGAAGGTTTGTCTTCAGGAACAAAAGCAGGAAATGCTCTCACCACTCTGAGCCTCCAGACGTTGGGGTCCCTGACACAGCAGGAGGGAGCGTTGGCTAGAAGTCTTTCCCTTTAATGGAGAGAGTGATGCTCATCTCATCCCATTCCCTTGTTCCTTATGGGACTTTCTTCAGGGTAGATAACTGCCCCTTGTTCCCCACAGTACCTTCTCCCAGTTTGCCTTCCTTATTATCCCACAGAAGTACGAGGTTCTGGTGAGAAGGGCGAGGAGGAGGATTTTACTTATTTTTCTCCCCATCCAAAGGAGAGTGGTTTGCTAGTTGAAATGATTTTTTTTAAGGCAGGGGCAGGGTGTCTGGGTGACTCAGTCGGTTGAGCATCTGACTTTGGCTCAGGTCATGATCTCATGGTTCATGAGTTCAAGCCCTGCATCATACTCTCTGCTGCCAGCCTAGAGCCTGCTTCAGACCCTCTGTCCCCCTCTCTGCCCCTGCCCTGCCTGTGTGCTCCTCTCTCTCCCTCTCTCACTCTCTCTCTCTCTCTCAAAATAAATAAACATTAAGAAGAAAAAAGACAGGGGCTTCACGAGCAATATTTCCAAATACAAAGTGCCTGACACATAGGAGCCTACTACATATGTTGTAACAAAAGAATAATGCAATATTGCCAACCTACATGAGTTCAGGGTGGGGTGTACAAGAAGGCCACTACCATTAGTACCTTGAGGAGGCTCACATGAAAATGAAGCCAAAAGGTCTATTTTTCATGCTGACACCACAGTTTTGTTTTACAAAGCTGGCCTTTGATGTGGCATCAGGTCATCTCCCTCTTTCTGGCCATCTGCAAGCACACTTGATATAGTCCTTTACATGGGGAACCTTAAACAAGGAAAGAGGTAAGGCTGCCCTCAGAACTCTGAGAGGTATAATTACAGATTTTCCAGATCATTCACCACTGACACGGTGATCTCTAAACACCAGAGGGAAGACTCTCTTCCAAAGTAGGGAAGCCACCGCAGTGCCAGCTACGGGGCCACAGGTCAGGGCTTCCATGGTGGCAAAATTGCAGCCAGCAGTCATGAGAGCCCAAAGTGGACTCCAGCCATGTGGATGGGAGCTGGGCAAGGCATGCATTCAGGCCTCTCTGGACCGAGCAGAGGCAGGCTGCAGCCCACCTCTAGGCTCCTGCCACAGTGGACACCTTGCCAGGGCACTAAAGGCTACAGAGAGGCCCATAGTAAAGCTGAGGGGCCCCCTTCTGGGAACTAGAAGGCCTGTTTCTGGATTCAGCTCTGCCGCTAAGTTACTGTGTGCTTTGAGCAAACCATTTTACCTGTTGGAAGCTCATGTTTGCAAGGCCAGTGATGCACCCCTCAGACTTGAGAGGATTCCATGGCCCCCCACACAGTGCCCACCTCCAGCCCTGCTGGGAATGACCTGCATTTCCCACCCCCTCAGTCCTCTGCTTGCCCAGCCCTGCTCAGTGTGAGCTGGTGGAGGACACTCCTGCCTCCTTGGCCAGGACAGGGATGAATGTCCATACCCCAGCTCTGTCTCTGCATCTCCAGCTGTGACACATGACCTGATACAAATGAGAGGCAGGGGGCAGAAGAGGAGCCCAGGAAGCAGCCCCTACTGCTGGGCCTTGAACCAGAGGGACAGGGAGCAAGCAAGTCCGTGGAGCAGAAGGCAGGATGAAGAAAAAGCCAGGAATTCTCTGGATTTTTTCCTTCAGGTATGGATATTTGTTTGTTTGCTTGCTGAGAGGAAGCTGTGCTTGGGGCCAGATCACAGTAGGGGTTAAGAGGGCCACAGGGACACTGATGCTGAGGTCCCCTAATTCCCACCATTGTACTTCATTTCTCCTCTTGGATTTAATAAAGGGATCTAATATACCTACAAGAAAAGGCTTTGAGACAAAGCTGGTCTACTGGCTCGAGGTCTGTGGTAGGCATCATTAGAATCCTTCTGGGGTGACTAACTAATGTGGTTTGTCAGGTACTGAGGAGTTCCCAAGACACCACCGTATCCTTCCCCGCTCCTAGCAAGCACGGTCTCAATAACAGGACAGGTGACCTTATTATTCTAAACCTGCCTTCTCTCTCAAATCTCCCCACTTTCCACAAAACCCTCCAGCCCCTATATCTCCCTCCACTCTTGCACTGACAGCATCTCCTCCAGCCCAGGAAAGAAAGAAGTAGGGACGTTCTGTGTCCATCTGAGTCCATGTTCAGGGTAGGACTAGTCTTTCTAGAAGCTGACCTGGGATAAGGAATGAAGGCAGAATCCAGAGGTGAGTGAGAAACCAGAAGAAGGCCCAGAGCCATTCTATTAATGAAATACCACCCACATTTTTGAAAACCGGGCCCAGTCCCCCAAGATCTCCCCCTTGGGACTCTGCATGTTCCTAGTTCCTTGCTATACTTGAGAAGCAGTGACATCCTGCTGACAACTTTGACAGAAGCACATCTAATTTAGACACAGCAGAAAAGCAGTCACTGTCTCCCTGGGCCCACAGGGGATGGACCTTCGGCCCCAGGGGAGTGTCCCTTGTCCCCTCCCCTAGGGCCAGGGTCAGGCCTCCACTGCTTGGACAGAACCTTATCTTTGAGGAATCATGATATTTCTGAATTTTAAGAGCATTTTAAACCTTTATAAATGATATTGTCCATACAACATCTTTTTTTAAAAGAAATTTTCTTTATTTTTCCATCTTTATTGAGATATAATTGACATATAACACCATGCAAGTCAAACCATCACATCGTATACCTTAAATATGTGTCATCTCTTGATCTTCACACAACCCTGGGAGTTCCTGGAGTCTGGGTGATTCACTCAAGGTCACACAGCAGAGCTGCGCTGAGGTCCAAATTCTGTCTGTTTGCTCTTTTCTGTGGCCTGTTTTGCTTCACTCGTGGACAACGCTGTCAAACAAGGCCTGCCAGACTCTGGGGTGGCCCAGGCAGATGAGGAAAGTGTCAAAGCCATATCCTGATGAGCACCAAGCCACAGGCACCAATGACCTGAGACATGGCCCAGATGTCACCACCTCCAGGGGCTCCACTTTAGCTGTCTCAGCCTGGCCTGAAGCCAGAGGAAACACCTTTCAGGACAGACTGTACCTGCAGAGCTGTCCACAAGAGCTCAGCGGGTCCCTAAATACCAGTGCTCTTTCCAATAGACACCAAAATATAACAGAGCTCTTTTAAAGCGGCATTTTCTATACTTTTTCCAAGTTAAAGAAGCATTCAGCAACCTTATATTTTCTGGGTGATTTCCTGCCAAATGAGAGGGGAAGAAAGGCCATACTTACACACCAATGTTGAAGATGTCTGGACATAAGATGTTTCCTACATAGTCCTTCTTCTAAGACATTAGCATTAATAAGAGACCAACAATAGGGAGACAAATACAAAAGGGTCCGGTCTCTCCAATCTTTTCTTGGAAACTTCTTTGAATCATTGTGTCAGGACAATTCTTATTCCAAATGGGAATTGCAATCTTTGATGACAAACTGGAGAGTATTGTCCATGGGCCTTAATTCACACATGCTAAACACTTACAGTGAAGCTGTGGGCACTCAGCTTCTCTGTGCCTCAGCTTTCTTCATCTGTGAAGCAGGAACCTTCATAATGCCCATATGTGGCAGTACAGACTTGTAGAGATGGGTTAAGTGAAAACAAATCAATAGGAAGTGTCCTATAAATCTTGGCTACTCTCATTCCTATGCACAGAGAGCACAGAAGGAGGTACTCATAGGGACTTACATGGTTGTCTAATCCTTACAAGGTTGTCTAATCCTTTTTAAAGGATACCTTGAATGTACCATATAAATCCATGTTTTACAGATGAGGAAATAGAGTCTTGGGTCGCAGGGAGATTGGGGGTGAAGGTGGTGCTAGGAAGCAAAAGATGGAGGTCACTTTTAAAAACACAAATCCTGCTTGAAGCCTTCCCGGGCTTCCTAGTGCACTGAGACTGAAGTCCCAATGCCTGGCGTGGCCCACAAGGCTCTGCTCCAAGCCCACCTGCATACCTGCCTTCCCTGCCTCTTCAGGGCCTCCCTCATGTGTTCTGAATCTTGTCTTTTTCAGAGTCTTCATACATCTTGTTCCTTCCTTCCCAAGCACCTGTCACCTTGCTACCCCTGGTGGCACCTTCTCAGGGGCCACCTGCCCATAGAGTGACCATTGTGAACAAGGAAAAGGCATCCACACTGGGCGGTGCTGGCCATGCAGGCACTCGGCCTGGAGGACATATGCAGGCAGGACCTGACTGCTACTCCCACTCACAATCGCCACACAATTCAGAGTGACTCCCAAGCTCAAATATCCCTCAGAGAGGCTCCCTGACACATAACACTTGCAAGTCATGATTGTGTATTTATATGTGTTTATTTGTCCATATTTGCATCTCATTCTAGACTCAACGAGAGCAGGAACTGCACCTGATCTATTACTGTCCCTGGCACATACTAGGTACTAAATAAATAAGAATTGAATGAACAAATGAATGAATGAAACAACAACAGATGCCTGCATGAACTAGGTCATCTATCTGGATTTTGAGAGCATCCTTGATTAGGGTAAAAGAATATCTTTGGTGAGACCTACAAAGGGACCTTAACCTGAAGATCTGGACCCACTTATAGTGCTCAGTATCATATTCTCAATTCCAAAATAGTGACTGCCATCACAATATGAAGGCAAGGACTTGCTCTTCTTGCTTACAATTATTTCCCCAGTAATGACATTTAGATGGTCAGTCTTAATATAGTTTTTGTTAAATGAATAAATGCTTCTAGCAGGTGTGGTTTCAAAGCAGTTACATTTCTGTGTTTAAGCCAGAATCCTATTTCATTGATCAAATGTAAACAGGAAAATCATATTCTTTGGAAATTGTAAGGAAGATCCCTGGAAATTATGGGTCTGAGCTTTCAAACATCACGATGTTGAATGGGTAGATGTTGCTGCCATAGTCTCATTATAAGTAACTAATGCAATGCACACAGTAAATACTAATAATCTCCATCCAAATCCAGTCTCTGCCATTTTCCATCATACGTCCTCTAAGCCTCAGTTTACTCATCTGTAAATATAGGGGAGTAAGAATGCCTACCACCTAAGGGAGTTGTGAGATATTACCTGGCACACAGAAAGCAACTATTATTATAATTGCTTAAACAGAAGGCATCATTTCAGAACTAAGCTGTTTAAAGCTCTGAGAATATACTGTCAGAAAATGTCCCTGACATCATTAGAAATACAGAAAAAGTGAGGAAATTCCTTGAAATGTACTATCCTAATAAGAGTATTCCCTCCAAATTCCACTTCTGCCACAATCAACTATCCAGTTTGAGGTGTATTCTGATAGAAATTATAAAAAAAAAATTGGCAACAAGAATGTATATTGCAAAACAAAATGTGTTGCTTTTAAAGTGATTTTGGAGCTTCAGTAATTAGTCTAGCAAGTTCCAAAGATACATTCTGTAGTCATCATTCAGTATTTGTTTCATTTGGTAATCTGCCTTTCTAAAAAAATAAAATAAAATAAAAATAAAAATAAACTGGGGTAAAAACATCTGTTATGAAGCTGTTTGGGACCAAAGGACCCCCCCAGGCTTTGTTGAGCTCCATATTACAAGGAACCCCCCTTGGATCCCACATTCTTTCTTCCTGCCAGGCTGCTCCTGGGTCACTTCTCAGCTCTGGTGGCTGCTGAAACAAGACAGATGCTGCTATACAAAATAACTCAAGAACATACCAGAGCCTGTTGCTTCCAGCACTTGGAAAATTTGACATTCAAATATGCAAATATTTTATGGCACGAAGAGAAAAAAAAGAGAAAGAAGGAGCTGGAAAGTCACATTTGAAACGAAACATACTAGAGATGTAAGCAAACTGGAATTTACACTTCTCGATTATAATTAAACTGGTGCTATCATCAGAGAAGAGCGCGGAATTTGCCTTGATCCACTGCAAGGGTCTCTTTTACTGCTGAAGCCACCAGATATACCACCCAGTCTTCAGCACTGACCGGTGATGGCATGGCTGTAGTTGAAGCCCCAGGATGTGAACCTCCTTCTCTGCCTGACTGAAAGCATCCGTTGGCACAAAGGGCAGCTGGGAAATCAGAACACAGTCTTCACCCCATTTTCAATAGTGCAATATTTATGTTTATTTAAGAAATGGGATGCCTTTAAATATGTGGATTAAAATTCTGTCTGATATTCATCAGAGTGATCCTAGACTTTGAGTTGGTTTTCCAGGAGCAAAGTCAGTCTCACTGCCTCAAATGGTGAAATGAAAAGAAAAACAAACCAGAAGTCCAAAATCAATTTGGGTCACACCATTAATAGCAGAGCTATTTTGATCAGTCGCTTAACCTCTTGGAGTTTTTATGTCCTCACGCATGTTAGTGGAGTTAGTCTACATGATTTCGAAGTCACCTTCTAGATCCTAGATTCTGTGAAAAACTGCCATCAAAAGATATGAATCAGACAGACCCAAATTTGAATAATGTTTTCATTATTTACCTGTTTGGTGGACTTGGGCATGTTACTTAATATCACAAGACCCTGATTCTCATCCATAACACAGGGATAATAATAGCTTCTGTCTCACAAGGTTGCTGCAAAGTTTAAATGCAATTATGGTAAGTGAAGCTTTTGCAGTGAGGTAAAGTCTGGTTTTACTTCCTCTTTTTTTAAAAAAAAAAAATCTATTTATTGGGCACCTGGGTGGCTCAGTTGGCTGAGCGCCCAAATTGGGTTCTGGTTGTGATCTTGAGGTTCACTGAGTTTGAGCCCTACATTGGACTCACTGCTGTCATCATGGAGCCCACTTCGGATCCTGTGTCCCCCTCTCTCTCTCTGTGCCTCTCTCTCTCTCTCAAAAATAAAATAAAAACATTTAAAAAATTATTTATTTAAATTCAAGTTAGTTAACATGCAGTGTAGTATTGGTTTTGGGAGTAGAACCCAGCCATTCATCACTTTCATAAAACACCCACTGCTCATCCCCACAAGTGCCCTCCTTAATGCCCATCACCCATTTGGCCCATCCCTTACTTCCTCTTTCTTATAATTTCTTTTGTGATGCAAGCTACAGAGTAGAGCTGGACGATAGGAGTGTGGCTAGGATGCCTGCAGCATTAACCTCATGAATACTAAAATAACTTTTGAAGGTCTGGATACATGGGACTAGTTGCTTAAATGAAAGACCACCCATGGCACTTTTTCATCTGTAATTGTCCATCCTCTAATGCCAATTGCACTCCTGATGTCCTATCACCCTCAAGTGGTGTGTTAGTTAGTGACAGTGGTTGTTGTTGTTTTTTATTTTTTAGTTTATTTATTTATTTTGAGAGAGAGAGAGAGAGAGCAGGAACATGGGAGGGGCAGAGAGAGAGTGCAAGAGAGAGAATCCCAAGTAGGCTCCACCGTCACCGCACAATGCATGGCTCAATGCCAGGCTCAAACCCACAAACCATGAGATCTTGACCTGAGCCAAGATCAAGAGTCGGACACTTAACCAACTAACTAAGCCACCCAGGTGTCCCGACAGTGGTTATT
Source organism: Panthera tigris (assembly GCF_018350195.1). Classification (NCBI taxonomy): domain Eukaryota; kingdom Metazoa; phylum Chordata; class Mammalia; order Carnivora; family Felidae; genus Panthera; species Panthera tigris. The sequence continues at coordinate 30,434,147 of NC_056669.1, forward strand.
TTTAATACCAATCTAGTAATAAAGTGTGAACTTTACTACCTGACTTCCCCTCCCTTATAAATCACAAAAAGATACACAAAAATTAGTTTTATGGTGCTTTGACTTTATCAGTAACACTATTCTCCCTTATTTGACATAGAACCTTGACAGTCATTGATTTCATTAATTCAGCTGATTCCACTGGCATTTGCTCCATATTTTTTACTACTGAGACATACTATTTACCAGGCACTATGCTAAGTATGCAAAATAAATGAGAGGAACATTTCTTCAGTTTGGTAAGATAAAGGAATTCTGATTTATCAACAGGCTTGGCTACATTAAAAGACATTATTGGCAAGGACACAATGAAAGAAACCGATTCTTAGAGAAACACATTGTATTAGTTATCTACTGCTGTTTAACAAATTACTCTGAAACTTAGTGACTTAAAACAATAAATGCTTCATGCAGTTTCTAGAATCCGGGAGGAATCCAAAAACAGCTTTGTTGGGTGGTGTTGGCTCAGGGAGTCTCATGAGACTGCAGTCAGGTGTCAGCCTGGGCTGCTGTCACCTGAAGGCCTCCTGGGGCCAGGGGATCCACTTCCAGAGTAGCTTCCTTACATGGATGGAAAGTTAGTCTGATTTCTGGCAGGTGCTCATCCCCTGGTGGACCTATCCATAGGGCTGCTTGGTATCCTCATGACCTGGGAGCTGCTTCCCCCAGGAAAGAGCAGTCCAAGAAAGAGCAAGGTGCAAGCCACAGTGCCTTTTTCGGCCTCATCTTGGAAGTCACGCTCTCACATCTGCAGTTTCCTTCTGGTCTCAGGTCAAGCCAATTCAGTAGGGGAGGGCTTTGAAGGGTGTGAATACCCGCCTTATTGGAGGTTGGCCATCACATGGATTAGACAGAAAGAGATTTCTGAGTTTAGGCCATGGAGGGGACACTGGGGCAGCAATTCTAATCAGAGAGTAAAAGAGGAAGGAACAAGGTCATCCACTGGGATAAAGGTCAGAGAAGAAACTGTTCAATACATTTAACCTCTTAGGAGGGTAGAGTGGGTCTCCCACCAGAGGCCAAGCACCCACCACAGGGAGTGAAGGCAGGAAGATTGTAAAGGGGTCAGAGGCAGCGGGTCCCAGGAGGGCTGATGCTGCCCATCTGGGGGTCCACTACACAGAAGAAGGAGGCTTTGGGGGGCCAGGGCATGGGCAGTGTGATCACCTCCAAGGCAGCATCCTGCTGCAACATTCTGGGACACAAAGGGAGTCCAGAGGGTCTGGGGATAGCCATGGGCCATTGCCCTGGACTCAGCCTGTGGTTTTCTTTTCATCAAAAGAAACAGTTCAACTCTTGCATTTAGCCCACACACAGGCTGGAATTCCAGTCTCCCTTCCCTTGTTCCACATTCCAAGCCACATTCCTTTTCCTCCCATGAGGCCAGGACAATCCCAAGAAAGAAGCATTTACAAAGACCTTTCATTAGGAAGTTTTACCTGGACATAAACCTCCATACAGCCCATCAGCTAAGACCCTGAAAACCAGTTCTAACTAGGATTTTTTCCCTTTCATAATTTATTCAGTCAGTACTGTAATTGAGAAATTATAATAAATTATGTTTAAAAGTGTTATCCTATAAGGCTCCATTCCAACACTCCCTGTTCCCCATTTCCCACTAAGCAGATAAATGTGGCTCTGTTTTCTTGCCCTGGGCATATCCTTGAGGGAGTGCCTCCTGGCCTCTAGGCCCAAGTCTACCCAAGCTGTTTGCTAGTGCTAAGTATTTCCCTATAACCTCTGCCCTAGAGTGAAGTCCCAAGAGCAGAGATGATTGTGTATCTGCCACTTTTTGAGATGCTGATGAGTAACCAAGCCTTTACCAAGGAAGCCTCTCTCCCTTCCCTGTCTTGAACTAAAGGTCTCAAATGTAAGGAAGATGAGGTAGGGGAGGAAAAACTCCCCACCGTTATGTTACTCTCCTTCAGGGGGCTGACATAGCAGAGGACTGGTGTTATTCCTTTAGGGACCCCAGCTCTGTGGGGAAGTGAGTCTAATATCAGAGATTGGTGTGTTTTGCTGATGCTGCTTACTTCAGTGAATAATAAAATCAGGGTCAATCTGCTCAGAACCACCTGGCTTCATCCCTCAAGGGACAATATGGTGCAGGGACATGCTGACTGTGAGATGGAAGGGCAGCTGGGACCTTGTCACCCACAAAAATTATGTCATCTGATAAGAGAAGATCTGGCCTCAGATCTTCTTGGGGGAAGAGCTTCTTTCCTGACTTCCACACCCTTCAGGGCCCCAGGTAGGTGTCAGGATCTCTGCCAGAATGGGGCAAACCAGACTAAATGAAACACATTATGCAAACAGAAGACGGCCAAAGGGTGAATCTAGATGCAAAAACTAAGGGTAGAGATAACAGTATTTCCCTAAGCCCTTTTGCTTCAGCAAAAAGATGGTTCACCTTCTGCTTCCATCCAGGAGCTCCATAGTTACCTGAAGAAGCCACCAAAGGCCTTGCCAACTCCTATACCTCTGTCCCACTGCCCCACAGTGATGGTAGGCTCATGTAGAGCATCTTGGCCTCTGAGTTCTTCCCTTTCCACGTAAACCCTACACCTAAGAGATTCAGTCACTTTACTTTTCCTGAGAGCTGAGAGCTGTAAAACGGTGATAAGCTTTGCTCATGTTTTTTTGCATGGATTATATCATACATGGTTTCAAATCTTACCTTGATTTGGAAAAGTCATATCTCCAAACGCATTATTTGTTTCTCCTAGCACAATTCCCCAAAAGAGGAGAATCTGCATATTTTCCCCTTCAAGGAGAAAAGTCCTTAATCTGAATCCCTAATCTAAGTGCCTAATCCCTTACCTAATGGCCTGGCAAAGGCATCCCTACCTTGACAAAGGGCTTGAATATATATATATATACATATATATATATATATATATATATATGAAGAAATTTTGTATAAGAAAACATATCTAAAAATATTTTTTTATTTTTTTTAACGTTTTTTTTTTAATTTATTTTTGAGACAGAGAGAGACAGAGCATGAATGGGGGAGGGTCAGAGAGAGGGAGACCCAGAATCTGAAACAGGTTCCGGGCTGTCAGCACAGGGGCCCGATGCGGGGCTCGAACTCACGGACCGCGAGATAGTGACCTGAGCCGAAGTCGGCGCTCAACCTACTGAGCCACGCAGGCGCCCCTCTAAAAATATTTTTAAATGCAGACACCTCAAAAGTAAAATGGACAAGAAACCTGAACAGGCAATTCATAGAAAAGAATATCCAAATGGCCATTATATGTGAAAATATCTCAGCTTAAATAGTGATCAAGGAAATTCAAATTAAAACCACAAAGAGATATCACTACATACCCATGAGAGTAGTTTAAATTAAAAGGAGTGATAATATAAAATTTTCACCAGGATATAGAGCAACAGGAATTCTCATATGTTGCTGGCAATTGTTCAAATTGGTACAGCCACTATGGAAAACCACTTGGCAGTACCTACTAAAATTGAACATATACATCCCCTCTGACTTAGCAGCCTTACTGCTAGATATAGACCCAACAGAAATGCATGCACACAACCTCCAAAAGACATGTATTGAAATGTCATAGCAGCAGCATAATTTTAATAAATTTAATAAATTTTAATAAAGACTGAAAACAAGCCAAAGGTCAATCACCAATGAAATGAATAAATTCTGTTATAGTCATATAATGGAATATTATTCACTGATGAAAATTAACAAACTATAGCTACACAAAACAACATAAATGAGTCCCAGAAGCGATTATTAATAAAAGCAAGCAAAGATGGAAAAACATGCTGTTTGATTCCACTTATATAAAATTGATAAATGTGCAAAACTACCAGTTGTTTTCATAAGAGAAATGCTCATGATTCTCTCTAGGGCAGTGGAGAGGTGGTGATTGGGAGGAACTACTAGGGTACTGGCAGTATTCTGTTTTCTTGATTTGGGGTAGTCAATATTTGGTTTATGATTTTTAGTTTTTGATAAGTCATTGGGCTGTACATGTTTTCCATATGTTGTTCTGTTTGTGTGTATACTTAGCAATAAAAACAGTGGACAAAAAAGTCACCCCTTCCAGCCCTACATGCCACTCATAGGATGTGGGTTAAGGACAGACATGAGTTCAGGTCCACATAGGATTAAGTCATGGCTCCTATCTTATCATCTATATGACTGTGGCAAGTTATTTAACTTCTGTAAGCCTCAGTCTCCTTTCCTATGTGATGGGATGATAATGATTAATAAATAGGGTTAATGAAATGGTTAAATGTCCAAGAATATATTAAGAACCCAGTACAGGGCTAGAACATGGCAGGTGTCCAACAAATGATAGGTGAGTGTGGCAGCTTCTATTGCTTCTTGCTATTGCTATTCACCTTGATCTATTCCACCAAAAATGTGAGAGAATGGAAAGTACTCTGAATTTGAAATTAGGTTGAGAGAGCCATTTGTCTTCTTTAAGATTCAGTTACCATATCTTTAAAATGTGATGAGTAATACCTGCCTCAGATAGCTCTTATGAAGATTAAGTGAGCTAACATACGAACATGTCTGGCATACAGTGAAACCCCAAAGTTCATTTCTTTAGCAGTTTTTGTTTTGTTTTGTTTTGTTTTGTTTTTTAACATGGCACCATCCATTAGTGAGGCACTGTAGGAAGGAGCACTGCATGAAGAAAGACTGGCTGGGAACACTGAGTTGCTGCTCTGGTTTTCTATTGTTACATAACATTTAGATTATCCAAAACTCAATAGCTGAAAACACTGTCCTTGTATAAATTTCTTTTATAATTCCATGGGTCAGAGAAGGGAAGGAAAGCAGGGGTCAGCTGGGTAATTTTTGCTTGAGGTCTCTCGTGTGGTTGTATTCAGATGTCAGCTGAAACTACAGTCATTTGATGGATCAACTTGGCTGGTCACCCAAGAGGTTACTTACTTGCTGGCGGTAAATGCTTACTTTTAGCAGAAAGCTCAGCTGGAGATATAGACTCTTACTGAGCACCTGCACATGACCTCCCCAATTGGTTTGTACTTTCTCAGAATATGGTGGCCCCGAGACTCTAAAGGGGAATGGCCTGATGGACAAGGTAGAAGCCACATTGCTTTTGATGACCCAGCCTTGGAAGTCATCTAGTGTCAGATCTGTGTCTGACCCCAGAATCTGTTGATCAAAGCAGTCACACACCTGCCCTTATTCAAGGTATGGGTACAGAAAATTTGCAGCCATCTTTTAAAACTGTCACAGGTACTAGGAACACTAAGATTGCATGTGAATCCTGAAAACCTTCCCTCTAACATTATAGGCAACCTTGTATAAAGGTTAAGAATGCTGTCTGGGTTCAAATTTTGATTCTACCACATATTGCTGCATATCTTTTAAAAGTTACCTAATGTTCCTGTCTCTTAGGTTCTTTATTTGTAAACTCAAGATTGTACCATCTTCATTGGTCCCATTAGCAGAGTGTGTGGCCCATGGTAAACATGCTCAATGAATGTTAACTTCTAATATTGTTTCTATCCATAAATGTATCCAATTCCATGACTGTGGACTCTAGTTGTGTCACTCCCAACATACTTGGACCTCTACATGTTTCCTATGCATATCACCTCCTTCCTGGGATGCATGCTATTTGACTGCTTCTGGAGATGGAAGAAACAGGCACCTATGTTATAGTGGGACAAAGACTTGAATTGGAGTCAGCTGGTTCTCAGAACTTCTGAGCTCATGAGCCATGTGCTTAGTACACTAAAGTCAGATAAAGGTGACTATCGGCCACTTTTCATATAGTGGTAAGGTGATCAAATAAGTGAATGTTTATGAGAAACTCCATGTTAATGCAGGCTGTTCTCACTGCCTTCTCTGTGCTCAGTGCATCCCTGTCATGTTAGACTTAGTTGCCACACAAAAGATTTCTCTGTCTCACGCCACCTGGCACAGACATCTTGCTTCTGTCTGTTTCATTGGCTACTGTCTTATTCTCTTCCTTGCGTAAAAAAATCTCTTCTCCCTTGCTGGTGTGTCTTAATTTCCCTCTCCCTTGACTGTTATTTCAGCAGCTCTGCTATTTAGCTCCATGGTGTCATATCAGACAGTTGGTGGGAAAGAAACTGTGCTAAATGACATAGCATCAAAATCCAGGACTGGTTTCTTGGTGGTGAGGAAGCCCTCTTCAAAGCTCATTGCCATTTTGTTGCTTTGCAGGGAGTGGTTCCCTTAGTTGGGAGAAGAGAAAACACCCTTTAATCCCACTGCTTCCCACCTCATGCATATATCACATGTTCCCCTAAGAGGTCATCTGGAAGGTCTTTATGGCCAAAGAGGGCACAGCTCTGACTGTTGTTCCTCCCCTGGTGGAAGAAGACACAGAAGCAAGAGGAGCTTGGGTATGCCAGTCCCTATTCTAGAACCCCAAGAGCCTGATTGCCTCTTGCTGTTAGAATATTTGCAGAGTGTTTCCCTACTTGTACATTTTCTTCTCAGCATTTGAACTTGGTAAAGCTGGAGGTAAAGCTGGTAGGCTGCCTGGCATGCATGATGATGCCTTCTGGCAATCAAGAGACTAGAGTTCCATGCCAGGCTCAGCCTCTTACATGCTGGGTCACCATGAACAGTTAGTTCCCTTTTCCTCCATAGCCTCAGTCTCCAGATCCATAACAGAGCTCACAGAACTGTCAGGACATTACTGCCTTTGTCCTTTTACCAAGAAGAATCATGATGCAGTAGAAAGAAAATGAGCCTTGAATCAGGTGGTGTTCTAAACTGAGCTCTGTGCCTACTAACTATGTGACCATGGGTGAGATGTAAAATGAGAATCATATGACGAAAGATGTAAATCTTCCATTCCTATCCACATCTTTAAGGATTTTAAAGACAAAATAATAGAATTTACACCATGCAAGTCTGTAAGGAAATTGGCCAGGACTATAAGACCCCTTATGTTCCAGTAGTGTATAATTCTGATTCTTTAATAGACTCATAAATCCTGAAGCTAGGGTTATAATCATCAGCAATTACAAAATCAATTATTTATTGAAAACCTATTGTGTATTACTCTACTCTTTCCCTTGAAAGACTTAAAATATATATGGGCTATATATTTTTTAATTACTAAAATATAAGATAAGCATATGCTGAGTGACAAATGATGGAATTGTACAAGCCAGATGCCCTCCTGATTTCTGAGGAGGAAGTGATTATCCAGGGTGCCATGGTAACATGCTTTTCCCATCCCATCCCCCACATGACTCAGGGCTCCACTGACCAATTTCCACCGCAATCAGAAGAAGCCAAGCAAAATGGGTAATTGGGAGGATTTCAAAAATTCCAAGGTTTTCATTTCCAAAGATACAGCAGATGATCCTTAGGCCTTACATGAAAGCACTTCTCCTGCTAGCCCCATGGTTTGGGAAGTAGTTTAATGGGAGTTCCCCATGATGGCCTCTATGAGGGAAAATGGCGCTGCTCTCAGCTGTGTTCATCTTTTTTTTTTTCAGACGGGAACAACAGAGGAGAGAGGCATTGTTTTTATCTAACCAATCATCAGGCCAGAACCCAAGTCTTAGCATTTCTCTGGGCTTGTAAATGAAAGCTGTTAAGAAATTTTCTTCCCCATTTCAGAGATAGAAAACTACAGCACAAAGTAGAGAGCGTTGTTTACCCAGACTTCAAATACATCAAAGTAGAAACTTGTAGAGAGCACTGCTAGGCCAGAACTGTGAAGGCCAACCATTCTGGAAAGACTCAAAGATGAAACGTGAGTTCCTCTCCTTGATCCCCCCCCACCCGTGGCCCCTCCCACACAGAGTGGGTTTAGCCTGAGCATGAGGAAGGCCCTTTCAGCCTGGGAATGGCTTGCAGGAGGAGAGAAAGAGGAAAGAGCTCTTCCTAGGGAGCCAGTTGTTCTTTTGCTGCTTGGTTTATGTTTTTGGAATAAATCGCTTTATATAATAATAGAAATGAAAGCGCTGGAGTGAAACATCATTACAAAAAGATTTCCCACTGGCATTTCAATCAGTTGTGGTTTTTGTCCCCAATGTCCTCTTGCTCATAAGCAAAGAGAACCCTGGTCCAACAAAGGGAATGAGCCTCTCTTTGTCCTCTCTGGTCCAATCTACCCACCAGAAGGGACAGTTTCTCTCATCACCACCTTTAATGATCCCAATCTGACTTCCTAGGAGGAGGTCTTACTGTGTATGAACCTTATATGTTTTTGTTTTGTTTTGTTTTGTTTTGTTTTGTTTTGTTTTGTTTGGAAGACACTTCCAGAGCTGGAAGAGACTTTAAAAGTCATCTTATCCAATTCTCTCACCTTTCATGAGGTAAGGTTCAGTGATTTGCAAAGGTCCTGTAGTTAGTTCACAGGAAACCCAAAGTCCATACCTGTGTCTTTTTTACTCCCTTTGCAGAAGACCAATATAGGTCCATTATGCTATAGTGAAGCCCTGGGTATAGTTGATTGCTTCCTCATTCAACCGAACACTCCTCAGAGGGCAGAAACCCTGTTTTAGGTGACAGTGCACTCCCAGCATCTGGCATAGTGCCTGACACATAGCAGGTATGCAACAGAAGTTTTTTGGATATGTATAGAATTGCACATATTACCAGTAGGTATCTGGTCTGCTGAAAGATGTATGCCCTACCTCTGGGCACTAGTGAACCTTCTGTGCTCTTCTCCAACTTGGGGAGAAGAAAGTATGTCTGACAGGGACAGACATAGTACTGAAAGGAGCAACACGTGGAGTGGAGGAGGCAACATGGAGGTGGATGGAGGGGAGGGAGCACTCTCAAGATCAGTTGTGGGAGTAGTGATGATGACAAGTCCAAGTGTAAGGAAATGACAGCAGTCACTGGGAGAATCATGAGCCACCCTGGATGTAGGAGAAATGAAGGAGACTGAGCAGAAAAGCCCAAGTAATGAAACCAGGAGACTCAAAGAACTTTTGTGACTTTGTTCAGAGCTCTGATTTGTGCAAAGTCTGAGATGCCTATCCAGGCTTAATGCCCAAAGGGTCATGCCTCCCAATGTATTTCTCCCAGATGTTTTCAGGCCAGGACAGACCTCAAAATATGCATGACTGTTGGTGAAAGGCACAGGGTGCCTGAAAAGGGTTTGATTGGCAGGGTTGCAATTCAACTACCAGAGCGATGCGGCCATGTCATCAGCAAAGCTCCCTATTTAGACAAGGCTCAGTCAGCAACTGTGAGGGCCAGGAGTTCGATGACCTGAGTTTTAATCTTGCTCTTCTGCAAGATTTGCCAATGTGCAAGATCTTTGGCAAATCGTTTCATCTCACAAGGCGTCAGTTCCCTCGTCTGGAATCCCAAGTGTATATTCTAATTCTATGCTTCTATGGTTACCTGCCCCTCAAGCTCCCTCTGTGTGATCCTGTGCCCCAATCTGCTCTCCTGCTCCCGAACAACTGGGGGGAGGGATCAATTTTGCATCTCAAATGCCTTATAGTGACAAAGATCTGGTTGTAGCAGAAATTCAAAGTAGGAGGATTTGAGGAGGACCAAGACCCAAACTCGCAAATAGAGAATGAACAGCAGGAATCTCAGCAAGGAGGACACATTCTGAATGACCGCTTGCTGACTGACAGATGGAGGGAGGAACAGAGCACAAGACCAACAGCCTGGGCCCAGCTTAGGTCCTCCCTTCCCCTTCCTATCTGCTCCTGTGTGTTGCAGATGGGGGTAGGCATTGTGATAAACCCCCTATTAAAACACTTCCCACCTCCTTGACAAAGTGGCAGAAGCAGCTGATTTCCCCACGTCTAAGAAGCTACTTTCTCCCTCAAAGAGGCTAACCTGGCTCTGTAACATTCTCTTCTCCTTTCTTGCTTTGCTCTCCTTATATTAGCAGCTCAATCTATATGCTGATTGCTGCTGTCCATGCATTAAATGGTAAGAGGCTGCAACCCATGAATGTTAAGTGGGGAGGAAGCTTCACAGGAGGTGGTTTACTTCTCTGCAGCTGGTGGAAGCTAAAGCATGTGTGAGGAACAGGATGTGGAGGAGAAGAACTAGACTCCGGGTTGTGGAGAAGACTGCTTTGTAGGCCATTGGGCATCTCCCACTGTAGAGTAGAATGCCTCCAAGTAGATGCAAGAATTGGGACTTTATTTCTAATGGTGTCCACAGGTGATGATTTGGTTACATGGCTACCCAGTCTGATGGTTAAATCATCCCCATTTGTGGAGTTCTTCTATCTAACAAAATACTCTGGGTGCAGTCTGGATCCAGAATTCAGGCAGACCCAAAGCCCCGACCTGCCAAGGGACACTTGTGAAAAAAATGACCTTTGCTCTTCCCAATTTCATAATAACCACTGAGTGATGGAAGAAAAGCTCTGTATAAATCATGTGCACCTCCTGAACAGACTGACTCATGGCATGAGTCCCTAAAACAATCAGGCGGTCAAAGATATCAGAGCAGAAAACAACAACAACAAAAAACACACAGAATGGAGAAAGAACATCTCAGAGTGAGCCCTGGAAGAATCCTAAGTCCCTTGGTTGGGCCACCTTCAGCCATGGATCCAACACAAGAGCTCTGGGGCACTTGAGAAGCTGTCTAGGAGCATGCCTTAGTCTCTGGCTAATGTGTCCTTGAGGTTAAAGAAATGACATCCCTAATCTTGTCTATTTGCATCTCCTGTCAGTCATACCCTAACCCCCAACCCTGTCCCTGCATTCTGGCAGCTGTGCAAAATCTAATCTTCATTCTTCTTACTGGTCAAGTTTTCTTCTCCTTTGGGATAAAGATAAGTCAAAAAAAGAGTTAGATCTTTCCAGGCATATTTTGATGTTGCCCCAGCCAGAGATGGAGCATCTGATGAACCCATTCAAAACCTAGCCACTGCCCCATGATACTATTTGCTCAACCTCCCTCAGAGTGACAGCATGAAAATAGCTGGACTAAAGTGTCTTCATTGTTCTATAGTCAGCTCTTCTGAAAGCTCACTGCCTGATTCCTAATTCTTAAGACTCTAAACACAAACAGAAGCAATACCAACTAAGTCTCTTCAAAAGCCAACTGAACACTTTCAAGATAGGTGTGCTTTGGTACCTTCCCCAAAAGTGGTTGCCAATAATAAAACAGTCTCTTTTATGAAATATTTATTGTATTTTCTTGGCAATTTGCATCCTCATGTCACCCATCTTACCATTTCACTGTGACAACAAACAACGCATAAGGTCAGGTTTTATCCTCTTTGGAATAGGGAAGAGAGAAACTAAGGAGAAGTTAGCACTTCTTCTAAGGCACAAGCTTCGTGTTATCTCTGCCTGTGGCTGTTTCCCTCCACAGGTCCAGCCTCTGCTCTGCTGAATGCTTCATGTGAACCATCTCATTCAGTCCCCACAGTACACTGTGAGTAGGAACTTTTATCCTCTTTGTAGAGTTGAGGAAACTGGCACTCAGAGAGGCTGAATTATTTGAGCAGAGCTTGTGAGTACACATTGGGATCCAAGTCCACATCTCTTTAACTATACAGCCTTGGTTTAGCATCTCACACCAGAAAGTTCCCCAGAGCCCCCACTTCTTCTGATGTGGGCACATCACTGCTTAGCCTGTCCAGAGCCCTGGCAAGTGCCCATCCTGGGCTCTTGCCCCTAGTTCTCACAGAAGATCCCCAACCTCTTCACATTATCCCTGGAAAATTAGAGAAAGTATCTTTGATTCAGAGTCTCAGAAGCTCCCCAGCTTAAGAAATGTTGCCTTTTTTTAACTGTCTCTGAATCACTCACCTTTTCAACCAGCCTCCCCCCTCCAGGCTGCAAGTGGGGCAGGTGAGGCAGGAGAACAGAGCAGCAATGAGCCAGCTTTAGCCCTGAGTCAGTGATGATTCCCAGCGGTTTCTCCTCCACAGATTAATCACCTCCAATTACAGCTTCTGACTGGGCCACGAGTCATTCACAGCATCGCCTCCTTTGTCTGACCCGCGCCTCCCTGCCATCAGGCTGCCTATTTGTCCAAAATGCTGGCTGCGTGCTACACTTCCCAGCACCCCAAAAAGGTACCCCAGCAGCCAAGTGACTCAAGAATAAAGACTCCACCCTCTTCCCCCTCACCATCTGCTCTCAGCACCATGAGCCTTTTGGGGGCAAAAAGAAGAGGGAACATGAAATTGTTCTCCTTAGGAGCCTATAGATGACTATGAACCCTCCATTAGCTGATTGGATAATACCTTGTTGTGTTTCTCCTCAGCAGTGGCTAGTAAAGCTTTTTCTCATTTCTACCAATTACCCCCTCCTCACAGAGAAGGATGCCACACAGCCCTGGAGGGTGTTCCATGGCTCACCCCACAGCCTTGCCCTCACTTCTCCCTCTGGCCTCACAGGGACACCTGCCTCCCTCCCACCATGCCAACAAAACCTGGGGCAGTTGGGCCCCTGCTGCCTTTCTGCTTCCTCCATGCAATTCTTAAGTATCCTCACTTTGGCTGCTGACCCAGGCACATGGGTACCACAAGACACCATGCCATCTGCCCACCTCAGTGGGTATCACACTTGGCTCCCTGCCCTGAGCTGCCAGCCAAGGGTGGTGCACAAAGCCCCCCAGGAGGTGTGAATGAGAACTCAAGGTAGGGTATTGAATACATCTCTGTAGCTTGGCTCAGTTTACCAGAACTTTCCTAGATCTTGTTTCACTTGACCTTCATGTAATCAACTGGGATTCTTACACCCACTATCCTCTGAGAAAACGTGGTGCCTTATTATTCCTGTTCTTTAGAGGTCAGGAAACTGAGGCCCCATAAGTGGCTATGACTCCCCCGCCCTCAGTGAGTGGCCACCCAAGTCTAGAGCTTGTGTTTCTCCATGTTATCATGATCTAGCCCTAGCATTAGGATTGTGAAGCACCACTGAAACCCTTGTGGGCATGCTACAGGAGCTTAGAATTAGGTAGACCTATGGTTGAGTCCTACCCTAGCTCTATTTTATTTGGTAACAGAGACTATTCCTAGCACTTTTCAAATACAGCGCCAACCCTTTTAACTCCCACAACTTCCTTTGGGCAAGGAATTATCGGTATCCTCAATTTGCCACTGTGAGAACACAGGCCAGGCCACACAGATAACAGGGTGCATCCTGGGGTCAGACACAGGCATCTTGGTCTAGGGCCAATCTCTTAACCCCTCCATGAGGCTGCCCTCACTTCTCCGACTTCTGACTATATAAACTTGGACGATCACTTAAGTTTCTCGTTGTTTCAATATTCTTATCTTCTAAATGGTGGTCATAAGAGAACCTGCTCCTTAGAACTGTATGAGGGTTAGATGGGAAGACTGTGCATAGTTTAAATAAAACACCAAGTTCAGGGTCTGACACACAGTAAACATTAGTGATTAGCACAATTAAACCAGGGCAAAGCTGCAAGACAGGAGAGTAAGGACAGAATATTTAGGGTGGCATTAGGAGAAAGATTCCCAGAGATTCACAGTGGGGCAAACAGTAAATCTAAGGGCACTCTACAGATATGGACCAGGTAGCATGTCATCTGCTCCTATCCTGGCCACACTCATTCCTTTTTCTAAGCATATCTCTCAAGCCTGCTTGATAACCACGATCTAAGATAACTCTGAGACTGAAAGCAAAAGCCTCTGTAGTTAAGGTTCTTACCTACTAGGGACCTTAGTCATCTTTGAGAATCTGATAAAAACTATAAACCCTTTCTCTAGAAAACTCCACATATACCCAATACACAAATTTATTCTTAGAAGTTCAGGGATAATCATCAGATTGCCAAAAGTCCATTGACCCCCAAGTTTAGCATCCTTATAATTATCATGGCTGAGCTTGCCAAACCCTTTCCTTTCCAACTTCTTACCTTGGCACTTTCTTCTCTCTCTCTCTCTCTCTCTCTCTCTCCCTCATACACACACACACACACACACACACACACACACACACATACACACACAGATGCATACTCCCTAACTCCCTGCTTCAATCCCAAGCTTCCTTGGACACTGCTCCTGGCCAGTGCAGATGCTACAGTGGTGGTTGCGATGGCAATGGTAATGGCTGTTGCTAAGGGAGCCAGGAGGCCGGGGAGGTGGTGGCAGGGAGGTGAGTGGGCAGCAGCCCAGCAGGGCAGCAACCCCCCCATGCAAGTCTGAGTGCCTCAGGCCCTGGAAACAGTGTTCCCAGCTGGCTGCCATGGCAACAGCAGGCTTGGGAAAGAATTCTTCATGGTCTAGACAGATTTCTACAGCTTGCACTTGCTCTTTCTTCTCCCTAAGTGGCTAATTGAGGTTTGAAAAGGTCTGCTGTGAGTGGGCAAGGGGCACAAAGGGTAAAGGGCTGGTCACATGTCCTGAATGCAGCAGGCTCCTTGGGAGGCTGAGAGGCCAGCAAGGGTCTGAGCTAGCACCCAAGCAGACAGCCTAACTGCTGGGGAGGCAGCCCCAGAACACAGACACTCATCCCTCTTCCAGGGACCTCTGCCCATCCTCTTGCTAGGAAGCACTTGCTCGTTTCCCAAGAAGTCATCCTAGGACGACAACAATGCAATGTGGTCACCACAGTAGATCCTGGGCTTTAAAAGACCTACAGGCTATGTTCAGGTGAGCCAGCAGCCAGGTGTGATCTGGTCACTCACAGCAAAGCCATTCAGGAGATGCAGACTCTAGAGGCTCAGGCTTATGGGGAGAGGTTGAGAGATTGGGTCTAATTTACATGAGGCTAAAGGACAGATCAGATCAGAGTTAATGAAGAAGTTTAAAGCCTCACCACAGTGTAAGACAACCAATTCACTCATCTGGTTGTAGGTGATTTACATTAGTATCATGTAAAAGCACCATTCCTGTTATCATTTATTGGGTGGTGATTACATGAGGTGCCTATCTCAACTTGATCTTTGAAGCAAAAGAGATTGTCCTCTTTTTACAGATGGAAAAACTGGGGCTTAGAGAGTTAAAACCACTTGACCAAGTCATGCAGCAAGAAAGCAATGAAGCTGAGACTTGAACTTCCATCTGTCTACAGATCCCATCTCTTACTGCAGGTAACAGACGGCCTGGTGCAGGTATGACCTGTTCACCTCTCAAAACAAGAGCAAACACGTCAGCGTGGGGTTTTGGGGTTCAGAGCCTTCATGGCCAAAAGTGCTCCCTGCCACTGTGCATCCTGCAAAGTGTGGTTTCAGAGCAGCCTGATGTCTTTTGAAGCCCAGGATCTACTGTAGTGACCACATTGCATTGTTGTTTTTATTTTTATTTATTTATTTAGTATTTATTTTTGAGGGGGGGTTGCAAGTGAGTGAGGGGGAGAGAGAGAGAGAGAGAAAGAGAGAGAGAGAGAGAGAGAGAGAGAAGAAGGGTTCACCCAGGGCTCATGCTCACCCAAACTAGGGCTTGAGGTCACCTGATGTTGTGAGATCATGACCTGAGCCAAAGTCAGATGCTTAACAAGTGAACCACCCAGTCTTTAAAGCATATGTACAAAAGTGGAGGAATCTCACCTGTGACCCAGGGCTCTAGTTGCCTGGTGTGACTCCCAGGGAGATCCCACTGGAAGATGACCCTCGGTGAGAATCACTGGACCCTCCTCTGCCAGAACTGGGTGAGGTAGGGCATCTCAAGTTTGTCTGGTCTTCTCTGTTCTCAGAAGCTGAGAGCGCAGAGAGAGTTGGCTAGGCCCAGCTGGGATTATGGAAGGGAAGGGAACTAGTATTTAAGAACATGTATTATATTCTAGGAATTCTAGTACATGTATTTGTTTAATATGCACAACAAGTCTTTATGGTTGGTATTATCATTGCCCCATATTATGGAGTGAGAAACTAAGCTCATAAAGATCTGGTAAGTTGACCCAGGGCAAAGAAAGCTTCAGCCCAAAAATAACTGGCTCCAAAATCTGTCAGGTTTCTATTCCAGTCTCTGACCTCCCACAGGTGCTAGCTGCTTCTAATGGCCCACTGAGACAGGAATCCCCAACTCAACCTCTGAGCAGAGTGTCCAAATGGTCTTCTTCTTCCTAGAGGCTCCCTAACCCCCCACAGAAGATGATCATCTTTCATCCTCCAGCTGTATTTATTTCTCTTTCTCCATTCTTCTTACCCTCCTGTTTCCATCTAAGCAGGAGACCAGAAGCCATAGCCAACAAGTCAGAAGCCAAAGCAAGGCTCTCACCCCATCTTCCTCCAGCTACAGAAAGGAGAGAGGGGTCTTCACCAAGCTTGAGTGCAAAGGAAGAGTCACCAGGAAAGCCTGGAGATTGGGGACTCCATCCTCAAGCTGGCCTTGGTGCAGGCTGTGCCCTCTCCAAACTTTCCTCCCTGATCCCTGCTTCCTTGGGAAGCTCTCACACCTGCAGGTCCTGCTGGGATCAAGGAGGAAGTGGGGGTGGGAAGCCAGTGCCCTCAAGATTCTATTCATTGTCTGGGATAGAGTCTCTCAGCCTACATCTGACCTCCCCTTCCTTGCCAGACATAGACCTCAAACTCAGTCTCTTTGGAGTGTTGTGTCCCCTGTTGTATTCAATTCTTAGGAGGTAGTTTGCAGTCCTGGGAAGAGCTCAAAACCAGGAGTCAGGGACCTTTGCTCTATTTCCAGTTCTGCTACCAATAAGCCACTAACTTAGCTTTTCTAGGCCTCACTTTCCTCCAGTAATTATTGGACCAACTGGTCCCTTCTAACATTCTACATTGCTTCTCTGAGTTCTGTAGCTCCTGATACCTATTCCACATCTCCCTCCCCGAACCAACAGTCCCTTCTCCCCCCAGTAGGCAGATGTCCTTACCCTAGCCAGACCTGCCAAACTATAAAGAGTACAAGGCAGGGGATTTGTTGCTGTTATGATTTCTTTTCAGGCAGGAAGCTGAATTTAAATTGTGCCCAATCAGTAGAAATGCTGGGATGCTCAGGTCTTCTACACAATGGATTATATAAAAACAGCTCACCTCTTAATGCCGTCTCTCTTTGTTCCTGCTCTTTTCCAATCACTCAGTCAAGTAATATGTATTAAGTGGATGTGTCTGCAAGGCATGGTGCAGAAATGTAATCCAAAACGACAAGGTTCTTGTCCAGGAGGAACTTACAATTCCACAAGGATACAACCCAGACAGGAGCATTAAAGGCAAGCTTGCTGCCTTCTTCAGCGAGGAAGGACAAAAGATTTCTCACTGCCTTTTAATGTTTCCTTTACCCACTTTCGTTGTTAATTTCATAGTGATATCATGTATCTGGTACCTGTCTTTGAGTCACAATGCTTCCTTCTGTCTTCTTATCTATGATGGAAATCAAGCTGCTCAGAGACACCAATCCCCTCTCCTGCCTGGGCCTCACCTTCCTACCTGGATGTGTTGACCTAATTTCCGCAATTCTGCAATGCAAAGACAAGGGTTTGAAGGCTGGGACATGTAGTCTGTGTCTGTCCAAGCAAAGGATGATACTACATACAGGCAGAGGTTGTAGAGACAGTGGAGATCTGCCCTCCTCATGGCTAAGGTCTCTGGCTGCCAGGTGTCTGTGTTCTCTGAATTCCCTCACTAAGCCTGTTAGAAGGCAAGTGCTACTTGCTGTCTCCCTCTTCTCCTTTAGCCCCAATGTCTCAACATCTGCTCCATAAATAATAGTTTCTCTAGAGCTCTTTATAATTTACAAAGTGCTTCACTTGTATTTTCTCATTTAATCTTCTCAACAATGCTGTGAGATAGGATTATTCTTGGTCCTTCTTTACAGATAAGAACCTGAAGCTCAGGGAGACTTAGTGAGTGGCCCAAGACCTCACAGCTGGACCCAGCTGAGCTGTGCTGGAACCTAACTGAGCTCTTTCAGCCCGAGATGCTCCCTCATGGTCTTCTACATGAAATCCGAGGGAGAAACTGCCTCTCACCTGGATCTTCACTCTCCTAAGATGTCACAGCACCACATTCTCACTCCATCTACTTGTACTGCACATGAGCCCAGAGCACAAACACAAGAGATAGGGCTCAGCAAAGGAGTAAGAGGAGGGGCAACAGACGAAAATGAGTCAGGGGTGTGCTTGTGCCCACTCCCCACCTGCTGGTCTGAGGCCCAGACCGATGCAGTTTCTTTGGTGGCACTATTTTAAAATGTAGAGTGGGTTTTGAAGGGTTTGTTTGCTTGGGTTTGGGTTTGTTTTTTTGTTTTCTTTTTTTTTTTTTCTGGACAGAAATAAAAAAGAAACATTAAGGAAAAAGTAAGTCATTGGCCAGGAGTCCCCTACAAAAACAAGAAAGTACCTGGGTGTGGAAGAAAAACCAAGCCAAGCCAGGGAGGCAGAAGGGAGGAGTCCCAGGGCTAAACTGTTCTCATTGACTACTGGAGGTTGGTGTGTGTTAGGCAGGAGAAAGGGTGTCTGGAGTTTCCCTGTGAAAAGGATGTCTGTCGACTGCACAGCTGCTGAAGGGCCCTACAATGGGGCCTCTAGGTGAGCCTCTGGCTGGGGAGCAAACCTGCCACAAGTGTACATTGGGTGGGGCCTCAGCTGACAACCCCCATGAGGCCCATAAAGAAGACAGCCACACGGGGAGCACCCTGGGAGTATAGACCAGAGTCAGGAGCCATAGGGGAGGAGTGTGACAGGCCAGTTTTCATCCATTCCTACATGGACTCTGCTTCTGAGCCACTTTCCAGCCACCATGAGAATACACTGGCTACTTTGCCAGTGAGCCAGGAAGTGGGGCTTATGAGGAGGTGCTCAGGGAGCAACGAAAGGTAAAGAAATGGGAAACACGGAAGAGACATAGGACAGAAGGAAGGGCTGGACCCCGAAGATGTAGGGGAAAGACAAGCAGGTGACCTGAAGGTGGGATGGAGAATGAAGAATAAAGCAGAGAAGGGTTTCTGAGGCCAGATGATGAACAGGCAGAGAAAGGAGATGGAGGAATAATTGGGACTGGGGAGTGACTCACTAACATGTGGAAACAAGAGGACACAGTGCTGCCATCCCCACCTCCTCCCCCTGGTGGCTACTGTAAAACTAATGGGCATCAGGAGAGGACAGGGCACTGGCACTCACCTGCCACTGGCCCCTCTCCCTCTTCTCTCTTCTCCCTCTCTCTTCCCTGCTCCCAGCAGACTGGGTGCAGTTTCTCACCTGACTCCTTTAACTGCTGCTTTCCACCTCTTTTGGGTTCTTTCTGCTTGTTCACCTGCTACATTCAAGGGACTAAAAATCCCAAAGTGGAGATTCTGCTTCTAGTTCCATTCCTCAAGTGCTGAGCTGCCTGTTGGAGTGACATCCACACTAAACACCACAGTTTCTTCATTTATGAGACTCCCATGAGAGTTGTAGGGGGATAACAGAACAATGTAAAAGAATTGTAAGATCACCAAAGGATCAGACACTTTAGATCCTAAGTTTATTTCAGGACTGAACTCGTCAAATCCCTTGAAGGGGAGATTCTTGCCCCAGACGCTCCGTGCCCTCTGCCATGTGTCTTGACCGAAGCACTGTGGCTTGTCTGTCTGGCTTCTATACCCCTTACAGCTGCCTGGCCCCAAATCAGAAGAGCCAAGAGTGAGCCATGCTTGGGGAAGAATAGGTGGGTTTACCAACATTTTCTAGGCAATTAATCCAGACTGGGGTCAGAGACGGGGACCTAGAGTCACAGCCTGAGAAGTTTTATTCCTGAAGCAAATCTAGGCTTTTCGCACATAGAATCATCTAGGTGGATTTTCAAGGAGCTGTTGAATATGCATGAGAGAGGGAGAGACAGAGAGACAGAGAGAGATGGGGGGGGTGAGAGGAGAGGAGAGGAGAGGAGAGGAGAGGAGAGGAGAGGAGATAGAGACCGGGGAAAGGATAGGGAGAAATGAGGAGCAGAAGGAAGGTTCTGGGAGAGAAATAAAGAGGCCGAGAGAGCAGAGCCAGGAGCTGGTGGTGCAGGCAGATGGAACAACAGAGACAGAGAACAGAGCCAGAGGAGTGGGCATGCAGCGAGGCCTGGCAGCCAAGCCCTGTGGGTTTCCGTGGGAAGCAGATGCTTCCAGGGACCAGCAACCGATGGTCCCCAAGCACGTGGATCCTTGTTGACTCCAGGCCCAGGGCAGCCTCCTCGGCATCCAGCCTTAGCCAGGAGGAGCAACCCAGGTTCAGAGAGGTAGATGAACAACAGCCCTGCCCCTGTGGGGCTCCACTGCTTCTCCTCCGTTCTCGCCCAGCCTCCACCACCCCTTTGCGGGTCCTGGGAAGCCATAAGCTGTCACATCACGCCTGGAAGAAAGCAGGCTGTGTTGGAGGGGTAAGTGTGAGCCACAGCATGGGTGTGCAAGTGTGTGCAAGGGTGTGCAAGCTGGTGGGAGGGGCAGGGGATGCAGAGCAGTAGCTCTGGCAGCATGGAGCCTAGTGCCAGGAGTTTGCAATGTGCTGGGATGGGATTGATCCCCAGCAGGGTACTCCTGGCCAAGGGGAGCAGGGA
This sequence comes from Panthera tigris, assembly GCF_018350195.1. Taxonomy (NCBI): domain Eukaryota; kingdom Metazoa; phylum Chordata; class Mammalia; order Carnivora; family Felidae; genus Panthera; species Panthera tigris. Next base: position 30,454,569 of record NC_056669.1, read on the forward strand.
AGGCCATTCCTTCCCCTATGGGTACCCACCATGAACAACCTGCAGCTTCTGGCTGCCAACATTTTTTTCTTTTGCCCAAGCCACTGGACTGCCACAGCCCCTTCTCTGCAGGAAGGAGCTGGAAGTAGGCTGGGGTTCTAGGTCAGAAGAACCTTGGGGCTTCCCTGGCCTCATTCTCTCCCGCCGCTACTCACAGGTCACTTTCCAATTGCTGCTGCGGACAGAGAGCAGTATGTACAAGACTCTGACTTGGGAGACCCCACCCCTACCCCCAAAATGCAGTCTAGTAGGAAGGAAGCTCAGAAGGATCTGAGGAGAAGGAGGTTTTCACGAGGACCAAGCCCTCTCTCCAGTCCAAAGGCTATTTCCATTCTGTGCTCCACCACCCACCTCAACACCCCTCCAATGGCATCCCCAGAACACTGCAGTGACCCCCACAACAGGCTCCCCAGCTGTGCCTGGGGCAGTCCCCCAGGCTAGAGGAGTCCCTCACTTCCCTACACCAAAGGTCCAGGGCTCCTGCCAGTAACCCGAGTGAACAAGAGCAATGCCCTGGGAGGGAAGTGGTAGAGGGAGAGGAGGAGGGTGGGGAACACAGCGTTGGCGTGGAGGCACAATTCAGTCGAGTGAAAGACAGGTACCACGGGAGCCAGATGGGCCAAGCAGAAACAGAAGTTAAGTAGGAAGAGACGGATAAACAGCAGACACCAAGCAACCAGCCAAGCATATGCTCTGCAAGCAGGCGATACAAGCACCCAGTAGGGTTTTGGGTGGGGGAAGGGACACGGACCCACAGGAATGGGACAAAGGGTTTGCTGTGGGCTGACTGTTGCCTGGTCAGAACTAGGGATCCAATCTTTCTCCATGGAGCCTCAGAAAAATGGAGCGCAGCTGTGCTGGCAAGGAAAAGGCGCATTTGGCAGGGTGGGGGGAGGGGTGCTTGGGCGGACTGCCCCTGGGATTGGTCTTCGGTGGAAGAACCAGAGCCCCAGGCATGGAAGTCTGAATAGCCATGTGCCATTTCCGAGACCCCCAAGCAGAGACCCCTAAGCTGAATAAGATTCAGGACACAGAAGAGAACCACCGCCTGGCGAAGCCGGGAAGTCCTTCAGCCAAGCAGGTGCGGCTTCCCCGCTAGCGAAGCCCTTCTCGGCTGGAGCCCTCAGTCTGGGTGATGTCATCCCTTTGAGCTCCAGGCTGGGAAGGGGTGGAGCCAGGCTGGAGCTTTGCAGTGTTTATAGGCTCCACCCCCAGGCCGGTTCTGTTTCTGGTCCCTGTCTGCCCAGCCCCCTCCAGGCCTGGCTTTCATGCCGGCCTGCTGGAAACCTGGTGCTGCTGCAGAGCTGGAGGAGGGAGGAGGGGCACGCAGAGTCACTCCCTGCAGAAAGCGGGACCTGTGCAAGGGATAGGCTTACCTGGGGCCCCTCTTCCACTACACCCATGTTCATTCCCAGGTTCACTTATGGGAGCCCTGAGCTTCCAAGGCCCATTAGCCAGTGGCAGGAGCCCAGTTTCCCGGTACCCCAACCTCAGTCCACTTGGCATGTCCGGAAACGTTTATCTGTACCCGGTATCCCACTGGAATTTTTTCTCCGAACAGTGATCCAGGGAAGAGTAACTGAAGGAGACAAGTACTATCCCAAATTTGTTATTGCTGAGCTAAAGAAATAAAGGCTCTGAGCTGAATCTGAGATTATTCTAAGCCCCAAAGCTAGACAGCCCTCCCTCAGAATGGCCCCTTCACCTCTCACATGCTCTTACTGGACATAAGCCAGCTCTGTGCCAGCTGCTGGCCTCTTTCCAAAGCTGGCATTGGCCTCAATTGTCCTGCCTCCCCTCTTCCAGGGCTACCCTAGCCTGTACCAGCCGCTGTGGCTTGGAGCACTGAGGACTCACTCTGGGCTAGGCAAAAATTGGCCTTCCTGTACCATCTTAGATGTTAAGGTGCTTTTGGGGGGTTGCCACAAACCTAGGCAGGGGAGCACAGGTAAAAGATTCAACCCTGGAGTGAATTGTCACGTGGAGTTCACCACACCATGGCGGCTCTAATTCTGGACTCAGCTGGTTAGCACAGCCCTAGAGTCCAGGAACAGAGAACTCTCTCCCAGGTGTAAGCCTGGGAGCCAGGCCCATGTGTAGATGCTTGCCCAGGGCAGATGCTTGCTCATGCCCAGGGCAGATGCTTGGCTCAGTGCTGGTGATCCCTGGCTCTGTAACCATGATGTGTCTAGAACAGACAGAAGTGAGAATGAGGGTGAAGAAAGAAGAAACGCAGGACCAGGAATGAATTCCTTGAGCCCTAGACCAGCAGCCCTTGGCAAGACCAGCAGCACTAGGACCAGCTCACACAAGGAAAATATGGTCCCTACCTTTGCCAGCTCTTGGACTGCACTCGTGAAACAAATTGCCCTAATAGCCCAGGGTATGATGCACATTACACTTTCAGGCTTCTTTCTTATGTATCAGGTTTGATGCACATAACATTGCCATCATGAAGATAAAGCAGACAGTATTTTAATCCATTTTATGGATGAGGAAACTGAGGCTGAATTTTAGTATCTATCTATTGAAGGCCTCATGAGGCATGTGAGGTTATACAAAGATAAATGAGCAAAATAACTTATAAGAACCCATGCTCTTAGACTCCTACCAGCATAATCTTTCCCTTCTGTGACAATGCTTCACATACTCAACTCCAGAGGAAGAGATGTGGCTAGGGGAAGAAGTTTCCACCTATGGGATAGCTGCTCAACCAAGAGGTGAAGGAAAGAGAGCAGAGCAGTTGTGTGATAGAGTGAATTATCACATAGGTCTGGGATGGAGAAGCATGGTATGTGCATGTGGGCTGCACAGTCCTGTCTCTAGGTATGTCCATACACTGCATGTTTAAAAGGCTGAGTTAAGAAAGGGTATATGCATGAGCTTTAGATAATTCAAAGTTTTATACGTTAGCATATATGCTGATGACAATTGCATGTACGGGAAGAAAGAAAGAAAGGAAAGAGAAGAATGTTTATATGGAGATATGAGTAGGGTCTGCATATATTTTTCTGGTAAGAAAGAAATTATATAGACAGGTTTAGAATGTGTCTGTTAGCATACGACTGGTATACTGGGTGTGCAAATATGTACTGTATAGGCACGGGTGAGTGTGTGAAGACAACTAGCACCAACTGGAGAAGAGCATTTCCTGCAGCTGAGTCAGTTGCCTCTCTATTCTCCTTTCCAAGGGTTTCCTCCCTGAGACAAAAAGGTGAGCATTCCTGAGCCCTGGCAGTGGCTCCATGAAGCCTCTGCTACCTTGCAACACCTCAGGCTTCACTGCTCTTCCCTCTCAATCCCTCAGAGGACCTAAGCAGATCAATTATAGTTAATAACATTTAAATTCTGGCCTGGAGGTGCTGAGGAGGCCATGGGAGAGAAGAAGGAAAAGGTGGCATGGATTTCAAAGGAGGGACTTGGCAGATCGAATCACTTGGCTCCTGCAATGTCCAGTCCCAGAGTCAGACACTTGAGCCCTCTGATTTGTGTGGAAGCCATGGCTGGGCCAGAAGATTAAAGGCCACAGGTGACATTAGGAATTGCCCACTTCCACGCCCCAGGAACAGCACAGACCCACAGCATATTGCGTCTTGGAGCAGACCTGCTATGCTTCTCTACCCCTCTCTACTCCTCTCTACCCTTCAAGTAGGTGACCCAACCAGACAATGGGAGGGGAGAGGACTCCTCTGTGCAGGGCACCCCTTCTCAGATATCTGTAATGAGTACCAAGGAACAGAGAGGCCTTGCAACATCACAGGAGGGGCCCAGCTGCCCAGGAAGCCCCCGGTGGTTATTACCACAGAAAAGCGCACTTCCCCTCCATCACTAAGGGTTTGGGCTGTGCTGAACCCTCCCCCATGGAACTGTGATTTATAAGGCTGTAACCTCTGCCAGAGCAGGCAGCCTTAGCTTCTAAATCCCCATAGCAGCCACTGCAGCCCTGGCCCAGGCAATCAGCTGCAGGGGGAAGCAAAGTGGTGCAGGGGGAGGAGGTTCTGAGCTCTGGGGGTGTCCAGGAGCACAGCTCGGAGCAGTAGCTGGGAGTTTTCCTCACCAGGGCTCAGGTCCAGCCCCTGGAATCAAGGGCTGCCACACCTGGAGACTCCCTCATCACCCCCGCGCCCTCCCCCACCCCCGCTCCTTGTCCTGTCTCCTCAGTAAAAGACATACCTGTGTGCCACCATGACAAAGACTCAGGGCACATCAGAGATGGAAGGAACCTCAACTCTACTTCAGTGTCCCAGCCCTTCTTCACTTCACAGACAAGACAAATGAGACCCCAAAGAAAGAAAGAGAATTGGCCAAGGTCACAGAGTTCACTGGCAGCCTCACCAAGATTATAATTTAGGATTTTTGCAAATGCATATTTCTGCTGTTTGGTAGAATTTAGAAATTTTTCAGAAAGTTAGAGTCTGGGCCAAGCAGCCAGCTTCCCCTAATCCACTCTGGTAGAACACTGTGATTACAATTCAGCTACACAGCTCCTGCTGGGAAATGCAGTGATATATCCATCAGTGCAGGCCACACAGCTGCCTCCCACTCTTAAAACAGGGGCTCTAAACCCAAGATCATTGCATCAGCTTCCTGGGCTCAGATGCCCATCAAATTATAGGCAGATGTTTGAGTGTCTATGCTCTAGATATTTTTCTGGAAAGAAGTTCACAGCTTTAATCAATTTATAAAGAGATGCATGATGTGGAAAAGGTTGAGAATCACTGCCTTAAAGCATCAGGAATCCAGGATCCAGAGAAATCAGATCTTAGCAATCAGTTGCTAGGTGCCTTAGCAGCATTCACAGACATAAAAGCGTTGGACTATTGCTCCCTAGATATATGAGTATATGTTTTGCAATATTAAAGAGCTTCTAAGCTCTAGATTTTAAATTCCTCAAGGGTAAGGTTGTTATCTATTTGTTCACCTATCTAAGATATCATCCTGGTTCAGGGCCTGGAGTAAAGAAAAATGTGATTAATTAATTTTTGAGTATCTCTCTCCCCATATCCACTACTGCTTGGTCTCCAACAATGACAAGAATTATAACAGAGAAGTCCTGATGTGAGAAGTGCAAGAACTATTTTATGGTTCAACGTTGAGTTTCAGGACCTTTTTCATCTACTGTTAAAGACCAATCACCTTGAGGAAGTCAGGGCAGTCCACCCAAAGTCCAAATTTAGATCTCCTGATGCAGTTTGTGTTGCATTCCACAACAGCCCAAGAACTTGCGGGGATGCCTCCTTCTCCAGTCAGAAAGAGAAAGCTCCTGCAAGCAGGGCCAGATGGGCTCAGCTTGTCTCAGACCCTGGACCTCAGGAGTCTGAGTTCTCCATTGTTAAAAGAGAAAAATTCTAAATCTAGAAATGATCTGGGTGGACCTTAGCCTCAGAACACAGGCTCCAATTCCTCAGCCCCTTGATCTTCTGTTTGATCGTCCTTCCTTGTCCCACTTTGCAGCTTCTACATGCACTGGAGATTAAGAAATTGGGGGGAGGGATGGGGAGAGAACTCATCTTGGGAAAGGGTGGCTTTCTGAGAAGGGAGGAGGGGATGGGGTTCTCAGGGCCCTGCTGGGCCACTTTCCTCCCCTTCCTCAGCCTCATCCCCACAGCCTGGGCCCTCCTTTGGAGAAACGTGCTCTGAGAGGTGGTTATACAGTAATGAGAAGCCAGAGCTGGGCCAGAGCTGTGCAGAGGACTCAAAGGCAGGAGGGAGAGAAGGTAGGGTGGACACAAGCACCCCCAAGATGGGGGAACAGAAAGAGGGAGGGTACCACCTCAGGACTCTTGACTCTGCCTCTTGACTCTTAACTCTGGTCTTCTCTGTTGTCCCAGAAAATCCTCTAGAGAAGGGATAGCCTTCCTCATTCCCATGCTTCTGAGGGGACAATAAGGCATAGAAAGGTAAAGCCAGCTGACCTGAGTCATGTACCTAACATTTATGAAGACCTTACCACCTGCCTATTTTCACTGTTTTAAGCACCACAGACATAAAGGACCCTATGATGTAGGTATTGTTAGTATTATTCCCTTTGACAATTAAAGAAATGAAGGACCAGAGACATAAACTCATCAAACTCAGAGTTGGAAAGTGGGGGCAGGATTCCACCTCAGACAGCCCAAGGGCAGAGCCCACACTGCTAGCCACAGCCAAGGCTGAGGTCCCAGATCACTCAGGGCACCAAAGGCTGAAGAAGAGGAAACAAAGTCCCAGAGTGGCCCCAGAAGAGGGCACCCCAAGTGAGATGGGCATGGTTACCTAACATCTACTTTCTAAGGAGCTCATCATAACCATGGACACATGACATGTTTCTGGGTCCACTGCCCAGCAGCCACTTCCTCAGACTGGCTTCAAATTTTTAGGCAAATCCTCTCTAGCTGTCCCTTTCACCTTGCATGTTTCCACTTCCCCATTTTCTTAAAAGGTTCAGGGACATGGTGCCTAGTTAAGTCCTGGGAAGTAGGGACCCCAGAGACTCAGCCAGTGGGTCATGTTTCTGTGAATAAACGGTTAGGGGGCACCTAGGGACCTTTCTAGCCTGAGTGATGTAAATACTTAGAACCAAGCAGATTTGGGCTTCACAGACAGGGGTGAAGGTGGACAGAGGATGGAGGAAAGGATGTAAAGGGGAAAAGAAGATAAAGGAAAAGAAGAAAGGAGGGAGAAAGAAGAGGGGGAAGGGAGGGGAG